>NC_060187.1:18119169-18439169 GCF_021184085.1 Oncorhynchus gorbuscha | reverse complement strand
AGGTTAGTTGATGGTATAAAACCCCAGGCCCAGACCCGGCTCCCCACTCTGGAAGGGAGATGATGAAACTGAGTCTAGTACTTAGCTAGCTATCTAAATAATGAACCATAAACCCAACTCTAATGCTGGGTTCAAAACAACTGGGAACTCGTAAATCTCAGACTTCTGACTTCATTGTGTTCAAAACAACTGGGAACCTAAGCTCCGACTGGGAAAAATAATTTTACCTTCAACCCCTCACATATCCACACTATGGTGAGTAACCTACCTACTACCTTCAGCCCCTCACATATCCACACTATGGTGAGTAACCTACTTACTACCTTCAGCCCCTCACATATCCACACTATGGTGAGTAACCTACCTACTACCTTCAGCCCCTCACATATCCACACTATGGTGAGTAACCTACTTACTACCTTCAGCCCCTCACATATCCACACTATGGTGAGTAACCTACCTACTACCTTCAGCCCCTCACATATCCACACTATGGTGAGTAACCTACCTACTACCTTCAGCCCCTCACATATCCACACTATGGTGAGTAACCTACCTACTACCTTTAGCCCCTCACATATCCACACTATGGTGAGTAACCTACCTACTACCTTCAGCCCCTCACATATCCACACTATGGTGAGTAACCTACCTACTACCTTTAGCCCCTCACATATCCACACTATGGTGAGTAACCTACCTACTACCTTTAGCCCCTCACATATCCACACTATGGTGAGTAACCTACCTACTACCTTTAGCCCCTCACATATCCACACTATGGTGAGTAACCTACTTACTACCTTCAGCCCCTCACATATCCACACTATGGTGAGTAATCTACCTACTACCTTTAGCCCCTCACATATCCACTGTAAGGTGGATGTATTCGGCACATGTGACTAATAAAATGTGATTCGATTTGATTTGGTACACTGACCATCCACATATTGCTCAGATCTAACCATAGCTGAGGAACCTGGGACATATACAAACATAAACATATACATTTACAAACATAAACTATTCAGTTCTAAAACTTTACCCTTCACAGTGCATTTTGAAGTTTAATCAAGACTGGAAGGACTGAATCGAACTGTAGACACATGTGTAATGTGTGTGTGTGTGTTTACAGATCTCTCTTCTGTACCGTAGTGGCTCTAACTACTACCACACCTGAAGAGGCACCCTGATTGCTAACAACTGGGTCTTGACTGCTGGACACTGCATCTCATGAGTCAACCAACCTATCAGAGACTATCATTATCATCTCCTAACAGTGTTATGTTGGGCTGACTGGGATCTTTGATGTGTGTGTGTGTGTGTGTGTGTGTGTGTGTGTGTGTGTGTGTGTGTGTGTGTGTGTGTGTGTGTGTGTGTGTGTGTGTGTGTGTGTGTGTGTGTGTGTGTGTGTGTGTGTGTGTGTGTGTGTGTGTGTGTGTGTGTGTGTGTGTGTGTGTGTGTGTGTGTGTGTGTGAGGGATCATCGTACCAACCGTGTGGTGCTGGGAGAGTACGACCTGACCCAGATGGAGAACAATGAACAGATCAAGGAGGTGGAGACAATCGTTGTGCATCCTGGCTGGAACGACAACTGTGTGTCCTGCGGGTGAGGGTTACACACACACACAAACACCTTCCTGATGGCTTCTACTACTGTCTCCCTGCTCAGTGATGACGTTGCCCTGATCAAGCTGGCCTCCCCTGCAACTCTGAATGATAAGGTCCACACCTGCTGTCTGCCTCCCAGTTGAGAGATCTTGACCCACAACTACCCCTGCTACATCAGCAGCTGGGGCAGAATCTACAGTAACGCCGTGTGTGTGTGTGTGTGTGTGTGTGTGTGTGTGTGTGTGTGTGTGTGTGTGTGTGTGTGTGTGTGTGTGTGTGTGTGTGTGTGTGTGTGTGTGTGTGTGTGTGTGTGTGTGTGTGTGTGTGTGTGTGTGTGTGTGTGTGTGTGTGTGTGTGTGTGTGCTCCTGTTGAGTTGGAGGCGTGCATGGCCAAGCAGTCATGGGTGAACATGGAGTATAGGAGAGGGCTGAGAATGCACCCTTGTGGGGCCCCAGTGTTGAGGATCAGCGGGGTGGAGGTGTTGTTTCCCTCACCTGGAAGTCCAGGACCCAGTTGCACAGGGCGGGGTTGAGACCCAGGATCTCGAGCTTAATGACGAGTTTGGAGGGTACTATGGTGTTAAATACTGAGCTGTAATCGAAGAACAGCAATCTTACATAAGTATTCCTCTTGTCCAGATGGGATAGGGCAGTGTGCATTGTGATTGTGATTGCGTCGTCTGTGAACCTATTGGGGCAGTAAGCAAATTGGAGTGGGTCTAGGGTGTCAGGTAGGGTGGAGGTGAATTGATCCTTAACTAGTGGAGACAGAAAGGCTGGCTGCAACGTGAATGTCCTCTCTTACTGTATCACATAATATAATAATATCACAACGACGTAGCATTGTTTATTGTTCCAGGTACAGTTGAAGTCGGAAGTTTACATAAACATACAGGCTGACTACACCGCTCGCGTCACAAAATAAATTTAGAAATCTATGTTATTCAATTACTGCACCCACACTGCTCGAGCGTGTCAACGAGCGTCTGCGTTGCCAAGGGCTGAAATAGAAGTCAGTACTATTTCTGATGCAGATCGCGCTGCAAGTCCTGCCTCTCCCATCTCCTCATTGATTTATAGAAGCAGGTACCTATGTGTCATCTCCTCATTGGTTATACCCATGTGGGTGACTGAAAGACGAACGAGGTCAGTGGCGGTAATGCACCTAATTTATGAAAGTTTCCAAACGCAATATAAAGTCAAGAGACAAAAAAGCCTGGAAGGAGGAGAGATGACTAGAAACGATTCGGATGACCGTTTTATGTGTGGATTAATTGTCGGAGTAGGGACCTTCTGCATTTCACGTAAAATAACAACTCAATGTTTATATCCCAGGACAAATTAGCTAGTAACAGCAAGATAGCTAAATAGCTAGCTAAACTGCTATACATGTTGAATGCTTTTTCTGCCTATAGACATAGAATAGGAATCACTGGCACCTTTTAGAAATGGATCACTAGCCACTTTAGTAACGATTCAGTATCTAGCATTACTCATCTCATATGTATAAACTGT
Source organism: Oncorhynchus gorbuscha (assembly GCF_021184085.1). Lineage (NCBI taxonomy): Eukaryota > Metazoa > Chordata > Actinopteri > Salmoniformes > Salmonidae > Oncorhynchus > Oncorhynchus gorbuscha. The sequence continues at coordinate 18,436,044 of NC_060187.1, read as the reverse complement.
ACTCCACACTATTCTACTGTATCTTAGTCACTTTTAAATTGTGTTTACGTTTTGCATCACCCATCTCATATGTATATACTATATTGTATTCAATACTACACCACTGACTGTTAAACAGCCATCTCCAGCACAGATGGCGTAGCAGTCGGATGTCTGTTTGTCTTATCCCGTCCCGTCCCATGTATATACAGTTGAAGTTGGAAGTTAACATACGCTTAGGTTGGAGTCATTAAAACTTGTTTTTTCAACAACTCCACAAATGTCTTGTTAACAAACTATAGTTCTGGCAAGTCAGTTAGGACATCTACTTTGTGCATGACACAAGTAATTTTTCCAACAATTGTTGACAGACATATTATTTCACTTATAATTCACTCTATCACAATTCCAGTATGTCAGAAGATGAGATACACTAAGTTGACTGTGCCTTTAAATAGCTTGGAAAATTCCAGAAAATTATGTCACGGTTTTAGAAGCTTCTGATAGGCTAATTGATATAATTTGAGTCAATTGGCGGTGAACCTGTGGAAATATTTCAAGGCTTACCTTCAACTCAGTGCTTTTTTGCTTGACATTACTAGAATATCAAAACTATAGTTCGTTAACAATCAATTTGTGGAGAGGTTGAAAAACAAGTTTTAATGACTCCAACCTAAGTGTCTGTAAACTTCCTACTTCAACTGTATGTGCATATTGTGTGTGTGTTTGTATGTGTTGGAGCATCAGTGTGCTTAGTGTGTAGGACCATGTGCGTGTGAATAGAGAGTGTGCAAAAATATGAATAAATACAAAGTTCAACTCAGCTAGTCCTTGTATCCATTTTGTTAGCTATTTAGTTAGCTATTTAGCAGTCTTATGGCATGGGGATAGAAGCTGTTCAGGAGCCTGTTGGTGTCAGACTCTTCTCTATTACAGCAAGGACTACATCTGCAGGCCTCCCGAGTGGGGCAGCGGTCTAAGGCACTGCACTGCAGTGCTTGAGACATCACTATAGACCTGGGTTTGATCCCAAGCTGTGTCACAGACAGCTGTGCAGTGCACAAATGTCCCAGCTTTGTCCGGGTTAGGAGAGGGTTTGACCGGCTGGGATTTCCTAATGCCATCTTGCTCTAGCGACTCCTTGTGGTGGGCTGGGCACCTGCAAGCTGACTTCAGTCGCCAGCTGGACAGTGTTTCCTCCTACACATTGGTGCGGCTGGCTTCCATGTTAAGCGAGAAGTGTGACTTGGCAGGGTCGTGTTTCGGAGGATGCATGGCTCTCGACCTTCGACTCTCCCGAGTCCGTAGGGAAGTTGCCGCGATGGGACAATACTGTAACTACCAATTGGACATCACGAAAAAAGGGTCAAAGTAATACTTCTGCTCTTTTTGTTTGCCTGCCTGCACTTATAGTTTAGAACCACCAGGGGACAGTGTAGACTTCGATGTTTTCTTCACCGTGAATGTGGCTGGTGCTACCTAGGTAGAAGACATTAGCCATTCGCCCAAACAAAGAGAAGCATTTATTTTATGTTGCCCAGACTTACATAATTACAAAGAGGAGACTCTCCTGATTAAAATGGTGACCTTGTAACAGTTTAGCTTCCGTTCCTCTCTTCACCCCTACCTGGGCTCGAACCAGGGACCCTCTGCACACATAGACATCAGCCACCCTCGAAGCATCATTACCCATCGCTCCACAAAAATCTGAGGCCCTTGCAGAGAAAGGGGAACAACTACTTCAAGGTCTCTGAGCGAGTGATGTCGCCGATTGAAATGCTATTAGCGCGCACCCTGCTAACTAGCTAGCCATGTCACACCGGTTACACCTGACTTGAAAAAAAGCTAAATATACACATTGCGAGATATTTGGTGAAATAGACAGACATGCCTACATTTCCCCCATATGAAACAATGGGAAGACCACAGAGTTCCTATATTATTTTTGTTGTTTATATTTTGTTGTTTACATTTGAACCTCTCTGGGATATGTGGGACACTAGCATCCCACCTGGCCAAAAGCCAGTGAAAATGCAGAGCGCCAAATTCAAATAAATTACTATATAAATCTAACTTTCATTAAATCACACATGTAAGATACCAAATTTAACTACACTTGTTGTGAATCCAGCAGACATGTCAGATTTAAAAAAGGCTTTTCTGCGAAAGCAAACGATGCTATTATCTGAGGATAGCACCTCCGTAAACAAAGAGAGAAACCATATTTCAACCCTGCAGGCGCGATGCAAAACGCAGAAATAAAAATATAATTCATGCCTTTCCTTTGACGAGCTTCTTTTGTTGGCACTCCAATATGTCCCATAAACATCACAAATGGTCCTTTTGTTCGATTTATTCCGTTGATATATATCCAAAATGTCCATTTATTTCGCGCTTTTGATCCAGAAAAACACCAGTTCCTACTTGCGCAACGTGACTACAAAATATCTCAAAAGTTACCATTAAACCAAAACATTCGAAACTACTTTTGTAATACAACTTTAGGTATTTTTTAATATCGATATAATTGAAGACGGGATGATATGTGTTCAATACAGGAAGAAAACAAACTGTAGCTAGCTTTCTGGTCATGCGCCTCTATCTAACTTGAAGTGACCCTCATTCTGAACAGGGATACTTCTTCATTACACAAAGGAAAAACCTCAAACAATTTCTAAAGACTGTTGATATCCAGTGGAAGCGGTAGGAACTGCAAGAAGGTCCCTTAGAGATCTGGATTCCCAATGAAACCCCATTGAAAAGAGAGTGACCTAAAAAAAATCTGAATGGTTTTTCCTTGGGGTTTCGCCTGCTAAATAAGTTATGTTATACTAACAGACATGAGAGTGTTTTCTATGCATATCTTATCTATGCATATCTTATATTCTGAGGATGAGTGGCAGGCAGTTGAATTTGGGCATGCATTTCATCCGGATGTGAAAATACTGCCCCCTGTCACCAAGAAGATAATGACTAGGCATACAGGAAATTGTAAGTGTTAGACCGGAGCCTACAATATCTTGTCACTATATACTGTGTTATGATCACTGATGAAGCTAGGCGCTGGAGAGATACTTCAGAGCTTCTCAGTGCACTGCCATTTTGCAAATGCAAGTTGTGGGGGCACCTGGGACACTTTTTTAGCTTTCAGAGCCTGTGCATCTGACAATTTGTGTCAGTCATTACTGCGCCTTTCTGGTACAACTTCTTTGTCAGCCTGTGAATGTTAAAACTTTATATCCACCAACCAATGGCATTTCTTAAAATAAGTAAACTCTGGCCACTGGAGGGATACTTTAACCTACAAATTCAAGGTGTTCTTCACGTGTCAAACTCCATGGAGGGTCGAGTGTCTGCGGGTTTTTGCTCTCCCTTGTACTTGATCAATGAAATAAGATGACTTATTTGTTAACCTTACCAGGGTACTTGGGACGCTAGCGTCCCACCTGGCTAACATCCGGTGAAATTGCAGAGCTCCAAATTCAAAAGCAGAAATACTCATTATATAAATTCATAACACATACAAGTGTTACACATCAGTTTAAATATTAACTTCTTGTTAATCCAACCACGGTGTCAGATTTCAAAAAGGCTTTATGGCGAAAGCATACCATATGATTATCTGAGAACAGCGCCCAGCAGAAAAATCATTACAAACAGTTACCAGCCAAGTAGAGGAGTTACACAAGTCTGAAATAGCGATAAAATTAATCACTTACCTTTGATGATCTTCATATGGTTGCACTCACAAGACTCCCATTTCCTCAATAAATGTTTGTTTTGTTCCATAAAGCCCCTGATATATCCAAAAACCTCCTTTTTGTTTGTGCGTTTTGTTCAGTAATCCACAGGCTCAAACACAGTCACAACAGGCAGATGAAATATCCAAATACTCTCTCATTTTTCAGAATGCAAGCCTGAAACAATTTCTAAAGACCGTTGACATCTAGTGGAAGCCATAGGAAGTGCAATTTGAGTCCTAAGTCAATGGACTGTAATGTCATTCAATAGAAAACTACAAACATGAAAAAAATCCCAATTCCTTGATGGATTTTTCTCAGGTTTTAGCCTGCCAAATCAGTTCTGTTATACTCACAGACATTATTTTAACAGTCTTGGAAACTTTAGAGTGTTTCCCATCCAAATCTACCAATTATATGAATATCCTGGCTTCTGGGCCTGAGTAGCAGGCAGTTTGCTTTGGGCACGCTTTTCATCTGGAAGTGAAAATAGTGCCCCCTAACCTAGTGAAGTTAAGAACTCCCCTCACTCCCCTCACCTGGTTGTCTATGTCTTAATTGAAAAGAAAAACTAAAAACCCGCAGACACTAGACCATGGAATGAGTTTGACACCCCTGTTTTACTTGATCCTTTGGTCTGTAAAAATATGTTTTGTGCCAATATTGCACTGATGCATCCTTGACCCAAGATTTCCCAAACCCCCCATGCATGTTTTTTATTTTTGCCCTAACACTACATAGCTGGGGGCAGGACAGAGTTTGTGAAACCCTGGACAAGGCTCCTAGCTACTATTAATGTCAGACAACATTTTCACATTTTGTCATACATTTTTGATCATCATTTTCACACACATCCATGTGCTTTTAATGGGAAAAATATCAATGAAGTCCTTTCAACATGTAAGTTTATCATACATTATACATTTTTAAAAATGTATGGGTTTGTCAAATAGCAGTTATGTAGGCTGTCACTGTCTTCATTGCTTCTCGGTGGCACACACTGCCAAAGCGATTGACTTGCAATTGTTTGTGTACTTCTACTGTAGGTGCGAGCCCCCCTCACAGCAATATTTTTTTTGTTGAGGAAAGAACAGTTCATTGCCGGTCCTTGATGCTCGATTCAAAACATGTGAAGAAGTGGATGATTATAATAATGCATAGCATGTAAAACGTTGTAGACCTACATTTAGGTGTACACGTCCATGTATCATAGCCTATGCAATATGATTATTAGGCAATAGCATTGTGTTTGTGTGCAAGGCTGAAGAGGTAGTTCCTTATTAAATTAAATACATATTCACAGTGTTGGCTGTAGGCCTTTTCAACACAATTACAGCACTTTACTTAGGCAGGAGCTCACCAGAACTGAGTACCGGCACCTCAAATGTTCTACTGCTTGAATTTCTGAACCTTTAAAATAATATGTTATATCAAAAGTATTGTACAGTTCTTGTACCTAAACATAAACAATACCAGCACCAAAAATGAGTACCAGCATCTATTTTAGTCACAAGTCAAGACTGCATTCTAACACAATACATATACACTGAACAAATATAAACACAATGTGTAAAGTCATGGTCCCTTGTTTCATGAGCTGAAATAAAATATCCAAGAAATGTTCCATATATACAAAAAATGTATTTCTCTCAAATGTTGTGCACAAATGTGTTTACCTCACTCTTAGTAAGCCTTCCTCCTTTGCCAAATTAATCCATCCACCTAGCATGTGTGGCATATCAAGAAGCTGATTCAAAGGCATGATCGTTACACAGGTGCACCTTGTGTTGGGGACAACAAAAAGGCCACTCCAAAATGTGCAGTTTTGTCACACAACACAATGCCACAGATGTCTCAAGTTTTGAGGGAGCGTGCAATAGGCATGCTGGTTGCAGGAATGTCCACCAGACTGTTGCCAGAGAATTTAATGTAATTTGCCTGCCTTTGTTTTAAAGAATTTGACCTTACGTCCAACCCGCCTCACAACCGCAGCCCACGTGCTGATGTCAATGTTATTAAACAGAGTGCCCCTTGGTGGTGGTGGGGTTATGGTATGGGCAGGCATAAGCTAATGACAATGAAAACAATAGCATTTTTATCAATGACAATTTGAATGCACAGAGATACCGTGACGAGATTCTGAGGCCCATTGTCGTGTCATTTATCCGCCGCCCTCACCTCATATTTCAGCATGATAATGCATGGCCCCATGTCACAAGGATCTGTACACAATTCCCAGAAGCTGAAAATGTCCCAGTTATTCCATGGCCTGCATACACACCAGACATGTCACCCATTGAGCATGTTTGGGATGCTCTGGATCAACGTGTACAGCAGCATGTTCCAGTTCCCGCCAATATGGGACAACATTCCACAGGCCACAATCAACAGCCTGATCAACTCTATACGAAGGAGATGTGTCGCGCTGCATGAGGCAAATGGTGGTCACACCAGATACTATCTGGTTTTCTGATCCACACCTATACTTTTTTTGTAAGGTGTCTGTGACCAACAGTTGCATATCTGTATTCCCAGTCATGTGAAATCCATAGATTAGGGCCTTATGATTTTATTTCAATTGACTGATACCCTTATATGAACTGTAACTCAGTAACATCTTGAAATTGTTGCAAGTTGCATTTATATTGTTTTTCTGAATAAATCAACATTTCAAAGCGGGGGAAATTTTCAAAGCCTAGCAAAAAATCTAAGTCAAATAATTTCACCAGTCACTCAAATACACGTGATTTCTTTGATCGTCAGAACATGTAGTTGGTCTTATGTATGTTAAAGACACTTTCATGCATAAAAATGTGTTGGAACACGCCCAACTACCTCAATAAGCTCTCGTTGGTTGGCCATCGCTTCATACTCGTCGCCAAACCCACTGGCTCCATGTCATCTACAAGACCCTGCTAGGTAAAGTCCCCCCTTATCTCAGCTCGCTGGTCACCATAGCATCTCCCACCTGTAGCACACGCTCCAGCAGGTATATCTCTCTAGTCACCCCCAAAACCAATTATTTCTTTGGCCGCCTCTCCTTCCAGTTCTCTGCTGCCAATGACTGGAACGAACTACAAAAATATCTGAAACTGGAAACACTTATCTCCCTCACTAGCTTTAAGCATCAACTGTCAGAGCAACTCACAGATTACTGCACCTGTACATAGCCCAGCTATAATTTAGCCCAAACAACTACCTCTTTCCCTACTGTATTTAATTAATTTATTTATTTTGCTCCTTTGCACCCCATTATTTTTATTTCTACTTTGCACATTATTCCATTGCAAATCTACCATTCCAGTGTTTTACTTGCTATATTGTATTTACTTTGCCACCATGGCCTTTTTTTGCCTTTACCTCCCTTCTCATTTTGCATGCCCAATTTTTCAGCTTTTGATTTGTTAAAAAAGTTTGAAATATCCAATAAATGTCATTCCACTTCATGATTGTGTCCCACTTGTTGTTGATTCTTCACAAAAATATACAGTTTATATCTTTATGTTTGAAGCCTGAAATGTGGCAAAAGGTCACAAAGTTCAAGGGGGCCGAATACTTTCGCAAGGCACTGTACTTGAACAATGGTGTGCAGGGGTGGACTGGGACCAGAAATCAGCCCTGACATTAGTAACACACCTGCCCATTATTTTCCCTCAAGGCCCCCACACTGACCCATTTCCTTTCTTGAGCCCCCCCAAACATTATTAGCTAAATAATTATAATTTTGTACAAAGATCCTGTGTTTGAAAGGTGGAAGGAGACTCACGTTGTTGATCCAATCAGTGAAAGAGGAGGTACGAGTAAAGACTGCTGGTGCCTCTTCAGGGTGTCACAGCCATGGGACGACATAAAGCTGGTCACACTACGGACAAACCATTTACCGCCAGCACCCTTACAATTCCGAGGACCCCCAAAGTCCCCCTGTGGGAGAGAGAGAGAGAGAGAGAGAGAGAGAGAGAGAGAGAGAGAGAGAGAGAGAGAGAGAGAGAGAGAGAGAGAGAGAGAGAGAGAGCGAAATCGAGAGGGGGAAGGAGAGGTAGAGGGAGAGAGAGAGAGAGAGAGAGAGAGAGAGAGAGAGAGAGAGAGAGAGAGAGAGAGAGCGAAATCGAAATCGAGAGGGGGAAGGAGAGGTAGAGGGAGGAGAGAGAGAGAGAGAGAGAGAGAGAGAGAGAGAGAGAGAGAGAGAGAGAGAGAGAGAGAGAGAGAGAGAGAGAGAGAGAGAGAGAGAGAGAGAGAGAGAGAGAGAGAGCGAAATCGAGAGGGGGAAGGAGAGGTAGAGGGAGAGAGAGGTAGAGAGAGAGAGAGAGAGAGAGAGAGAGAGAGAGAGAGAGAGAGAGAGAGGGAGAGAGAGAGAGAGAGAGAGAGAGAGAGAGAGAGAGAGAGAGAGAGAGAGAGAGAGAGAGAGAGAGAGAGAGAAAGAATTAAAAAACAAACCCGATTTTGATAAACTCCCATATCTACTGGGTAAAATACCATAGTGTTCCCTCACAGCAGCAAGATTTGTCACCTGTTGCCGCAAGAAAAGATCAACCATTGAAGAACAAACACCATACAACCCATGTTTATGGTAATTTATTTTTGCTTTTGTACATTGTTACAACACTGTATATATACATTATATGACATTTTAAATGTCTTTATTCTTTTGGAACTTCTGTGAGTGTAATGTTCGCTGTTGATTTTTATTGTTTATTACACTTTTGTATATTATCTACTTTACTTGCTTTGGCAATGTTAACATATGTTTTCCATGACAATAAAGCACCTTGAATTTAATTGAGATACAGAGACACACTAAGTGAGAGAGAGATACAGAGAGAAACAGAGGGAGAGAGAGAGAGACACAGAGAAACAGAGGGAGAGAGAGAGAGTTACAGAGAGAAACAGAGGGAGAGGTAGAGAGCTACAGAGAGAAAGACGGAGAGCGAGATACAGAGAGAAAAAGAGGTAGAGTGAGATAGAGGAAGTGCGAGAGACAGAGAGAAACAGAGGTAGAGCGAGAGACAGAGAGATACAGAGAGAAAAAGAGGTAGAGTGAGATAGAGGAAGAGCGAGAGACAGAGAGAAACAGAGGGAGAGGTAGAGAGCGACAGAGAGAAAGACGGAGAGCGAGATACAGAGAGAAATACAGAGAGAAAAAGAGGTAGAGTGAGATAGAGGAAGAGCGAGAGACAGAGAGATACAGAGAGAGAGAGAGAGAGAGATACGGAGAGAAACAGAGAGAGATACCGAAAAACAGATGTTGTGTCTTTGGCAATGCCGGATAAAGTGATATGACATGCTATTCTATAAAATCCTTTCTCTGTAATTAATATTACCTGATTGAGCTAATCATGTAAATGTAATTAACTAGAAAGTCGGGGCACCACAATATAATATTTATAGAGCTGTTATCTTCCGAATAAACTCTGAAAGACCTAGTAATATTTTACATCAATAGCAGTCAATATTAATCGTCACCTTATTTCAGTCTTATCTGAAAGTTGTAAATTCTTGGTTATCTTCACGAACCCTGGCTAACAAGTTGAATCAGCAATACAAAAGTGGGTTTAATTATTTATTTACGAAATACCTAACTAATCACACAGAATTACAAATACACAGAATGAATCATATCTTGATTACAAATTATATCATAAGGGAAAACGTCCCTAGTGGACGGAACAGATATGACAGCTGGTTACACAAAAGAAAAGGGGTCTGGGTTTGAGTGAAAGAGCAGGAAGACTGAGGGACAAAGGGAGGAGCCATGCTATCCTAAATACAGTATCTTATGCATTCTAAATTACCGCCCATTTAGAAAAGGAAAATGCAATCAATATTTACTCTGAGCTGTGCTTCAGTAGGTTGGTGGTAGATGGAAGGCCGTGTTGCCCAACCGAGTCCTTAATCCTAAATTGTATACGTTGTAGTAATGTCGTTGTGTGGTAGACAGGATAGTCTGTCTGTTCTTTCCTAGTCCACGTTTGCTGCTGCTGTTGCTAACTCAAGGCTAGGAGGTATCACTTCTGTAGTGAATAAGAGTTCAAAATTGGCTTCGTTCTGTAGTTATTATCTGAACCATTCTGACATCGGATCGTCATCCTAATGTACCCTGAACAGCTGACATGTTAGTCCTTTTAACGTATGGACCGTCGTCCTCACATCCTCGGAACAGGAGGTTATATTGTCGTCAAGGCTTTATATAGTGGGGGGAGAAGGGTGTGTTTTCATAGTTTATAACCCATGTCCCTTTACAGGGGCGGGTCACTGATTGAGCAGAGCCCTAACCTTATGAAAACCCAAATCGCTCATTTGGAAGCTAAAATTACATGTCATCTTTTCACCAATAATTTTATATTCAAACATTTACATTTACATTTACATTTAAGATTTAAATTGAACAACAATTCCATGTGAATCCGATAAATACAATGTGCAGACTTTCCACTGTGGAGTTTATGTCATCCTATCATTGATGAGAATGTCTCAGATGACAACCGAACTGACATAATATTCATTAAGTACCACCGCATATGTTCTACTGGTCAGATTACCAGAATATGGTTCATTTCCCCCCACCTTCTGATGTTCCCAGAATCTCTATGTTAACCAATGGATTTTCAAACGTCACATCAGTAGTGTAGAGAGAGGAAAAAGGGGGGAAGAGGTATTTATGACTGTCATAAACCTACCCCCAGGCCAACGTCATGACACGTCATGACACACTCTGGCTGCAGGTCTCATGGGCTACCACAGGCAGCAGGGCCTGCTGGAGCTATTTGGCAATGGGACCGACAGCTACAGGGGAGAAGACATGGTCAAAACACACAGTCATAAGATGGGCATAGTATAACACAGTCGTAGCACAGTGTTACGATAAATGAGTGAAGAGGTGTGGAGTCAGGCGCAGAGAGCAAAAGATGTGGGAAAAACAACACGCTTTAATGTCCCGGAAACATAACACGAACAAAAGTGGAAACACAAATGAACAGAAATATAAACGGACAGCGTGAAACCCAAATGCCAACAAAAATACACTCAAACAAGAAAACAGGCGAACAAGCCCGCAAGAAACAGAAGCGAGCTGAACAGACTATATATAACCCTACCCTAACAACCAGACAAGAAAAAGGTGCTACCAATTAGACAGAACTAAAGGAACACAGAACAACGGATCGGCGATAGCTAGTAGACCGGCGACGACGACCGCCGAGCGCCACCCGAACAAGAAGGGGAGTCACCTTCGGTAATATTCGGGACACACAGTGACGTTATAAACACACACACATGCGGTAAGATGGCAGACAAGAAAAAAAAGAAGAAAGTGGAACCAATTCTGAATACATTTTTATTGGGCGTTGCACCAGCCTTCTGGGAGATCTGGTGAAGGACAATATGGAGGACAAGGAACAAAGGAGAAAAGTGGAACATGTTTTGAGTGAATATGGAATGGAGGATCTCACAGAACTTTTGGAAGAGCTTGAGGAGGAAATTGAATGTGACGAGTGAGGATGAATTAAGTGTGGTGGCAGGTTCAGTGATGACTGCTGAGAAGAAGTTGAGTGTAGAGCGAGATAGTGAGGTGAAGAATGTGGGCGTGAAGTGCAAAAAGAGGGATACGTGCTCCAGTATTTCAGAGACGAAACCTGGTGAGAGTGAGGATGAAGTACCTGTGCTGAGGACCGCCGAGATCAGGCCTTGTACCGAGGATGATAAAGGTGATTCTGGCCCAGTGGGAGTGGGATTTCTAGAGAGAATGGATCCTTGAATTTTGGGTGATCCATATGTGATGTCAGGCTGACCAGAGGATAGGTTGGGTGGAGGATAGGTTGACTGGAGGAGAGGCTGGGTGGAGGATAGGTTGACTGGAGGATAGGTTGGGTGGAGGATAGGTTGACTGGAGGAGAGGTTGGGTGGAGGATAGGTTGACTGGAGGATAGGTTGGGTGGAGGATAGGTTGACTGGAGGAGAGGTTGGGTGGAGGATAGGTTGACTGGAGGAGAGGCTGGGTGGAGGATAGGTTGACTGGAAGAGAGGCTGGGTGGAGGATAGGTTGACTGGAGGATAGGTTGGGTGGAGGACAGGTTGACTGGAGGAGAGGTTGGGTGGAGGATAGGTTGACTGGAGGATAGGTTGGGTGGAGGATAGGTTGACTGGAGGAGAGGCTGGGTGGAGGATAGGTTTACTGGAGGAGAGGCTGGGTGGAGGATAGGTTGACTGGAGGATAGGTTGGGTGGAGGATAGGTTGACTGGAGGATAGGTTGGGTGGAGGATAGGTTGACTGGAGGATAGGTTGGGTGGAGGATAGGTTGACTGGAGGAGAGGTTGGGTGGAGGATAGGTTGACTGGAGGAGAGGTTGGGTGGAGGATAGGTTGACTGGAGGAGAGGTTGGGTGGCGGATAGGTTGACTGGAGGAGAGGCTGGGTGGAGGATAGGTTGACTGGAAGAGAGGCTGGGTGGAGGATAGGTTGACTGGAGGAGAGGCTGGGGACTGTTGAATTGGTGAAGATAACTCGGAGTGGATTCGTGATGATTTATTGTGTTTCCTCCACCCAGAGGGAGCGGGAGCTCCGGATTACACGATTAGGGATAAGAATTGTGACTTGCTTTGCTCTCAGGAGCAGGGCCCCGATGAAAGGAGCAGTTGAAATGGAAGATTCCTGGTGTATGTGACGCTCGCAGTTTGGTGAGATGTGGATCCAGTGGAGAGCATAGGGACACAAAGAAGACTGTCTGTCATGCAGTTTTGATGCAGAGTCTTTGCCAGATAAGGTCAAGGTAGGAAGTGTCAGTTGGAGCTTTTGTTCGGAAAATACTATGGCGTTTTAGATGACAAGTTTATGGGTATGTTGCAGCAGAGTGTAGGAGGGAGATGACTAGATGTGAGAAGTGTGCAGGAGGGCATGAGATGAGGGAATGTGTGGTATCGGTGGAGAAAGTTGTGTGTGATAGTTATGGGGGTGCCCAGCGGGCTGGAGATCGGAGGGGTCCATTGAGAGAAAGGCAGATTTAGGTTGCCAGGGTTAGATTAGAAGAGAAAGTGTCATATGCCAAAGCAGTAGAGAGTGGTAGAGGAAGATGGTTACAGGATGAGGGATCCTGAGAGGATTCCTGTGAGTAGGCAGAGACCACCAGAGAGTGATGGGAAGAATGTGTTTCAGTGAAGTGGGCTTTATAGCATTTATAGCCAAGGTTGTTCATTGTACTGCAGAAATGGATGGAAAGTCACAGAAAATAGAAGACTGTGGTGGCAGTGGCAGAGAAGTACTTGTGATTGAGAGGATTTACCTCAGAACAGCTGAGGGGGTGTTGAGTGGTGGTGTTATGTTGGTCTGGAGGAGGGTTAGATAGGGTTAAATAGTGGAATTGGGTGGTGTTGTTTAAATATCTTTTTTTAGAGAGGGCTAATAGTTGACAGTACAATTTTCCTTTCCCCCCAATGTTGTATTACCGTAATATAATTTTTGCATTACCATATTTTATGTAAGTAGGCCGTGAATGGCCTCACACAGCAGTACACCAGTACAGTAGATGGCGGTGTATGCACCAAAAAGTTTGATGCGATCTGCCAACCAAATCGCCGAGAAAAAAGAAGAATTCTCACCAGCAGCCTATACTTTAGCCTAGTGCATCAAATTAACATAGGCATTAATATTTAACAGACAATAAATAAATTAAACTATATAAGGGAATAGAAATTTAATTTAACAAAACATAGCCTATTTCAGAACAATGTAGCCATTTTAATTCGCTCTAGAAATACATGGGAAAATGTAAACGCTGAGGATATGGCTTTTGCAAACGCCAACATCCTTGTCGAAAAAGTTGACAATCTCAAAATGTGCAAATTCATTAATAACACACAGGTCAAAACAAAGGCACAGTCTGTTTTTTTTTAAACGAAAGCGTCACCAATATGTTCTTCATATTTTGTAGGAGGGCTGGCTGAAGACATTAAAGTTGTTCTGGCTGATACACTGTAGTTACAGGCTGTGAACTAGTCAAGTGTCAGAATTTAATTCAGAGTATCTGCACTTTCACGCTTGCCTTGTGGAGGCAGAGAAGTGTATCCCTCCAGTATCTTTCCATATTCTGCGCCTCAACAGTTGGAGAAGTTGTTGGGTCGTAATTTCTACAGTGAATAAAAATATGCTAGCCATTTATGTTCTGAAAATAGTAAACATTTCCCCCTCTACGTTTTCTGATATAAAATGGCAATCATACTCACGTAACTGTGTTGATTGATGTGGTCTTGTTATTATACCTACACACTGAAGATGGCTGTAAAGCCGAAACGTATGTGTGCGCTATTCCTGATGCAGTGAAAATAATTATCATTGAATAATGAAGTAAGCTTTAAGCAACATATTTTAGAGTGAGGACCCATTCCACATTTTTATTTATCTGAATTTGCAGATTTTACGCACCACCCAAGCTTCTGGGAGAGCACACTGGTTCTCTTCTGATTAGCTATATTCTCTACATCCTTCTAAGGTGGAAGCATTCTTCTGAGACAGCATAATGTGTTTTTTTTATTTCCAATGGCTGTCTTTCCTGTCTTTGCATTCATAATCTAATGTTAAATGTAAGGTTTTGCCCGGTTCACCTGGTTCAGTTTACCTTGTATCAAGTCCTATGATGCATCACATCTGGCTGCGATTGGGAGTACCATAGGGCTGCGCACAATTACCCCAGCATCGTCTGGGTTTGTCTGGGGTAGGCTGTCATTGTAAATAAGAATTTGTTCTTAACTGACTTGACTAGTAAAAAATATATATATATATATTTTAACGCTCCCGTCAACTCGCACGCCCTGCCCCCACACACAGCCCTGCCGCCACACACAGCCCTCCCTCCACACACAGCCCTGCCCCCACACACAGCCCTGCCCCCACACACAACCCTCCCTCCACACACAGCCCTGCCTCCACACACAGGCCTGCCTCCACACACAGCCCTCCCTCCACACACAGCCCTGCCCCCACACACAGCCCTGCCCCCACACACAGCCCTCCCTCCACACACAGCCCTCCCTCCACACACAGCCCTGCCCCCACACACAGCCCTGCCCCCACACACAGCCCTGCCCCCACACACAGCCCTGCCCCCACACACAGCCCTGCCTCCACACACAGCCCATTGGGGGGGGCCCTTCTAACCTGGGAAGTGTGACGCCTGCTTCTACACCAGCGACTGAACTTATATGAGCTAATTGTCTCTATCTCAGTGTCAGACTAACACTATCAATCCAGGAGAGTCAGAATTTAATATTCAACACTGTTAATATGAACTCTATCATCACTTTTGTTTTAGAAGTTTATTGCTGTGTTTCCATTTTCCAAACATGCATATCATGCATGTGAACCTCAAACACAAAATGTCAAGGAATTTAGTTCTTACACAGTTACTGTTTTGTTAGCAGGTTAATATTTATTGTCATAAGTTTTGCCCTGGAATCAGCTCTGCATAGTGGTCACCAGCTGGCACAGCAGTCACTAACTGGCACAGCAGTCACCAGCTGGCACAGCAGTCACTAGCTGGCATAGCAGTCACTAGCTGGCACAGCAGTCACTAGCTGGCACAGCAGTCACTAGCTGGCACAGCCACAAAGTCCTAAAATCAGATGTTAAACCTAACCTTAGCCACACTGCTAACTAATGCGTAACCCTATCCTTAAATTAAGATTAATAAGATAATTTTGTGATACAGACAATTTTGACTTTGCCGATGTCCCATCTAGCGAAAAACGCTCAGTTTTACCTTCAGGGCAAGACTCATGACAATAATCACCAACCTGCTTTTTGCTACTCAGAGGCACCTACACACAAACAGAAAGCAGAAACATCTGTGTATGATATTCCTGATGCAGTGAAAATAATATAACAAATCAAAACATGAACTAAGCTGTGTGACAATTTTTTACTTTATGCGAAATAGAGTCCAGACCTATTATATTTGTTTACTCAGAGGTTCCCCATGATCAATAATTTATAGGGCCTTCATCTCTCTCTTTGGTAGATGTCCAGTAGAATATGTTCAGAACGTCCAGTTCCCTGTCCTGGAGATGTCTGTGGCAGACTGTGGGTCTCGGTCCCTAAGCATACTGGGAGAACTGGTCCAGGAAGTGCAGGTGGAACGAGCCGAGGCATGCCAGGACCTTCTCTAGAGTGGCAGAGGGGGTCAGCACGCACAGTCTGGGAGGGATGACGCACAAACAAACATTTTAATGTACTAATCTCACACTCTCAGGGGTGTCATGCACCACAAAAATCTGAGAGGGCAAATCGTAGGCCCCCATGTCCATAACTTTTTTAGCGTTTTTCAAACAAACAATCATTAAGCATAATTATATGTAAAAAATATATATATATACACGTTTATTTTTCTGTATATGTAAGCATAGCTCTTGTGCTCTCTGTAATTGTACTGGTGAATTTTTTTTTTTTTTTTAAGAAACTAAAAACATAAAATCTGGGTAAAGAATGAATGGACTGAGTCTTATTCAGTACATTTAGAAATTGCTTGCTTTTCTAAAGTCTACCAACCTTGCCAGCAGGAATGACAATTAAGATAGTTATACAAGCTGTCTAACTTTATTGACAGCCTCAAGTGTCTTTGTAGCTAGTTATGAGGTTGGGAACCTATTTGGGCTAGCTAAAGACAACTTCATACAATTTCTAGGTGGCAAGTAGTATTACAGAGAGAAATATGCAGTACCAGTCAAAAGTTTGGACAAACCTACTCATTCAAGGGTTTCTTTATTTTTGCTATTTTCTACACTGATTATGTAACGTCTCCTCAAACACATCGATCAACTGAACGCAGCTCACTCTCCAGATCCCAATCACTTTATTTTAATCATTTTAATCAACTGTTCAAACACCTGTATGTCATTATCACACACTTTTTAGTTCAGTCATTGTGAGGTATTGCATCATTGTGAGGTATTGTTTGTAATGTGACACTTTTGGGGTGCTGTTTTTCCTGTGTTTACTCCTCCCATGTATGATAGTGCGGCAGGCAGGCAAGAACTAACGCTGCCTTTTGCCTATACTTTACTGGGTTTCCTGTTATCTACCTATTGCCTGATCTCCCAGACTACGTTACTAGCCTTTTCCCTGTCTGTACTGTTGCCCTTTTGGACCTTTTGGACCGCCTGTGTATGACCTTCTGCCTGCCCCTGGACCCTGCTACCTGCCTCCTCCTGTGTATGACCTTCTGACTGCCCCTGGACCCTGCTACCTGCCTCCTCCTGTGTATGACCTTCTGACTGCTCCTGGACCCTGCTACCTGCCTCCTCCTGTGTATGACCTTCTGACTGCCCCTGGACCCTGCTACCTGCCTCCTCCTGTGTATGACCTTCTGACTGCCCCTGGACCCTGCTACCTGCCTCCTCCTGTGTATGACCTTCTGACTGCCCCTGGACCCTGCTACCTGCCTCCTCCTGTGTATGACCTTCTGCCTGCCCCTGGACCCTGCTACCTGCCTCCTCCTGTGTATGACCTTCTGACTGCCCCTGGACCCTGCTACCTGCCTCCTCCTGTGTATGACCTTCTGACTGCCCCTGGACCCTGCTACCTGCCTCCTCCTGTGTATGACCTTCTGACTGCCCCTGGACCCTGCTACCTGCCTCCTCCTGTGTATGACCTTCTGACTGCCCCTGGACCCTGCTACCTGCCTCCTCCTGTGTATGACCTTCTGACTGCCCCTGGACCCTGCTACCTGCCTCCTCCTGTGTATGACCTTCTGCCTGCCCCTGGACCCTGCTACCTGCCTCCTCCTGTGTATGACCTTCTAACTGCACCTCAAAAATTGCAGCCCAAATCAATGCTACAGAGTTCAGAGGACACTGCTTGAATCAGGCCGTCATGGTTGAATTGCTGCAAAGAAACCACTACTAAAGGACACCAATAAGACAAGACTTGCTTGGGCCAGGAAACATAAGCAATGGACATTAGACCAGTGAAAATCTGATGAGTCCAAATTTGAGATTTTTGGATCCAACCGCTGTGTTGTGAGACGCAGAGTAGGTGAACGGATGATCTCTCATTGTATGTTTCCTACAGTAAAGTATGGAGGAGGTGTGATGGTGCTTTGCTTGTGACACTTTCAGTGATTTATTTATAATCCAAGGCACACTTAAGCAGCATGACTATCACAGAATTCTGCAGCGATACACCATCCCATCTGGTTTGACCTTAGTGGGACTATCATTTACTTTTCAACAGGACAGTGACCCAACACACCTCCAGGCTGTGTAAAGGCTATTTGACCAAGGAGTGATGGAATGCTGCGTCAGATGATCTGGCCTCCACAATCACCCAGACTCAACCCAATTGAGATGGGATATACATGCTTGAATATATATGCTGAGCCAATCAGTTGTGTTGTGACAAGGTAGGGGTGGTATACAGAAGATAGCCATATTTGGTAAAAGACCAAGTCCATTTTATGGCTTACACAGCCTGGAGGTATGTTGGGTCATTGTCCTGTTGAAAAACAAATGATAGTCCCACTAAGTTCAAACCGGATGGGATGGTGTATCGCTACAGAATGCTGTGGTAGCCATGCTGCTTATGCTGAGCACTATTGTTTAACAAAACATATGGGGCACGTGCCCCTGTGGCCCCTGTGTGCCCACGTGCCTCTGCACACACTCACAATTACCTGATGTGGTATTTGTCCTCTCTCTGCCCATGCTCACACCCTGCTCCCACACACACACCCTCCTCATCGAGTAGGCTCTGACTGTATAGCACGTCTGCCTCCAGTCCGTCAGACTACAGACAGAGGAAGCGGGAAAAAAAGAAGTAGATGAAGACTACTACCTGTAACCAATGACGAATGTGATACTTGATAAAAGACAGCTAACCTAACATAATTTGACAACCTGCAGGTTAGTACTGCAATATTAGTTTTACTGTTGTCATGTGTAGGTCGGCAGTATATTGGTGCTACAGAGGGATATAGTGGAAGTCTGTGTGCCCACCCTTGCCTGTTCCACTGCCTCAGGGGGAAGGCTCAGACGGGGGTAGATAAAAATACCTCCCGTCACTGGCTGACAGCTCACCCCCGGAAGACCAATCAGAAACTCCCAAGCCCGCTGAGCATTCTGGGCCAGGGTGATCCGATTGGTCAGAATCTCCTTTGGTGGAGACAGAGAGAGCAGTAACTAACACATCACACCTTAACACAGCTAATATATAATACCGATCCTGTGTAATGATTACCTCCTTTTTAACATTTGAGTTAATATGAGACTAAGAATTTTTGGAGACTACCGTGACTAATTCCTTACTCATAAGTACCTGTGTATACTTGCTATGGGAGGGGTCTCCAGGTCTTGGAGGGTTAACCATTATTTCTAGGGCGATCTGTCCTGTGACGGGGGCACTGATGTCAGTACACAGGAGGGTCTCAGCAAACACCATCACTGCTGGGTCCACATTCACCAGCTCCATGTACCCAGCACGCAGCCCACACCTACACACAGCCAGGGGGAACAGGAGGCAAAGGGCACAGGGCACATAGAGGACACAGCAGTTTAACAGGGCAGAAAACTACAATGATTATAAATCATTAGGGCTACGCATTTGCCTTTAATTTGTAAACATTTTGGTTTTTCATTTAATAAATCATCTCCAGACATTGGTGACATGGCCAACTATAGTAAGTGGATCTACCGCAAGACTCACTCTCCTATGATGCCATTGGATATGGAGTGAAAGGAGGCCAGTTCTACCATCTCAGAGTACTGCTGACCCATTTCAAACAGGACCCTCTTATAGGACATAAACTCCATGCCCTCCCCATACACACAGTCCTGATACACCTAGACAGAGCAGGAAGGACAAGTAAAGAGATGAAGGCTGGAAAAGTGAGAGACAATGACATAGAGAAAAGGCCATTCTCTCCCACTGCTCATCCTAATGGGTAACAGGTGTTCAGGCAACTGTAAAGTAGACCTACCGGGTGTTATTTTCATGCATTACCAAACTAAAAGTGTAGTTCTGATATTTGGACACCCTGTGTAACCTGCACCCACAGCCTGACCCCCAGGACCTCATTTATAAACTGTGTGAATACAAAAAAGACCCCAAAACTAGTTAGTGCCAGTTCACACAAAAGCTGGCATTTATAAAACTTGATGTGACCATGTGCTCACCATCATGCAAACGTTATACCATGTATACACAACATCTAGTGGTTGAAGTAAAGCATTGAAAGCAGGCAAATAGATTGGTATTTTGTGAAAATGGGGAATAGCCTATGATGGACACACGTATAACAATATACAGGTTAATAACCAGATGCAATCATTTGCCGTTAGTGAGAAGAGAGAAAATATTTTTAGTTTATATTTGCATTTTAAAATAATTAGAAAAGGGCATCTGCTGTATTTCCCAGGCTACTATTTATTTCATTTCCATGATCATTGCATAATAAATTCATCACCCAAACTTTTTGTCTGTTAGATAGCCTAGGCCTACAGCAAGTGTCACTGAAAATGTTGAACATTCTTCCATCACCTCCAAATAAATGTAGGCTATTTGATCAAGTTTGCTATTGCCTGTAGAAAACTAAATCCAAATACTTCCAAAGTATACAACAAATAATGGCGTTATTGTTATCCTGAAAGGTGAATGATCAGCATTTTAGTGCTCGTTAACGAGCCACAGTTTCAGGACAGGTCTGATTTATAACGGGGAAAAATGCATATGTATGGCCTGCACCAAGTTAATAATTCTCAATATGTTAGTACTTGTGCAGTCCTTTCAGAAATGGCGCATGCAGATACTTAGTGTGCAATTTACGCAACGGTTATAAATGACCACCTGATCTCCAATAATTATCAATATCACCTCATTGACCAATAGGAAGAGCCTCTCTTCTGCAGCAAACTGAATCACCCATTCTATAGATTTCCTGCTCTGTACATGACCTGTTAGGGAGGGAAAAGGACAGTATGGTGAGATAGTGATAATATCATCTTAAAGATAAAATGTCACAGGAAACTTTCATGGGCATGTTGCCAAAGAAAACACCTAGCTATCACACAATACCAGGGCTGGCTCGAGGCATAAGTGCCATAAGTGGTTGCTTAGGGACCCTGGCCGCTTACTGTTGAGAGTTAGAATAGTCAGGGCCCTGACCTACAGGGCCCCCCCCATTTATTTTGTTAGGCACTCTCACTCAGATATCATGGTTTAAGTCATGTCAAAACGTATAGAATTGCAGGAAATTAGCTTTAGAATGACAAAAAAAATATTTCTGCCCCATTGCAAAATGAGTAGAATTGCATGAAATTTGTTGGAAAATTGCAAAAACCTATCCCCGCCTCATGGCAAAATTTGTAGAACTGCTGAAAATATGCTTTAAAACTGCATAAATGTGTAAGCAGCAGAGCAAAATGTGTGAACTACAGGAAATTAACTAATTTTTCCCTCCGATGTCAACCGAATCTCACTTAAGGCCCCCAAAAGGCTAGAGCCCTGCATGCTACGATTAAGATGGGATCTATAGAAAGGCCTATGGACTCAAGACTTTGTTAAACTTCAAACTACTAAGTCAATTTAATAGCTTATAATTTAATAAAACCAATTTAAAGCATTGCACACAATGACATCCGAACTTGACTACAGATGTAGACTACAGATGTAGAGCGCTCTGGGCCTGCAGTGCCCTCTAGAGGCGGTGAGGGCTCGGTGCAGCTCCCCTGGCTCCAAGGCCCAGCCCTGCTCTTCACTCAGCTGGTAAGGCACCAGGACAGCCCCTACCTCCTCCAGCAGCATGGGCAGGGTGTGGGGGCAGGGCTGGGGGGTCAACACACCCATTTGGGACACACCCTTCCCTCTCACCAACAGCTTTAGCATCACCTGTAGGAGGGTCGTGTGGAGGAGGGGGAATAATAAGGGCGTAATAAATGCTCATCACAAATCTTACTATGCATTATAACTGCATCATAGTGCATTATACCTGCAGGCTGTACAATCTTACCAATATATCTATTGAAAATAGAAGTCACAGTAGACATCTGGTTGGTATGGTCGTACAGTTTAGAGTGAAGATCTGGGGTTGTTATACTCTTACTTTCAGAGCTATCTGTGAGCCAGCAGAGATGAAGATGTTGTGGGGATAGGAAGGCACTCCTCCATCACGACCAGTGATGAACTCTGCAACGCTGCGCTGAACATGAGGCAGCCCACAGGAGTCTGTGTATGAACCTATTACAAAACAGCCAATTAATGAATCAATCAATCAACCAACCAGATCAATCACTAAAACAAATATACCCTTTAACATAATTTAAACCAAACATACCATAAGTAGGCCTACTGCTGTATTCACTGCCTAAGTGATGAGATGAGTATGACGCATAAACAACCAACTTACCCACACTGCCCCCATCACACTCTCCCAGCAGCCTCTGGGCTCTCTGCCTGACGTCCACAGGAAGTGTGTCATTATGCAGGAGCTCAGGGTACAGACAGACCGACAGGACCTGACAGACAGCACACAGACACAGAGCTGAAGACAGAGACTGCAAGATACTTGGTCATAGACAGATCCACAGCGAGAGCAGAAAAGAGTGAGCGTGAGTGAGCGAAAGAGAGGGCAGAAGAGTGAGTGGGGGAGTGAGACAGAAAGATAGAGACCACACCTGTCGCACAAAGGAGATTGGTTTTATCCCGGTCCTGTGTGAATCACCTGAGCTAATGTCAATAACTTCCTTGAATGGTTTCTGCTCTCCCTGTAGAGAAGACAGAAAGGAGACTTATCTACATGGAACAAAAATATAAACGCAACATCTAATGGGTTGGTCCCATGTTTCATGGGCTGAAATGTCCATACGCACATAAAGCTTCTCTCAAATTGTGCACAAATGTCTTTACATCCCGGTTTGTGAGCATTTTTCCATCCATTTGACACGTGTGGCATATCAAGAAGTGGATTAAACAGCGTGATCATTACGTTGATGCATCAGTATGACATGATTAAATCTATCCTTCAACACGTTATATGCAGTTTAGTCATTTTGGAGAAAGCTAACATTTAATAGAAATTAAAACCCACATCCTGGTTTGATAACCTGAATAAAAAAATATAGATTTATGGTGTGTGCAGGGCCGGACCCAGGCATAAGCAACATAGGCAATCACCTAGGGTCCCTGGCTGCTAGGGAGCCCCCAACAAAACTCAGTTGGGGTCTCAACTTACTGTTGAGAGTTTGAATTACTATTCTCTCTCACGCAGATGTCATTAATATGACATAAGTCATTTCAAAATGGTTAGAAAACTGCAAGTTGGTTCTCTTCCCTATGGCAAAATGAATTGAATTGCATGATGTGTTATACAGTACAATAGCAACATTTTCTCTTCTCACCATTGCAAAATGTGAAGAATTGAATGCCTAAAACAAATATTTCTCAACAAAATAAATAAGTATGCATGTGAAGACAGTGCAAAAAAAAGACTTGTGGTTAAATTCCCATGTAATGAAAAAAAGTGTTAATGGGTTTCAATCACATTTTCAACTCTGATGGTTGTCACAAAAACTGATGCATTAAAACCTTTAATAACCTCTGGCTGCATCCCTTGTTCTCAATGTCCACCTGAAGACATACCATAATCTAACTGCCTGTAGCTCAGCCCCAGAGGCAAGGATATGCATATTCTTGGTATCATTTCAATGGAAAGATTCTGAAGTTTGTGGAAATGTTAATTGAATGTAGGAGAATATAACACAGTACATCTGGTGAAAGAAAGAGCATACGTTTTCTGTTTTTTATTGTTGTAGCATCATCTTAAACATGTACTAGAATAGCCACACAGTCAGATAGAATGCTGGATATATTTTTGATGGATAACATAAGAGGGCAAGTGTAAGTGTACAAAGTTTCAGACTGATACCTTCAGGAATGGGTGAGCTACATGATATTTAGCATGAAGTCACCCAGGTGTCCCACACAAGTTGCCCAAATGTACCCAAGTGGCCGAATTGGTGAAATTACCTATAACTATATACAACAGTGCAAATGACTATATACAACATATCAAAAACCAATTCTAACACACACAAAAATATATAAAAACGTTTAAAAATATTAGAAAAATAATATTTAAAAAAAACAGTATACCCTTTGGAAGTCCTCTACACAATATTGTGCCATGTCCCATAGCAGTCTCTTTCTGATGTAAAGCAGAAGCTAACTGAACAGGTGGTGCAGGTCATGCGACACAGAACACAACGACGCCTCTGTGCGCCCTGAGGCACAGTCATGCCTGCAGTAATGAACTGTGGCATATGAACACCACTGGATGCAGGAGTAGAGGGGGCAGAGGTAAAGCGGGCAGCTTGGCACTGGGGGCTCCCAGTCGGAGTCGCTATTACTGTGAAAGAAAACATTTGCAAATAAATTCATTAAAAATCCTACAATGTGATTATCTGGATTTTTCTTTCTCATTTTGTCTGTCATAGTTGAAGTGTACCTATGATGAAAATTACAGGCCTCTCTCATCTATTTAAGTGGGAGAACTTGCACAATTGGTGGCTGACTAAATACTTTTTTGCCCCACTGTATATATATATATATACACACACACATACATATACACAAACACTCAAACAAACCAACAAACACACACCCAAACAAAACACACACACACACACAGGTTAAGGGTCGTACACACACACACACACACACACACACACACACACACACACACACACACACACACACACACACACACACACACACACACACACACACACACACACACACACACACACACACACACACACACACACAATAGCCAATGTGTATTTTACACATTTCATTGCAAATTGCAAAAAATAACTATACATATATATATTTTTTTTTTTGCAAAAATATATATTTTTATATATATTTATATTTCATAAAACGGCATTAACACTTACCCATCCAGAAGTATGTCCTGTCCTTGCAGAAACAGCTCCTCAGCTCCTGTTTGAATCATAACACTCAAAGATTCCTCAAACAAAACATCTGTCACTTTCCCGATCAATTTCTTCTATAATCTGGTATAAATCTGTATACTTTGACTTAGACTTCGCTTTTCCTGATTTATTCGCCATGATGTCTTCAATGAAATCGTTGAAAAAAAACTTTCCAAAATACTACTTTCCACAATTCTGCTGTTGGTAACAAGCGTCACTGCAACTACTCTGATGGTCAAGGCGAGAATGGAGTTCGTTACGCGTGCGTTTACAAACAAGGAATGGTGGTCCAACCCATAACCATCACATACTGGCATTTACCTCAGCTCATTGGCTATCTACCCAGCTAGATTTCAAGAAGATCAGTGGTCATTGGGTAGAAATACAGTCAATCAAAGAAGGTTCGCTAAAATTATTGGTGCGCAATGAAGTCATAGCTCGTTGTCTACACCGCAAAAAAACAATCAAGTGTGGCTGTGTTGCAAACATCCAGATGTTAGCACTGAAACCAACCATGACTAGATAAACTATTGTTTACTGTGTGTAATTACATCGAATGCTCAGTAAAAATTTGATAAGAGATGGAATTCACGGCACAAACGGTTTACAAAATGTTTCGATTTAGGCTATAAAAATGGATTTTATCAAATAAAATGGCACTTCATTTGATCACTGGGACCCTCAGGAAAAGAAATAAGAGCAAGATATCAGAATGTAAGTCATAATTTTACCTTCAGATGTGAATGTGTAAAAACTGTCATGGTGTAACGGCGTTCTTCGTTTGTCAAAAGAGAGTCGGACCGAAATGCAGCGTGGTGGTTAATCATGGCTTTAATGAAGAGATCGCGATACATGAAAAATACTTATACAAATACAAAAACAACAAATGGAACGTGAAACCTAATTACAGCCTATCTGGTGAAACTACACAGAGACAGGAACAATCACCCACGAAATACAAAGTGAAACCCAGGCTACCTAAATACCGTTCCCAATCAGAGACAACGAGAATCACCTGACTCTGATTGAGAACCGCCTCAGGCAGCCAAGCCCATACAACACCCCTACTCCGCCGCAATCCCAATAACCACAAAACCCCAACCCCCCCCCCCAAGGTGCGGACTCCCGGACGCACCTCAAAACCATAGGGAGGGTCCGGGTGGGCGTCTGTCCATGGTGGTGGTTCCGGCTCGGGACATGGACCCCACTCCATTAATGTCATAGTTCCTCCCCTACGCGTCCTGGGATAATCCACCCTCGCCGCCGAACATGGCCTAATAGTCCTCACCCAGAACCCCACTGAACTGAGGGGCAGCTCGGGACTGAGGGGCAGCTCGGGACTGAGGCAGCTCGGGACTGAGGGGAAGCTCGGGACTGAGGGGAAGCTCAGGACTGAGGGGAAGCTCGGGACTGAGGGGAAGCTCGTGACTGAGGTGCAGCTCGGGACTGAGGGGCAGCCCGGAACTGAGGGGAAGCTCAGTACTGAGAGAAAGCCCAGTACTGAGAGGAAGCCCAGTACTGAGAGGAAGCCCAGTACTGAGATGAAGCTCAGGCAGGTAGTAGGCTCCGGTAGATCCTGGCTGGCTGGCGGATCTGGAAGATTCTGGTTGACTAGCAGATCTGGAAGATTCTGGTTGACTGGCAGATCTAGAAGATCATGGCTGACTGGCGGATCTAGCTGCTCTATGCAGACTGGCAGCTCCTTGCAGACTGGCAGCTCCTTGCAGACTGACAGCTCCTTCCAGACTGACAGCTCTGGCTGCTCCATGCAGGCTGACAGCTCCTTGCAGACTGACAGCTCCTTGCAGACTGACAGCTCCTTGCAGACTGGCAGCTCTTTGCAGACTGACAGCTCTTTGCAGACTGACAGCTCTGGCTGCTCTGACTGCTTCATACAGACTGACAGCTCTGGCTGCTTTATGCAGACTGACAGCTCTGACTGCTCCATGCAGGCTGACAGCACCCTGCAGACTGGCAGCTCCTTGCAGACTGACAGCTCCTTGCAGACTGACAGCTCCTTGCAGACTGGCAGCTCTTTGCAGACTAACAGCTCTGGCTGCTTCATGCAGACTGACAGCTCTGGCTGCTTCATGCAGACTGACAGCTCAGGCTTCTCTGAACAGGCAGGAGGCTCCGGCAGCGCTGTAGAGGAGGAAGGCTCTGATAGCGCTGAACAAGCGGGAGACTCCGACAGCACAGGAGAGGCGAGGCGAGGCGCACTGTAGGCCTGATGCGTGGTGCTGGCACTGGTGATACTGGAGTGAGGACACGCACATGAAGCCTTACCTGGCTCGATGCCCACTCTAGCCCGGCCAATACAAAGGGCTGGTATGAACCGCACTGGGCTATGCACCCGCATAACACGGTGCCTGCCCGGTCTCTCTAGCCCCACTGTAAACACATGGAGTTTGCGCAGGTCTCCTACCTGGCGTAGCCATACTCCCTGTAAGCCTCCCCCCAATCATTTTTTGGGGCTGCTTTTCGGGCTTCCTTGCCAACCGTGTTCCCTCGTATCGTCGGCTCCTATCTCCGGCTGCCTCTGCTCTCCTAAGTGCCTCCACCTGTTCCCATGGGAGGCGATCTCTTCCGGCCAGTATCTCCTCCCAAGTTTAACAACCTTTACAATCCAACACGTCTTCCCATGTCCATTCTCCGAATAATTCATCCTCCTTTCGCTGCTCATGCTGTCGCTGCCGTGTCTTTCTCTTCGACTCCATTCTCCTATAGCCCTATTCGCACTGATCCAGCTATTCCCAGGCGGGCACCGGCACTCTCTCTGGATCGACCGCCCACCTGTCTATTTCTTCCCACGTAGTAAACTCCATACTTCTGCTGTCCATAACGACCTCCCTTCGCTGCTCATGCTGTCGCTGCCTGTTAAGGGCTTGGCGTCCCGCTAGCAGGAAAACTTCCAGTGGAACTGGGGGGCGCGCAATTCAAATAAATAATCAATCATAAAAATTATGGATATTAAAACACACACACATATATGAAGATGAAGTCGGAAGTTTACATACACCTTTGCCAAATACATTTAAACTCAGTTTCACAATTCCTGACATTTAATCCTAGTAAAAACTCCCTGTCTTAGGTCAGTTACAGACTGACTACACTGTTCGCGTTGCGTGTACGAGCGTTGAAAAATACATTCAGTAATCTATATTATTAAATTATTGCATCCACACTGCTCTTGCACGCCAACAAGCATCTGCATTGCCAAGGGCTAAACTAGAAGTCAGTTCTATTTGTGACGCAGATTGACGTTGCAAGTCCTGCCTCTCCCATCTCCTCATTGGTTTATAGAAGCAGGTACCCACGTGCCATCTCCTCATTGTTTATACCCACATGGGTGACTGAAAGATGAACGAGGTCAGTGGCTGTAATACACCTAATTTATGAGTTGCCAATCACAATATAAAGTCAAGAGAAGAAAAAGCCTGGAAGGAGGAGAGATGACTAGAAATGATTCGGTTGACCGTTTTATGTGTGGATTAATTGTCGGAGTAGAGGACCTTGTGCATTTCACGTAAAATAACAACTTAATGTTTATATCCCAGGGCAAATTAGCTAGCAAAAGCAAGCTTGCTAAATTGCCATAAATGTTTAATGCTTTTCGACCTGTCCCAAAATTAATGTAATTGGTTCAGAGTTTGTTTTGATATTTTAACCTGATCTCGTTTGGTGTGGGGGGACAAAATACATTTATGCACGATGGCGCGCGATGGCTTTAAAATTGTTTAACTTCGGTCAAGCATTTCAGATAGCCTTCCACAAGCTTCCACAATAAGTTGGCCCATTCCTCCAGGCCCATTCCTGACAGAGCTGGTGTAACTGAGTCAGATTTATAGACATCCTTTGCTCACACACACTTTTTCAGTTCTGCCCACAAATTGTATATGGGATTGAGGTCAGGGCTTTGTGATGGCCACTCCAATACCTTGACTTTGTTGTCCTTAAGTCATTTTGCCACAACTTTGGAAGTATGCTTGGGGTCAATGTCCATTTGGAAGACCCATTCGCGACCAAGCTATACCCTGTTAGGGCTAGGCAGAATACTGCCCCCTTTGGAGGAATTGCGTGCCCATAGTAAACAGAAACTAAATCTGTCCAAAATTGGTAATATATGCATATAATAATAATAATTGAATAGAAAACACGCTAAAGCTTCTAAAACCGTTCAAATTATGTCTGTATGTAAAGCAGAACTCTCAGGGCAGCCATTCTCCCAAACTCTCTCTTGTCATCTAAAAAGTTGGGCAACTTTGACGTCATCGCCCCCACCCTGCCCAACCAGCTACGGATCTGGGAACAGTTTCTATATCTTCAGCGCGATGTCTCCTTTCAATGGGGCGTTTCATTGTGAGAATCGCACGCTCCCTGACCCTTTGGTGGGCTAAATCTCATGCGCGCGTCGGGTCTGGAGCTCTTTGTTCCAGGATTCACCAAACGATGTCGGTTTGTCTGTTCGAGCTGATATTTGTTTTGCACGTTTAGAACATCCTAAAGCTTGATTCTGCACTTAGTTTGACCAGTTTAGTCGACATATAATATGTAATTTTGAAGTTTTGATGCGCATCCACTAGAATTTTGGCTGCATTTCAGCCGGGAATTTGTCGCGTTTGATAACCCAAAGACACAGACTTGAAAGCCAAACGCAGTTTTTGGTAAGTATGACTCCTTCCACGTCTTCTGATCGAAGAACATCAAAGGTAAGGGAATATTTACGTGGTAATTTTGTGTTTCTGTGGACTCCCAACCTAGAGGAGACATACTGCTAATGTCTGAGTGCCGTCTCATATTATAGCCTAGTGAACGAATTCTGTAACGTTAAAAATAAATGTAACACAGCGGTTGCACACTTCCTTGCTGAGCGGCCTTTCAGGTTATGTCGATATAGGCCTCGTTTTCCCGTGGATATAGATACTTGTACTGGTATTCTCCAGCATCTTCACAAGGTCCTTTGCTGTTGTTCTGGGATTGATTTGCACTTCTCACAAAAGTATGTTCATCTCCAGGAGACAGAATGCGTCTCCTTCCTGAGCGGTATGATGGCTGCGTGGTCCCACGGTGTTTAATTTTGCGTACTATCATTTGTACAGATGAACGTGGTGCTTTCAGGCATTTGGAAATTGCTCCCAAGGATGAACCAGACTTGTGGAGGTCTACAATTTCTTGGCTGATTTATTTAACTTTTCCCATGATGTCAAGCAAAGAGGCACTGAGTTGAAGGTAGGCATTGAAATAATTCCACAGGTACACCTCCAATTGACTCAAATGGTGTCAATTAGCCTATCAGAAACTCCTAAAGCCATGACATCATTTTCTGGAATATTCCAAGCTGTTTAAAGGCACAGTCAACTTATTGTATGTAAACTTCTGACCCACTGGAATTGTGATACAGTGAATTAAGTGAAATAATCTGTCTGTAAACAATTGCTGGGAAAATGTACTTGTGTCATGTACAAAGTAGATGTCCTAACCAACTTGACAAAACTATAGTTTGTTAACAAGAAATTTGTGGAGTTGTTGAAAAACAAGTTTTAATGACTCCAACCTAAGTGTCTGTAAACTTCCAACTTCAACTGTATATTACTATTTTATATCAATTGAAAGCTTAAATTCTTGTTAATCTAACTGCACTGTCCGATTTACAGTAGCTATTACAGTGAATGCCATGCATACCATGCGATTGTTTGCCGACAACGCCCCACATCAAAATATTTTTCCCCCGGCACAGGTTTCATAATTCACAAATAGTGATCTGATCTGTGTCCCTGTACTAAAACGGGTATTTCTTAGTTTTGCAACCTTGAACAGACTGCTGACACCCTGTGGAAGGAATTGCAACCAGGGAGCTAATTTTCATAATTCCCTCATAGTTGCCATTCTAAGAGGATGGTCTCTCTCATAAACAATTCTGGTTGGTTTTTCTTTGGATTTTCTCCTACCATATCTATTGTTATATTATCCTACATTATTTTAACATTAATACAAACTTCAAAGTGTTTTCTTTCAAATGGTACCAATTATATGCATATCCTGGCTTCAGGGCCTGAGCAACAGGCAATTTACTTTGAGCACGTCATTCAGACAGTAAATGGAGTAGGGGTCTAGCCCTAAGAAGTTTTTAAATAGCCAATGTGCCCACTCTGGTCTTGGCATGTGTGCTCTAGCCAACAGCTCACAGATACAGTGCGGGTTGTCTAGTCTACATGAGATTCTGTATGGATAAGAGCAAGATTCTTTTAATTTGTCAAACTAAAAACAAAGCATCACCAGAATAAGACACTTGATATTTATTGGAAAGGAACATCAAGCTCATCATCTTGCATTTTCCCCACCCTGTGAAGTTCATCATAACTTCATCATAACTTATTTTTTTACCTTTATTTTACTAGGCAAGCTAGTTAAGAACAAATTTTTATTTTCAATGACGGCCTAGGAACAGTGGGTTAACTGCCTGTTCAGGGGCAGAATGACAGATTTGTACCTTGTCAGCTCAGGATTCGAACTTGCAACCTTTCGGTTACTAGTCCAATGCTCTAACCACTAGGCTACGCTGCCGCCTATAGCCTAATAAACTGCATGCTTTCCTGAGTCGTACTGGGAAGACCACACAACATATCGAGTGACGCCAAGTTTAATTCGATATGATGGTTATTATATCGATATTTGCTAATCAAGGCATTTCCACCGACCATTTATCACATGATACATTTTACAGACAAACGATTCCACCAAAATGTCTACAATTTTACCAACATTTCCTGTTTCAGCCTGGTCGTGACTTTCTTCATGCGTCAAGTAATTCTTCCTCATTACATGGTTGGATTGAAACATGGTTAGTGACTCACCTGTTGGAGTAGTGCAGTGATCTGTTCTGAATGTCTCTGTAGTGCCCACTGTGGCGAAACTCTTATCCCTCTCAGCATGGGGTTCACCTCTCTCAGGGAATACATCCCTCACCAGACAGGACCTCCAAACCCTCAACTAGCACCGTCTATCGACCAGAAACCCCCAAATAGCACAGTCTATAGATCACCAAACCCTCAACTAGCACTTTCTACATAGACCTCCAAGCACTTTCTACATAGACCTCCAAGCACTTTCACATAGACCTCCAAGCACCTTCTACATAGACCTCCAAGCACTTTCTACATAGACCTCCAAGCACTCTCTACATAGACCTCCAAGCACTCTCTACATAGACCTCCAAGCACTTTCTACATAGACCTCCAAGCACCTTCTACATAGACCTCCAAGCACCTTCTACATAGACCTCCAAGCACTTTCTACATAGAACTCCAAGCACTCTCTACATAGACCTCCAAGCACTTTCTACATAGACCTCCAAGCACTTTCTACATAGACCTCCAAGCACTTTCTACATAGACCTCCAAGCACTCTCTACATAGACCTCCAAGCACTTTCTACATAGACCTCCAAGCACCTTCTACATAGACCTCCAAGCACCTTCTACATAGACCTCCAAGCACTTTCTACATAGACCTCCAAGCACTTTCTACATAGACCTCCAAGCACTTTCTACATAGACCTCCAAGCACTTTCTACATAGACAGAAAAAAAAGTAGTCTCTTTCTTTCAATGTACACCCCAAAACCCTCAACTAGTCGGTGTTGACCTCCAAGGACTCAAGTAGCACTGGCTATATTCCAAATCCTCAATTGTCTAGAACCATTTATACAAGCTGAAACTTGGGAGCACAGTGTTAAGTTTCTGTATAATGTTTTATTTTCAAGTTTAATTTTTCACATTAGGATTGAGACAGATGCATACAGTCCTGGAAATAATACATAAACCAGGCTCCTTCAGTTAGTTTCAGCTGCAACATAACCATTTCATGACACCTTGTTTGGAATGATTAATGATGTTCTGGGTATTTGTAATTCTCAGCTACATTTTTACACACCTCCGACACAGCACAGGGGATAGGTTAGAGCTATCCCAATTCTGGACTTTGGTTGTGCGTGTCGGGTCTGTGAGCTTGGACAGGGTCATATGACAGACTGAGGCTAACCAACCAGCCAGACAAACGTTGAATTTTCTGAAAATAATTACCAAGAAGTACAAAAACTGTAAATGTAAAATAATCATTTTCCCCAAATGAATAGTGAATTTGCCCGTATGCTCTCATATACACAGCAACATATGCACCATATTGCCCCACAGCGTATAGTGTTGTGGGCACACAGAAGGATGACATAGACAAATAGACAATAATTATCTGACAACATTTTCCAAGAAGACCAATGCCCCCTACTAACCACGGGTAAAATCCACTCACAATGATCTCGATTGTGTTTTTAATACACAATGAAATTAAACAGACTACCACTTGGTAATCAGTAAACTCGCAGGTAAGTTTTGGTGGACTGCCATTACAGTAATTTCACGGGAACCTGGAAAATGATGTATGTAGTGTGGATAGCCACTGAATGACAGCCCGGCTACCTGTTCAGGAGTCTTATGGCTTGGGGGTAAAAACTGTTGAGAAGCCTTTTTGTCCTAGACTTGGAACTCTGGTACCACTTGCCATGCAGTAGTAGAAAGAACAGTCCATGACTGGGGTGGCTGGGGACTTTGATCATTTATAGGGCCTTCCTCTGACACCACCTGGTGTCAGTCCCATAACAAATGCTTTTCCAACGGTCTTGAAGGAGTTCCCACAAACGCTGGGCACTTGTTGGCTGCTTTTCCTTCACTCTGTGGTCCGACTTATCCCAAACCATCTCAATTTGGTTGAGGTCAGGGGATTTTGGAGGCCAGGTCATCTGATGCAGCACTCCATCACTCTCCTTCTTGGTAAAATAGCCCTTACACATCCTGGAGGTGTGTTGGGTCATTGTCCTGTTGAAGAACAAATGATAGTCCCACTAAGCCCAACCAGATGGGATGGCGTATCGCTGAAGAATGCTGTGGTAGCCATGCTGGTTAAGTAAATAAATCACAGACAGCATCACCAGCAAAGCACCCCCACACCATAACACCTCCTGCTCCATGCTTTACGGTGGGAAATACACGTGGAGATCATCCGTTCACCCTCACCGCGTCTCACAAAACACAGCGGTTGGAACCAAAAATCTCCAATTTGGACTCCAGACCAAAGGACAAATTTCCAACAGTATAATGTCAATTGCTCGTGTTTCTTGGCCCAAGCAAGTCTCTTCTGCTTATTTGTGTCCTTTAGTAGTGATTTACAGTGTCCTCTGAAGATTTAATGTTGAGATGTGTCTGTTACTTGAACTCTGTGAAGCATTTATTTGGGCTGCAATTTCTGAGGCTGGTAATTCTAATGAACATAACCTCTGCAGCAGAAGTAACTCTGGGTCTTCCTTTCCTGTGGCGGTCCTCATGAGGGCCAGTTTCATCATAGCGCTTGATGGTTTTTGCGACTGCAAAGTTCTTGAAATGTTACGTAGTGACTGACCTTCATGTCTTAAAGTAATGATGGACTGTTGTTTCTCTTTGCTTATTTGAGCTGTTCTTGCCATAATATGGACTTGATCTTTTACCAAATAGGGCTATTTTCTGTGCACCCCCCTACCTTGTCACAACATAAATGATTGGCTCAAACGCATTAAGAAGGAAAGAAATTCCACAGCTTGTCTGTTAAGAAAGCACATCTGCACATCTTGAAATGCATTCCAGGTGACTACCTAATGGAGCTCTTTGAGAGAATGCCAAGAGTGTGCAAAGCTGTCATCAAGGCAAAAGGTGGCTATGAAGAATCTCAAATATACTGTATTTAGATTTGTTTAAAAACCTTTTAAGGTTACATATTTTTTTTCAATTTTCGCCTAAAATGACATACCCAAATCTAATTTGCCTGTAGGTCAGGCCCTGAAGCAAGGATATGCTTTGTCATTATGTGTTATTGTGTGTAGATTGCTGAGATGTTTATTTATTTAATCAATTTCAGAAGAAGGCTGTAACGTAACAAAATGTGTGACTAAGTCAAGGGGTCTGAAACCTTTCCGAAGGCACTGTATATATACTGTACAAAAATATAAATGCAACATGTAAAGTGCTGGTCCCATGCATCATGAGCTGAAATAAAAGATCCCAGAAATTTTCCATATGCTCAGAAAGCTTATTTCTCCCCCAAAAATGACATCCCTGTTATTGAGCATTTCTCCTTTGCCAAGATAATCCATCCACCTGACAGGTGTAGTATATCAAGAAGCTGATTAAACAGCATGATCATTACACAGCTGCTCCTTGTGCTGGGGACAATAAAAAACCACTCTAAAACATGCCATTTTTTCACACAACACAATGCCACATACAGTGGGGAGAACAAGTATTTGATACACTGCCAATTTTGCAGGTTTTCCTACCTACAAAGCGTGTAGAGGTCTGTAATATTTTAATATAGGTACACTTCAACTGTGAGAGACAGAAATCCAGAAAATCACATTGTATGATTTTTAGTAATTAATTAGCATTTTATTGCATGACATAAGTATTTGATCACCTACCAACCAGTAAGAATTACGGCTAGCACAGACCTGTTAGTTTTTCTTTAAGAAGCCCTCCTCTTCTCCACTCATTACCTGTATTAACTGCACCTGTTTGAACTCGTTACCTGTATAAAAGACACCTGTCCACACAGTCAATCAAACAGACTCCAACCTTTCCACAATGACCAAGACCAGAGAGCTGTGTAAGGACATCAGGGATAAAATTGTAGACCTGCACAAGGCTGGGATGGGCTACAGGACAATAGGCAAGCAGCTTGGTGTAAAGGCAACAACTGTTGGCTCAATTATTAGAAAATGGAAGAAGTTCAAGATAACGGTCAATCACCCTCGGTCTGGGGCTCCATGCAAGATCTCACCTCGTGGGGCATCAATGATCATGAGGAAGGTGAGGGATCAGCCCAGAACTACACGGCAGGACCTGGTCAATGACCTGAAGAGAGCTGGGACCACAGTCTCAAAGAAAACCATTAGTAACACACTACGCCGTCATGAATTAAAATCCTGCACCGCACGCAAGGTCCCCCTGCTCAAGCCAGCGCATGTCCCGTCTGAAGTTTGCCAATGACCATCTGGATGATCCAAAGGAGGAATGGGAGAAGGTCATGTGGTCTGATGAGACAAAAATAGAGACTTTTGGTCTAAATTCCACTCGCCGTGTTTGGAGGAAGAAGAAGGATGAGTACAACCCCTAGAACACCATCCCAACAGTGAAGCATGGAGGTGGAAACATCATTCTTTGGGGATGCTTTTCTGCAATGGGGACAGGACGACTGCACCGTATTGAGGGGAGGATGGATGGGGCCATGTATCGCGAGATCTTGGCCAACAACCCCCCTTCCCTTCGTAAGAGCATTGAAGATGGGTCGTGGCTGGGTCTTCCAGCATGACAACGACCCGAAACACACAGTCAGGGCAACTAAGGAGTGGCTCCGTAAGAAGCATCCTAATGTCCTAGCCAGTCTCCAGACCTGAACCCAATAGAAAATCTTTGGAGGGAGCTGAAAGTCGGTATTGCCCAGCGACAGCCCTGAAACCTGAAGGATCTGGAGAAGGTCTGTATGGAGGAGTGGGCCAAAATCCCTGCTGCAGTGTGTGCAAACCTGGTCAAGAACTACAGGAAACATATGATCTCTGTAATTGCAAACAAAGGTTTCTGTACCAAATATTAAGTTCTGCTTTTCTGATGTATCAAATACTTATGTCATGCAATAAAATGCAAATGAATTACTTAAAAATCATACAATGTGATTTTCTGGATTTTTGTTTTAGATTCCATCTCTCACAGTTGAAGTGTACCTATGATGAAAATTACAGACCTCTACATGCTTTGTAAGTAGGACAATCTGCAAAATCGGCAGTGTATCAAAAACTTGTTCTCCCCACTGTATGTCTCAAGTTCTGAGGGAGCGTGCAACTGGCATGCTGACTGCAGGAATGTCCACCAGACTGTTGCCAGTTAATTTAATGGTAATTCCTCTACCATAAGCCGTCTCCAACTTAATTTTAGAGAATTTGGCAGTACGTCCAACCAGCCTCTCAACCGCAGACCACGTGTAACCACGCCAGCCCAGGACCTCCATATCCATCTTCTTCATCTGAGACCAGCCACCTGGACAGCTGATAAAACCTAGGAGTATTTATGTCTGTAATGAAGCCTTTTTGTTTGGGGAAAATTCCTTCTGATTGTCTGGGCCTGGCTTCCCAGTGGGTGGGCCTATGCCCTCCCAGGCCCACCCATGGCTGCTCCCCTGCCCAGTCATGTGAAATCATTAGATTCGGGCTTAGTGAATTTATTCCAATTAACTGATTTCCTTAAATGAACTGTAACTCAGTAAAATCTTTGAAATTGTAACATGTTGCATTTATATTTTTGTTCATTATAGTTTATACTGTCCACTGTCAAACAAAATGTACAGTTGGCTTGGCAAACTATATCTGCTGGTGCCATTTACAGGCATCATTTTAATGTACAGTATATTTTATTTACGCCAAAAGCATGTGTTTGTGTTATTTACACAAAGCTTGCTTTCATTTTTTTAAAGCCTTTAAAGGTAGTGGCATGGGATTAGTGTGGTGTGTGAAGAATACAATACTTTAACTTGTATGCAATACAAATCACATTGTTGTGGGAGCACCTCCTTTAAGAGTATGAATTAGGCTGTTTGAGAAGTTTAGAATACTAAGCAACCTGCATACACATTGTTTAAGGTACAATATACCAACATTACTGCTGTAGTAGGTCAAAGCTGTTTGCTGGAAAACCTTGGTAGAGTGGGCATTGTTTTTAGTAGAATTTCTAGAATGTATTGTTTCCTGAATTCCGTTAGGTTGAATATCCTGCATTATTTTATAAGATGCATAATAGAATGAGTCTCTGGTGACCTCTAACGGTGAGTGCACACAGTTCAATGCCCAAATCAGTTCACAGCACCTCATCTTTGCATGAAACTACTGAGACCATGGTCCTCATTAATTACATTAAATTAAACATATATAGTGTAAGGAGCAGCAAGACATGTTTATCTGAAAATATCTGATGTTGTGTACAGACCGGGTGTAGAAGAGACGCCGAACAAGCATGACACTTCAACACCACTAGAGAGCAGTGTGTTATTACAGTAATATCCTGGAGTTCAATCAACCATCTCCATCTCTCAGGCATGCCTAAAGACCTACCTCTTCACCATGGCCTAACCCCCCACCCCCCCACCCCCACTCCACACACACACACACACATGCACACACACACGCACACTCACACTCACCCCCCCCCACCCACACACACCACACACACACACACACACACACATGCACTCACACACACACGCACACACACACTCACACACACACACACACACACACACACACACACACACACACACACACACACACGCACACACACACACACACACACACACACACACACTCACACACACACACACACACTCACATCACACACACACACACACTCACGCACACACACACACACACACACACACACACACACACACACTCACACTCACGCACACACACACACAAAACACCTAGGAAAAGTTAAAATATGGTAAAAAATAAAAGTTTATATAAGGGTCGTGGTTAGGGTAAAGTAAAGGTAAAGTAAGATTGCTAAAGATTTAAGGAATTATAGCAAAAACAGATTTAATCTACATCAATTTTGAGATGTTGCCACAGATGCTATGGAAGAAACGCTGTATAGTCATTATGTAACCCCTTTTCCTGGGAAAAAACTATGCACAAAGGGGAAGGGTATGAACTCTGGG
Organism: Oncorhynchus gorbuscha; assembly: GCF_021184085.1. Classification (NCBI taxonomy): domain Eukaryota; kingdom Metazoa; phylum Chordata; class Actinopteri; order Salmoniformes; family Salmonidae; genus Oncorhynchus; species Oncorhynchus gorbuscha. The sequence continues at coordinate 18,397,579 of NC_060187.1, read as the reverse complement.
TTGTTATGTTAGTAGGTCACACCTAGTTACATGGGCAAGCATGAACACACACAACTGTGGTTACCATGACATTACCTTGGAAGCAAAGAGAGGGAGCAGGTTACAGAGAAACCACTAGCAAACTCATTCCTATGTTAAATTTCTGTGTGCTTTTTTGAGTCAGTGTCATTTGCAGTAAGGTGAGCAAATTACTGCACTCTTCTATCTTGGAATGGCTGGACATTAAGACTATTTAGATTTTCCTCTGTGTTTTTTTGGTACTTGTCGACCTCCTGAAAAACAAAACTCCAAAGAATTTTCCTCCTGGACCTTGGTCATAGTCTTCGTTGGCAACATGTTTCAGTTTGATCCTGATAAGATACCCCTTCAGTTGGAAGAGGTGGGTTTACTAAATGCTAGCTCGAGTGCCAGTCTGTTAGTACTATCATCCAAACTCCTTGTCACACATTGTCATGGCAAAAAATAGTTTGGCTTGTCAATGAGCAATGGCGTTGGTAAGAGCATAATCAGATCTGGGACCAGGCTAACTAAATGCTATTTTTGAGTAAACAATGTGACAAACTGTTTTACTTATCATTATTCTTGTAGTGTGCAAAAGAATACGGAAAGATTTTCAGCCTTTGAATTCCTTCGGCAAACCAAGGGCCAAAGTGGGTTGTCCTGAGTGGATAAGAGATGGTGAAAGAGGCCTTGTCAAACAATGGTGACAGTTTCGAGGATCAGCCCTCCCTTCCCTTATTTTAGACTGCCAATACTGCATACTATGATGATTCAATTGTGGTGTTAACAAAATTGCTGTTCTGTTATCCCCGGTCTACTCATACCAAAGGCAAAACATTTGACCTGGTGCCTATTTTCTTGGATTGGGGTGGTAAGGAGCCTGCGACAAATAGCATCCTATCCAGGGGGTTACCTACTTGAACATCAAGCTGCCTCATCCTACAGAAACAGGGAATGGGCCATTCTAACTCAGACAAGGATATTTGTCCAAGGCTTTCTTAGTTACATTTGAGTGTATGGTACAACTTTTTGCTTCTTCACTGATCACTGAAAACTTTTCGTACACTTAAGTGTGATTAGGTCAAATGGGTATCCATGGGTATCCACTGAGGAACTTTGGACAGGGCAAGAAGAGTCCAGATCGAAGCACAGTGTTTGAATGAAGCCTTTCAGAGTGAACAAGGTACTTGATATGCTTACAGTTCAAATGTTATTGTCCCCACAAGGAAATTTGTATACTTTTCAAAACAGATTTGAGTATACACTACACAGACATTGTTATTGTGAAGTTGACACTCGAGAAAAAGACACTACAGCGATAAATAATGTATTGCTTTATATGGTGACAGATTCAGTTGAGATCAGGAGTCCTCGCACCAATAAATAGTTTTAGGACAAAACTGTATAAGCTATGGTTCTTACCCAGAAAAATGATTTCAGACTGAAGTTCAGTGTAAGGATATGGCTCACACACAAAAAAATGATGTTTGTGGTGAGTCATGTTGCTTTTGTCCCATGCAGAAAAACCCTTCAACCCCCAGATGCTGATTAACAACAATGTCTCCAATGTTATCTGCTGTCTTGTGTTTGGTGACCGCTTTGAATACAGCAACGACCAATTTCAAACCCTCATGAAGACTATCAATGAGATGATGTATTTGGAAGGAGGCATTTGGGCTGAAGTAAGTCTCTCTCTCCTTTTTTGTTTCATTAATTCATATTATATTATATTTAGAATATGTCAGGATTTGGCCAGGGTTGTTCCGGTTTTTGGTCACTAGATGCCCCCATTGTGCCTTTTGACCTTTTGTTTTCCCTTGATCCCCATTATTATTTGCAACTGTGCCTCGTTTCCCCTGATTGTATTTAAACCCTTTGTTTTCCTCTGTTCTTTGCTCTGTGTTTGTATGTTAGCACCCAGCCCTAGTACTCTGAGAACTCTTGTTGATCCCGGTGGACTCTCTTGTGGAATTCTGTTTTTTGTTCTTGTTTGTTTGTTTTTTGAGTATCTTTTGAGGCTTTTTGTGCTTTACCTTCCACCTTGTGGATTTACCTTTTTTTTGTCTTGGAGGATTACCTTTGTTCTTGTAGGATTCCTTTTGAGGTTGTGGAGTTACATGTTTTCCTGAAGAACTTCACTTTTTACTTCATTAAATACACCGTCTCAAGTACTGCTGTGTCTGCCTCATCTTCTGGGTTCTGCCGACTATTCGTGGCTCAGTTGGTTAAGTGACTGTTTCTCACTCCGGAGACCCGGGTTTGTAACTGGGTCCTGACAGAATAATCATTAAATATGACTGAACTAGACAGGCGTTCATATTAGAGTTGACCCTAGAAGAGGACTGGCAACCCCTCTGAGCTGGGTTCCTCTCTAAGTTTCTTTATAGATTCCTTCTTTCTAGAGTTTTCCCTGGCAACTGTGTTTCTGCTTTTGAGTTGATTGCTCTTTGGGGTTAAGGCTGGATATCTGTAAAGCAATTTGTCACAACAGCTGATATAAAAAGGGCTTTATAAATACATGGAATTGAGTGATTGATTGTCTGTCTTCAGATGTATAACATGATGCCGTGGGTCATGCATCAGGTCCCTGGTCCTCACAGAAGCATCTTCTCTGGCTGGGAGGAGGTCATCTCCTTCATCAAGATCAGGATTCAGGAGCACAAGCACAACGACCCCTCGTCCCCAAGAGACTTCATTGACTGCTTTCTCAACGAGAAAGAGAAGACGATGGGGATGATGATGATGATGATCGCGATGATGCTGAGGATGATGATGATGATGACTATCACTAATGTAGTGGTAAAAAAAGGTAGTCGGGTAAACACGGATGCCGTTCGCAGTGAATATAGTAATTCTCCCGATAATTGTATTTATTTTTTATAATTGTATTTTAGAGTTTAGAAAATACACAAATGTACATATACAAAGATAGACATTTATCATTTGACAAACATAGATCCAGTAACCTAAACATGACGTTGGCAGGGACTTAATGCCCAACCTTCAACATAGACAAAAAAGACGAATAAAGACAAAAAACACCACACACACACACACACACACACACACACACACACACACACACACACACACACACACACACACACACACACACACACACACACACACACACACACACACACACACACACACACACACACACACACACACACACACACACACACACAATCAACTAGCATGATGACTTTCTTTGCATTGTCTTTTTATCTTTTATCCCTGATGTAGCCAAGGTGCAGGTAGAGATGGATGCAGTTGTTGGGTAGTCAAGGCAGCCCTCCATGGAAGACAGGGACAGCACGCCCTACACAGATGTAGTCATCCATGAGACACAGAAGATGGGGAATATCATACCGCTCAATGTATACAGCAAGGCCACTAAAGACACTGAGGTTGGAGGGTACACCATCCCTAAGGTCAGTCATCTCAGGGACCACTTACTGCAACACTCAAGGATTTGTTCCTCATAACTGAAATGCAACTCAATATATAGTATGTTGTGTTGTGTTCTGTTTGTACATTTAGAAGCCTTAAATGTGGTAGGGAGTAGGGCCAATAGGGACACAAACTGATAGGGTCATTTATCATAGGGACTTAAAAGTATAGGGTTTATTCATTATTATACCACAGCATTGTTGAAAACTAGTTTCTAGAATGGACCTTAAAATCAGATAACGGGACAGTTGGAAAAGATATCGGGACACCTTGCAATCATCACGCAATATGCACCTACACATGCAGAACATAGTTGCTACAAAGTTACAGAAAGTTAAACCAACAACTACAAAAACTGAAATTGGGTATATTGTAAATGCAGATGCAATGAGGAAAAAACATTGATTGATCTGTTTTTGCTGAGACATATTTTTGGGGGGAGCATCTGATGACCTAAAGTGGTAAATGTTGAACATGAATTTCTCCCATCCCCTCAATCACTAAATCTGTCAAATCATTCCACATGTTTCTAATTAGACAAGCTGTTTTCAACAACTGATTTTTTTTTTTTTTGGGGGGGGGGGTTGTCATATTGGCAGGTTTGCTATCAACAAACTATTTAGCTAGCTTCTAGCCTAGTGTTTGATATGCAATCCTATCTCCTCGTAATTAACAGTCAGTGTTGATAAGTGTCCTGACGAGAAGGCACACTTTTCTAGCTACAGTGCCTTGCAAAAGTATTCGTCCCCCTTGGCGTTTTTTCCTACTTTGTGGTGTTACAACCTGTAATTAAAATGGAATAAAAAAATGGATTAAAAAATTACTTATTTTTAAAATTAAAAACAGAAAAGTGGTCCGTGCATATGTATTCACCCCCATTCATATGAAGCCCCTAAATAAGATCTGGTGCAACCAATTACATTCAGAAGCCACATAATAAGTTAAATAAAGTCCACCTGTGTTCAATCTATGTGTCACATGATCTGTCACATGATCTCAGTATATATACACCTGTTCTGAAAGGCCCCAGAGTCTGAAACACCACCAATCAAGTTGCACCATGAAGACCAAGGAGATCTCCAAACAGGTCAGGGACAAAGTTGTGTAGAAGTACAGATCAGGGTTGGGTTATAAAAAAATATCAGAAACTTTGAACATCCCACGGAGCATCATTAAATCCATTATTAAAAAATTGAAAGAATATAGCACCACAACAAACCTGCCAAGAGAGGTCCGCCCACCAAAACTCACAGACCAGGCCAGGAGGGCATTAATCAGAGAGGGAACAAAGAGACCAAAGATAACCCTGAAGGAGCTGCAAGGACCACAGCGAAGATTGGAGTATCTGTCCATAGGACCACCTTAAGCTGTACTGTCCCCAGAGCTGGGCTTTAAGGAAGAGTGGCCAAAAAAAGCCATTGCTTAAAGAAAAAAATAAGCAAACATGTTTGGGGTTTGCTAAAAGGCATGTGCGAGACTCCCCAAACATATGGAAGAAGGAACTCTGATCAGATGAGACTAAAATTGAGCTTTTTGGCCATCAAGGAAAACGCTATGTCTGGCTGAAACCCAACACCTCTCATCTCCCTGAGAACACCATCCGCAGCATCATGCTGTGGGAATGTTTTTCATCGGCAGGGTCTGGGAAACTGGTCAGAATTGAATGAATGATGGATGGCGCTAAATACAGAGAAATTATTGAGGGAAACCTGTTTCAGTCTTCCAGAGATTTGAGACTGGGATGGAGGTTCACCTTCCAGCAGGACAATGACCCTAAGCATACTGCTAAAGCAACACTTGAGTGGTTTAAGGGGAAATATTTTAACGTCTTGGAATGGCCTAGTCAAAGCCCAGACCTCAATCCAATGGAGAATCTATGGTATGACTTAAAGATTGCTGTACACCAGCAGAACCCATCCAACTTGAAGGAGCAAGAGCAGTTTGTCTTGAAGAACAGGCAAAAATCCCAGTGGCTGGATGTGCCAAGCTTATAGAGACATACCCCAAGAGACTTGCAGCTGTAATTGCTGCAAAAGGTGGCTCTACAAAGTATCGACTTTGGGCGGGGTGTATAGATATGCACGCTCAAGTTCTGTTTTTTTGTCTTATTTCTTGTTTGTTTCACAGTAAAAAAGAAATTGCATCTTCAAAGTGGTAGGCATGTTGTGTAAATCAATTGATACAAACCCTCCAGAAACCTATTTTAAATCCAGGTTGTAAGGCAACAAAATTTGAAAAAATGCCAAGGAGGGTGAATACTTTCGCAAGCCACTGCATGCCAGGCAAAATCGGCATTATCAGCTCATTGTTATGGATGTATCCAAATTAATGTCAATAGAAAATGGCTACTGTGTTCTTATTTTTGCTGCAGAGATTGTGACTGTGTTATCTGTAGCTAGCTAGAAAATAACATTTCCAGTGAGCATGGCAGTGGAACATAAAGAACAAACAACTGGGTTGCATCCATAAATATAGAACTAATCGAATGAACGACTGGATCGCGGGTCTATGGCAAACCAAAAGTTGAGAAACTATGAATTTGCTTATATAAATGAAACTATCAACGGAAATGTGCTTAGTCTTGTTTTCTTTGGAAACTGTGGTATAAGCAGGATAAACAGCTTAAACAAAAGCGACGCAAAAAACGTTGCATTTATTTTGACTGCAGAGGTTGTGTGTCACGTTCTGACCTTAATTATTTTGTTATGTTTTAGTTTTAGTATGGTCAGGGAGTGAGTTGGGTGGGTTGTCTATGTGCCGTTTTCTATGTTGTGTTTTGCGTTTGGCCTGGTATGGTTCTCAATCAGAGGCAGGTGTCGTTAGTTGTCTCTGAGAACCATACTTAGGTACCCTTTTCCCACTTGTGTTTGGTGGGTGATTATTTTCTGTTATGTGTTTGTCACCTTTCAGAACCATTTCGTTTCTCCTTTGTTATTTTGTTTATTGTTCTCAGTTTAATAAATATACGATGAACAATTACTGAAACAGGTAGGATGACTGACAGTGAAGGTGAACACGTGTTAGGTGACAGAGGAATGGATGAGACTGAGGCAGGAATTCCTTTAACCATAAAGTGGTATATTTACTGAGTAGTCTGTGCTGCATCACAAAGGAAACAAATAACATGTATCCAATCAAATTCATAATCAAAGATCAAATAATATCATTCATTATTAACATAATTTAGGGAAAACAGTCCAGTTCATTAAGAAGTAAATAGTAATCATCCGTGAGTCATTTAGGCTCGTAACTATTTATCATAAATCATGAAAGAATAAAAACAGGGAATGGTTATACAACCTATAATCCCCATTATCAAAGTCAATCAGTTAGCAAACAACGACGTTTCTCATTTCACTCTTTCAATTGTCTTCATGTGTACATATAATTCATTTCAATACACATGAACCATATCGATTGCATAATTGGCCTATGAGGATCCCTAGGGGCCGTGATCATTGACAATTCACATTACACAATGTTGAAGCGTGCGCTCCAGGCCGCGCTCCGCGGTAATAACTATTAACAGTAACTGAATGGCCCACTCTCCCGATCGCCACAGATAATTCAGATGAAAGGTAAGAGTCGGTGGATTCATGGACGCACAGAACTTCTGGATCAGATGGAGTTAAGGAAGAGAAAGCAGCGAGATCAGGCGATGGTAATTTCCTCTTTTTATGGAGTTGAGATCTGTCAGACATTTCCACCTGACCTAATTAAAGCGCCCCTGGCCCAGCTGAGTAAATGGCAATGAATTAAAGGATTATTCCACCAACTCCATGGGCCTTTTCTACACTTACCACGCTGCGCTTTGGTCCTCCGATCCTTCCTACTCCTCCTCGTCAGAAGAAGACCATCACATTGTGACTATGTAGCCATAGCTAGTAAGCTAACTAGCAGCAAGCAAGGCATAATACCGTTGCCACTGAGGATGGCAAAGGAAAAATCTATTTGATTTATTAGGATCCCCATTAGCCAACGCCAATGGCAAGAGTTAGTCTTACTGGGGTCCAACACATAACGAAAAATATGTTACAAACCGAAGACTTTACTATTTACATCCATTTAAAAACATGAACATGTTGTGTGTGTGTGTGTGTGTGTGTGTGTGTGTGTGTGTGTGTGTGTGTGTGTGTGTGTGTGTGTGTGTGTGTGTGTGTGTGTGTGTGTGTGTGTGTGTGTGTGTGTGTGTGTGTGTGTGCGCGCATCTATCAGTTACACATAAATGTCAGTGCATGCACACAACAAGTAGGTCACATGGGGGAGAGGAGTTGTGCAGTGAGGTGTTGCTTTATTTGCTTTTTAAACCAGTTTTGCTGTTCACTTGCGCTACATAAAATGGCAGGGACTTCCATGCACTCTTGGCTCAACATAATACTGTACTTTTCCTTGAATTTAATCTGGACCTGGGGACTGTGAAATGTCCCATGGGGGCATGTCTGGTGGGATAAGTGTGTGTGTGTCAGTGCTGTGTGTAAGTTGACTATGCAAACAATTTTGAATTTCAAACACATGAATGTTTCTTATAAAACCAAGAAGTGATGTATTCAGTCTTTCCTCAACTCTTAGCCAAGAGAGACTGGCATGAATAATATTAACATTGGCATTCTCATTACATTGACGAGCAAGACGTGCAGCTTAACTAGATATTTCTTTGCAGCACTTGACCTTATGACTGGACAATAATCAAGATAAGATAAAACTAGAGTCTACAGGACTTACTTTGTGGAATGTAGTGTCAAAAAAGCAGAGTATCTCTTTATTACGGACAGACTACTCCCCATCTTTACAACCATTGAATCTATATTTTTCAACATGACAGTTTACAATCTAAGGTAACCCCAAGTCATTTAGTCTCCTCAACTTGTTCAACAGCCACACCACTCATTACCAGATTCAGCTGAGTTCTAGAACTTAAACCATGATGTGTACCACATACAATCCTCTTAGTTTTAGATATGTTCAGGACCAGTTTATTACTGGCCACCCATTCCAAAACAGACTGCAACTCTTTGTTAAGGATTTCAGTGACTACATTAGCTGCGGTTGCTGATGTGTATATGATTGAATCATCAGCATACATGGACACACATGCTTTCTTTAAAACCAGTGGCAGGTCATTGGTAAAAATAGAAAAGAGTAGAGCGCCCAGAGAACTGCCTTGTGGTGCACCACACTTTACATGTTTGACATTAGAGTAGCTTCCATTAAAGAAAACCCTCTGAGTTACACTACCGTTCAAAAGTTTGGGGTCACTTAGAAATGTCCTTGTTTCTGAAAGAAAAGCACATTTTTGTCCATTAAAATAACATCAAATTGATCAGAAATACAGTGTCAACATTGTTAATGTTGTAAATGACTATTGTAGCTGGGAACGGCAGATTTTTTAATGGAATATCTACATAGGCGTACAGAGGCGCATTATCAGCAACCATCACTCCTATGTTCCAATGGAACATTGTGTTAGCTAATCCAAGGCTCAAAATGGCCAGAAACAAATAACTTTCTTCTGAAACTCGTCAGTCTGTTCTTGTTCTGAGAAATGAAGGCAATTCATGTGAGAAGGGAGTAGTACACAGCGTTGTACGAGATCTTCAGTTTCTTGGCAAATTCACACCTTAATTTCAAACATACATTTCTCAGAACAAGAATAGACTGACGACTTTGAGAAGAAAGTTCTTTGTTTCTGGCCATTTTGAGCCTGTAATTGAACCCACAAATGCTGATGCTCCAGATTCTCAACTAGTCTAAAGAAGGCCAATTTATTGCTTATTTAATTAGGACATCAGTCTTCAGCTGTGCTAACATAATTGCAAAAGGGTTTTATAATAGTGTTAGTGTTATTTAAGTGTTATTTCATAGTTTTGATGTCTTCACTATTATTCTACAATGTAGAAAATAGTAAAAATAAAGAAAAAACAATTGAATGAGTAGGTGTACTAAAGCTTTTGACCGGTGGCGTATGTCTTCTCAACAACAGATTATGGTCAATAATATCAAAGGCTGCACTGAAATCTATTAGTACAGCTCCCACAATCTTCTTATTATCAATGTATTTCAACCAATCATCAGTCATTTCTGTCAGTGCGGTACATGTTGTGTACCCTTTTCTATAAGCATGCTGAAAGTCTGTTGTTAATTTGTTTACAGTGAAATATCATTGTACAGTATTTGATAAAATGTTTTTTTTTTCAACAGTTTGCTATGAGCTGGCAGCAATCTGATAGGTCTGCTGTTAGAACCGGTAAAGGCCGCTTTACCACTCTTGGGTAACGGAATGACTCTGGCTTCCCTCCAGGCCGGAGGACAAAGACTTTCCTCTGGGCTCAGATTAAAGATACTGTATGACATATTGGAGTGGCTATAGAATCAGCTACCATCCTCAGTAGCTCTCCATCTAAGTTGTCAATGCCAGAAGGGTTCTAATTATTGATTAATAATAATTTCCCCACCTCTCCCACACTAACTTTACAAAATTCAAACTTACAATGATTTTCTTTCATATTTTTATTTATTTTTCTGCATGAGTAGGATGGCTCACTGTTTATTGAAGGAATTTCCTGACTAATTTTGCCCACTTTGCCAATGAAGTAATCATAAAAATAACTGGCAGCATCAAATGGTTTTGTGATTGTTACGGTTTTCTTGCGATGAAGGAGAGGAGGACCAAAATGCAGCGTGGTAATTTTGATACATGTTTACTAAACACGAACAATACAAAACAAGAAACGTGAAAACCTAAACAGCCTATCTGGTGCAAACAAACACAGAGACAGGAACAATCACCCACGAAACGCTCAAAGAATATGGCTGCCTAAATATGGTTCCCAATCAGAGACAACGATAAACACCTGCCTCTGATTGAGAACCACTTCAGGCAACCATAGACTTTTCTAAGACAACCCCACTATACCACAATCCTAATACCTACAAAACCCCAAGACAAAACAAACCACATAATTAACCCATGTCACACCCTGGCCTGACCAAAATAATAAAGAAAACACAAAATACTAAGACCAGGGCGTGACAGTGATTAATAAGGCATCTGATTCGATGAAAGATGGAGTTGAATTTGTCTTTCTGCCCATAATTTAAAGTACTCCATTGTTTTTTTATCTTCATAAAACAGATTCTTCTTCTTTTTGTTTGAGTTTAGTCACATCATTTCTCAACCTGCAGTAAGTCAGCCAGCCAGATGTGAAGTCAGACTTATTAGCCACTCATTTTGCCACATTTCTTTCAACCATGCAGTTGTTCAATTTCTCATCAATCCATGGAGCCTTAACAGTTCTAACAGTCAGTTTCTTAACAGGGACATTTTTTATCAATAACTGGAAGAAGCAATTTCATAAATTCATCAAGTGCAGCATCTGGATGCTCCTTATTAATCACATCAGACCTGAGCTGTATTGCATGCAAAAAAAGGGACAAATGTTATTATTTCATACTAATTAAATTTCTCAGAGAAAGAGATTTGGTTTAACAAGTAATATATTTGTTAAGATAGGTGTCAAAATGATTGGATCCCCAGTTTTCAATACTCCAGCACCCTTCCCTTGTGAGGATAACAACACTGAGCCTTTTTCTTAAATGTTTTATGAGACATTGGAAGAGATCCGAAACCATTCCTCCATATAGAATCTTTCCAGATACTTGATATCCTTTGTCTGCGCTTATGGACTGCCCTTTTCAATTCAAACCACAGGTTTTCAACGGGGTTCAAGTTCGGAGACTGAGATGCCATTGCAAAATGTTGATTTTGTGGTCATCTAGCCATTTCTTTGTGGATTTTGATGTGTGCTTGGGGTTATTGTATTGCTGGAAGATCTGCTTGTGGACATGTGTTAATGTCATGGCAGAGGCAACCAGTTTTGTGGCTGAAATGTCCTGGAACTTGATAAGGTTCATGATGCCGTTGACAGATGCCATTGACCTTAACAAAGGCCACAGAACGAGTGGAAGCAAATTCGCAGGGTTTTATCCATATACTGTACCTTTGATGTGGAATTGTCCAAGTCACTTCATTACATTTTTTGGCCCAGTATCGGGTTTCCTTTAGATGAGTCCTGTGACACTTGTGGGGATCATAGAGAAAAACACCATCACGTTTGTGAGAGTCTCATCTTTCCATAGATGGGTCAAATTAGTTTTGCCCCATTTCTTTCAACCATACAGTTTTTCAAAATATGGAGCCTTAACAGTTCTAACAGTCAGTTTCAGTGTGATGCATGTTGGTGCATGTTTATCAATCAGTGGAAGAAGCAATATCATAAATTCATCAAGTGCAGCATCAGGACTTTCCTTATTAATCACATCAGAACAACAAATATTTCTAACATCATCCACATAAGACTCACAGCAAAATATTTTCTATGATTTCTTATTCTTTAGGTCCAGCTTTTGGGACTTTGGCTTTTCTGAATATAGCCACTATATCCAATTTGTAAGTCGCTCAGGATAGGAGCGTCTGCTAAATGACTTAAATGTTAAATGTTATATTGTGATCACTGCATCCAATGGGTACGGATACAGCTTTAGAACAAAGTTCTACAGTATTAGTAAAAATGTGATCAATACATGTGAATGATGTTGTTCCTGCAGTGTTTGTAAACATCCTGGTAGGTTGATTAATAACCTGAACCAGATTACAGGCACTGCTTACAGTGAGAAGCTTCCTCTTGAGTGGACAGCCTGATGAAAACCAGTCAATATTCAGATCCCAACTAAAGTAGACCTCTCTGTTTACATCACATACACTAGCAAGCATTTTACAAATATTATTTAGATCCTGACTGATAGCACTTGGTGGCCTATAGCAAAACCCCAAAAGAAAAGGCTTTATATGTGTGAGGTGAACCTGCAACCACAACACTTCAATAACATTTGACATAAGATCTTCTCTGAACATTACAGGGATATGGCTCTGACTATATACAGCAACACCTCCCCATAAGAACAACCGACTGTGTAGAGTCTGTAAATATCAAACTAATTGAACAAACAACTGGCCGTGTCTCTAGCAACCAACAGATGAGAATGTATGAATTTGATTATAAAAATATCAATATCAACAAAAATAAAGTATTTCTTCCAGTAAATGTGTGCTTTCATATTTTTTTATTTAGCAAATGTGGTATTACAGGGATAAATACCTCTGTTCTGTGCATTACCTTGGAAAAATGAACTCATCTGGGTCATCCATGATTTCCAAGGTAATGTACAGAACATCAGCATTAATCAATCCCTTACTTATCCACCTCATTTTCAAACGCTTTGAAAACATGGAAGCCAAACGTGGAAACTATGAATACAATTTACTCCACGCTGGTGCATTGTCATAGAAATCCCCGCATTGGCATGTTTCTGTCAGCTAATACATCATGACAAAATACACCATATTAGTGTCCTGCTAATGTGCCTGGACCTTGTAGGCTAAACTGCTGAGAAAACCCCCATAACTGATCCAAATGGTTGCCCAATTAGGCAACCTAGATGCACTTATTTCGAAATGAATATATGTTCAAAACACCAGGCTTTTGAGCTTCAATTGACATACGCAATTCACTGCAGTTTACTGCCTAGGCTAGCCCTTACAAAAAAGATTGCCGTTTTCAAACTGCAGCAACTGCCGTCGACTGTGGTATTATGGACGCAGTAACTTTGCAGCATAGTGCAGTTATACTGCACTCTGCACACTTTTTCTATAAGGGAGAGTTTTGCACTCACTTAAAAAAAAACACATTCTTAATTGCATTGTGTTGTTGTAGCCTAGGCAGGACTCATTTCTTGTCCCTAAAAAACGGAAACAATATGGATCTTTTCGAGTTGCATGACCAGGGACTGTGAAGGAGCGCACTCGGGGCAGTATCCGCGGTACACATAGTGTAGGCTACTGTACCTACTGTTTTGTTATCTGATTAACCGTGAACTTTTTCCCCGTTGTGTAAATTGACTGGATATAGTTACTCCAGTATTAAGCCTAGCACTGAGTTTATGAATGACGGGCTAATATGCTTAGCATACGCTTCTAATTTCGGATATAGGCTACATCTACATGCCTGTCTTCATGGCTCTGTTGCGCAATTACACATTTTATTTAGCTTGCTAATAGCCTATTGGAAGAGAGGTGCGCGCTTGCTCTTGCTTGCTGAATGGGAAATAGTCTAGGAAAGGTGAAACCCCTATTTTCAATAGTAGGCCTACTGTATCTTAATACCAGATTACATTCTGACAAAATAGGCCTACACCATGTGATTGTCCTGCTAATGTAACTTTCTGGACCTTCTAATCGGTCTAGAATAGACCTAAACGGGACCAAATGGTTGCATAATCAGGCCTAGGCTGTTGGCATGCAGTTATTTCGGAATTAAACAAAACAGGACATTTGAGTGGTTATTCAAATTAGCCTGCATCACTGAAGTGTACAGCCCATGGACAATAATTGCGTATTCTCTTGACAACAATAACTCACTCCTCATTGCACTATGTTGTTGTAGCCCATTGTAAAATAATTTTCTTGTCTAAAAACGTAGGCCTAATCAATACTGTGGAGCTGTACGTGACTGGGGACCACTGAGCGCAGTCTGGAGAAACGCAGTCTGGACGGAGTCTGGAGAAACGCAGTCTGGAGAAACGCAGTCTGGAGAAACGCACCACAGATCTGCCATTTGATTATCTTATTATCTTATTTTTCTTTAACTTTGACAGGTAAATATTTAGCTTATAACCCTAATATTTAGCTAACGAATGGCCTAATATCTAGCTAATATTTAGCGTCTTACTTCGGCTACAGATCACTAGCCTCTCTCATCGGTTCACTTGCGCAACAGGCTATAGGCTATGCAAGCCTCTCGGCTATAGGCCAATCCACTTCTCGTGAAATCCCAGGAAAACCTATAGGCTACAAAGCTAAATAACATTTATTTATACTAGGTCTACCAGTCTATCCGGGGAAAGAAGTTGGCTTGCTCTTGCTAATTGCTGAAGGTTAAACAGGCCTACAGCATAGAAAATGCATGTTGCACTGATGCATTGCAAATAGTTGCACAGGACATACAGGGATGATCACAGTGAAATAGAAGACCCAAAATAACTGACAACCATTAGACCAATGGCAATCACTTGCAAACCATTTGAGCAATGAGGCCATGACATGCTGTAAAATATGTGCAGGCCAAACCATGTTTGTTGTTGAATTGCTACATTTAAATACAAGATACTACAATATTTTTCATTAGACGTACATTTATATTGAAGTATTAATTGCAGTTGTCACTATGACAATGAACACACCCTGAAAGCACTGAATGGTTTGAATCAATATCTGTGTGTTAGAAACCTCATGAATGGTCTTGTGTTACCACATTATTCATAGGCAGAAGTAGGATGCATTCATCAGTTGATTGACAGGTGTAGGAATGTAGAACTGTAAAACAATAAACTATCAACTTTCCTCTAGTGTGGATGCTCAACAAAGTTTTATAGTTATGTAGCCTATATTTGATCATTACATGTATCATTAGGCAATAGTTATTGGCTTGGTGGATGACCTGGGCCTTAATGAACTCTACCACAACACAACTAACATTATTAGCACAACAGAACTAGCCTACTAAGTTAGTAGGTCTCGCTAACGTTAGCGAACATGAAACAAATAAAAAATAAAATTACACATATACACTTACACTTGTTTACATGACTTTATAAATTGACTCTTTCAAATAATTTACTCTGGCAAGTTTGCCACTGGAGTGCTATAGTTTAGCAAATCCATCCGTCGAATCCATCACTTCCGTTGTTTGACTGTGCCCATAACAACATTCGAAAAAGAGTTAGATACCACAGCGTTGCTGAATACTCGTTTCTGATTGGCTAAAAGGGCATTCTAGAATGGCCATTAAAACCAGATAACAAGACAGTTGGACAGTCGGGAAAGATATCAGGACAGTTGGAAAATATATCAGGACACTTTGAAATCATGACACAATATGCACCTAAACGTACCAGTACATTTGTGCTTGAGTATTGTTTTCTTTTACAACTGTGGTATAAGTTGAATAAACACATCTGTAATTTACATTACCTTGGAAAAATGAACATCGCAAATGGACTCAGGAGCGTTGCCCATCATTTCCTAGGTACTGTACAGAATGTCTGCGTTTATCCCTTACAATTTCAACTATACATAAAGCTTTGTTGCCATTACACTGTGTACTAGTTGTATCTAATAAATAATACAGTGAGTTGATGAGATCATGTCTGTTTTGTTGTCCCCTCAGAACACCATGGTGTCTGTCCAGTCTGTCCTGTTTGATGAGTCAGAGTAGAAGACCCTTCACACCTTCAACCCTGCACACTTTCTGGATTAGGAGGGTAAGTTCAGGAAGAGAGACGCATTCCTTCCATTCTCTTTAGGTAATACTGTGCTACATTTATCCTACCGTTCTCTTTATGTAATATGGTACTACATCTCTTCCATGTCATTTGACCCCAGATTGGTGCCAAATGATGCTGCCCTACAGGAAATAGCACATGTACAACTCATCCTCCTTACATAGTAATACTTGACTCGGTTTAACTGAAGTCGAATCATTGACTTGTCTCTATAGCTAGAGTATGTTAGTGCCAGCATAGTTACTGTTCTATTCTTTACACTGAGAGTTAGAGAAGGTGTTCTGTGATTGATTCTCCCCTCAGCTAAGAGGGTGTGTCCTGGGGAGCAGCTGGCTAAAATGGAACTTTTCCTGTTCTTCACCTCCCTGCTGCAGATTTTCACCTTCTCCTCTCCCCCAGGGGTGGAACCCAGCCTGGACTTTAAGATGGGGTCTACACACAGTCCCCAAGCCCTACCAGCTGTGTGCAACACTTCGATGAGCATGTTGCAGGGGTGTCAAACTCAATTCCTGGAGGGCCAAGTGTCTGCAGGTTTTCTCTCCTCCCTAAAGTAATTTATTATTAATTGATTATTAGAAACTCCCTTCACCTGGTTGTCTGACACAAATTGAAAGGAAATAACGAAAACCAAAGTGTAATTCTTTCATCACACCAAAAAACTGAAAGGGCTACAGATGGAGAAAACACACTTATGAAATGATAGTAGTACTAATACAATTATGTAATGACACTGCATATACCACTAATAGCCTACATATCAAGGTCTCAAACCATGTTTTGTAGTTCTAGCTTGAACTTGATGAAGAAGGGAAGATTAGATTGATAATGCAGTAGTGTGTTTTAGACTTTCAATGTAAATCATGTACAGGTCAGCGGACAAATAAAAAAATATATACATGTATATACAGTATATTAATAAAACTTTTTGTGGAACTCAGTCAGTGTCTCAACTTACAGTTGAGAGTAAGAATAATAGAATACACAAGGGGTGAAATTTGGTTGTGAATCAGCACTCACAATTTGCCAATGTCAGCTAAAGATTTTTAGATTGGTAAGTTAATATAGGGGACAGCTATCTTAACTTGTAGTAAGCATGGTCAAATTACTACCCGGGGTGGGGTCCATTGATCATCAGTTACCATATTAAAAGCTGCAAACATTTGCCTCCGACCTATGGCAAAATGTGTATAATTGCATGAAATTAGCTAAAAAAATGCTAAATATTCTCTCAGCAAACTTGCTTTAAAATGACAAAATGTTCTCTACGCCCTATGGCAAAATCTGCAGAATTGCAGGAAAATATCTCTTGTTTTCCGAGAAAGATGTGTGTGTGTGTGTGTGTGGGAGGGTTGTTATGAGTTTAAATACACTAATCAGAATCCGAGGCAGGTTGGATAAAAGTCTGCAATGTTAATGTGGGCTAATTGTGGTCTCCTCCCTGCTGCCTTCAAGCTTGATTGAATTTAAGGCTTACAAGGTACTATTAATTGGATATCCCTAATTAGTGTTAGACCACACTTCATATATTTTAATGAGTTTGGATAAATAATTGTCTGTTCTCAATGTCAAAGGGCAAAACAGTAAAGATGCTGTGAGTGAATATTATCATTTTAAAACATTGACATTACCAATTCCCAAACCATTTCAAATAAAAGCCTGTAAACCTAAAGCTGATTAAGAAATAAAAAAACTATTCTGTTTTGAACTGTTTTTGTGCAACTGTTGGGGATGGGAACAAAATATCAGAACTCACTGCAGAGAGCAATTTTAAGTTAATTCTACACATTTTGCAATGGGATGTAAAGAATATGTTATAGTTTTAAAGCTAGCTTGCTGCAATTCTACACATTTTGCCATGGGGCGGAGAGGAAAAATAGCAGGTTTACAGCAAATTTCCTGCAATGAGAAATGTTTGCAGTTGTTAATAGGATAGTTATGTAGGGGGTGCGTACTGGTGGCGGAGAAGTCAGGCACAGACAGCAAAAACTGATTTACAACGGCGCAGTTTACTAAACAAAACCACCGTAAACAGAACAATAAATCAATGGGTAATCAAAACCCGGTACACACCAGCATAACGTGCACAAGCACTACAATAAACAATTCCGGACAAGAACATGGGCGGAAACAGAGGGTTAAATACACAACATTTAATGATGGAATTGAAACCAGGTGTGTGGGAAAACAAGACAAAACAAATGGAAAGTGAAAGGTGGATCGGCGATGGGTAGAAGACCGGTGACGTAGACCGCCGAACGCCGCCCGAACAAGGTGAGGGACCGACTTCAGAGGAAGCTGTGACAGTAACCCCCCTTGATACACGGCGACACCGGCCTCGGGGACGACCCAGAAGGCGAGGTGCAGGGTGATCCGGACGAAGACGATGGAACTCCTGCAGCATTGAGGAGTTCGTCAACCGCCGAACGCCGCCCGAACAAGGAGAGGGACCGATTTCGGTGGAAGTCGTGACAATTTATTACATTTTTTGGGAGGGGTAACACAATCAGAATGTGTTATCGGACAGCTAGATATACCTCAGCTAAGAGGGTGTGTCCTGGGGAGCAGCTGGCTAAAATGGAACTTTTCCTGTTCTTCACCTCCCTGCTGCAGATTTTCACCTTCTCCTCTCCCCCAGGGGTGGAACCCAGCCTGGACTTTAAGATGGGGTCTACACACAGTCCCCAAGCCCTACCAGCTGTGTGCAACACTTCGATGAGCATGTTGCAGGGGTGTCAAACTCAATTCCTGGAGGGCCAAGTGTCTGCAGGTTTTCTCTCCTCCCTAAAGTAATTTATTATTAATTGATTATTAGAAACTCCCTTCACCTGGTTGTCTGACACAAATTGAAAGGAAATAACGAAAACCAAAGTGTAATTCTTTCATCACACCAAAAAACTGAAAGGGCTACAGATGGAGAAAACACACTTATGAAATGATAGTAGTACTAATACAATTATGTAATGACACTGCATATACCACTAATAGCCTACATATCAAGGTCTCAAACCATGTTTTGTAGTTCTAGCTTGAACTTGATGAAGAAGGGAAGATTAGATTGATAATGCAGTAGTGTGTTTTAGACTTTCAATGTAAATCATGTACAGGTCAGCGGACAAATAAAAAAATATATACATGTATATACAGTATATTAATAAAACTTTTTGTGGAACTCAGTCAGTGTCTCAACTTACAGTTGAGAGTAAGAATAATAGAATACACAAGGGGTGAAATTTGGTTGTGAATCAGCACTCACAATTTGCCAATGTCAGCTAAAGATTTTTAGATTGGTAAGTTAATATAGGGGACAGCTATCTTAACTTGTAGTAAGCATGGTCAAATTACTACCCGGGGTGGGGTCCATTGATCATCAGTTACCATATTAAAAGCTGCAAACATTTGCCTCCGACCTATGGCAAAATGTGTATAATTGCATGAAATTAGCTAAAAAAAATGCTAAATATTCTCTCAGCAAACTTGCTTTAAAATGACAAAATGTTCTCTACGCCCTATGGCAAAATCTGCAGAATTGCAGGAAAATATCTCTTGTTTTCCGAGAAAGATGTGTGTGTGTGTGTGTGTGGGAGGGTTGTTATGAGTTTAAATACACTAATCAGAATCCGAGGCAGGTTGGATAAAAGTCTGCAATGTTAATGTGGGCTAATTGTGGTCTCCTCCCTGCTGCCTTCAAGCTTGATTGAATTTAAGGCTTACAAGGTACTATTAATTGGATATCCCTAATTAGTGTTAGACCACACTTCATATATTTTAATGAGTTTGGATAAATAATTGTCTGTTCTCAATGTCAAAGGGCAAAACAGTAAAGATGCTGTGAGTGAATATTATCATTTTAAAACATTGACATTACCAATTCCCAAACCATTTCAAATAAAAGCCTGTAAACCTAAAGCTGATTAAGAAATAAAAAAACTATTCTGTTTTGAACTGTTTTTGTGCAACTGTTGGGGATGGGAACAAAATATCAGAACTCACTGCAGAGAGCAATTTTAAGTTAATTCTACACATTTTGCAATGGGATGTAAAGAATATGTTATAGTTTTAAAGCTAGCTTGCTGCAATTCTACACATTTTGCCATGGGGCGGAGAGGAAAAATAGCAGGTTTACAGCAAATTTCCTGCAATGAGAAATGTTTGCAGTTGTTAATAGGATAGTTATGTAGGGGGTGCGTACTGGTGGCGGAGAAGTCAGGCACAGACAGCAAAAACTGATTTACAACGGCGCAGTTTACTAAACAAAACCACCGTAAACAGAACAATAAATCAATGGGTAATCAAAACCCGGTACACACCAGCATAACGTGCACAAGCACTACAATAAACAATTCCGGACAAGAACATGGGCGGAAACAGAGGGTTAAATACACAACATTTAATGATGGAATTGAAACCAGGTGTGTGGGAAAACAAGACAAAACAAATGGAAAGTGAAAGGTGGATCGGCGATGGGTAGAAGACCGGTGACGTAGACCGCCGAACGCCGCCCGAACAAGGTGAGGGACCGACTTCAGAGGAAGCTGTGACAGTAACCCCCCTTGATACACGGCGACACCGGCCTCGGGGACGACCCAGAAGGCGAGGTGCAGGGTGATCCGGACGAAGACGATGGAACTCCTGCAGCATTGAGGAGTTCGTCAACCGCCGAACGCCGCCCGAACAAGGAGAGGGACCGATTTCGGTGGAAGTCGTGACAATTTATTACATTTTTTGGGAGGGGTAACACAATCAGAATGTGTTATCGGACAGCTAGATATACCTACTTACATTCTGGAAGCTAATAGACTGCATTTAGTTAAAATATTTTGCAATCAGAATATAATTTTAACTTGTGAAATCTCAACTCTGGAAATGTAAAATAAGGGAGAAATATAAATGTAATCAAGAAGAAACTGACAAGGACTACTTCTAGGTTGTTTTTGGTCTTTATTCTTGCTCAGTATTTTGGACACACTGGAAATCACAGACTGCAAGGAGAGGGGACTAAGTGGTGAGGAAAGACTTGATCAAAAGACTGGTGAAACTAGACCTTGTGCTTGATGTGAAGAGAATTTTCTTGCAACAACGGTACATGTAGAAATAGAATGAATAGAAAGGACTATTGTATTATGCTCTATATGAAATGTAATCTATGCATGGCATTTCTATATGTGACATTATGCAGCATCACTGTGCATTGCAGAAGTTACTGTTAAGTACACCATGATTTCCCCCAATGCATCTAACCATTAGAGGGAGCGTACAGTAAAGCAGTAGAATAGGAGAGACAACCCCCTTAGCTTTGAGGTCACCTTGGCAGCATGGTACACACCACACACACACAACAGCAGCAGCTCTTAGCCCTTAGTAGTGAGGTAATACAGAATGAAAGGCTTCAAATATCATTGGGTGCATTTGGGACATTCCCATTGCTATACATAATATTATAAAATACATCAGAACTGTAAGCTCTTGCTGAGATTGATGATTGAAGTCACGGGGAGCATTTGGAAAGACACGGTACCCATAGAAGTTATTAATCCAAAATATGTAACACGTGAAATAAAAATAAATAAGAAATGTGTGAAATACGCACATGCACATCTTCATCATGTCTTTTTTTGTGAAATATAATTGCAGTTTCCATTGAACGAAATGACCTTGGTTTCACCAGTCGTGTTACAATGTCAAGAGAAAAAAATATTGTCTCACCCTCATATTGTACCTGGAACATTATGATTTTTTGAGATCACATCTTGCTCATAGCACGTAGAAATGTATCTGGACAATGAAGAGGATAGGAGCTAAATTGAATTGATCGTCACTGCACGTCAACCACTACACTGTACATTTAACACTGTGTGTGTGTGTGTGTGTGTGTGTGTGTGTGTGTGTGTGTGTGTGTGTGTGTGTGTGTGTGTGTGTGTGTGTGTGTGTGTGTGTGTGTGTGTGTGTGTGTGTGTGTGTGTGTGTGTGTGTGTGTGTGTGTGTGTGTGTGTGTGTGTGTGTGTGTGTGCGTGTGCGTGTGTGTGTGTTTGTGTGAACAAGAGATTAGTCACGGGCAAATACTTGGATCACATTTAGAGAGTGCAATGTGTACAGGTAAAGGCTTACCAAGAACAAGACATAATGATGAGTGACAGGATGGTGAAATTCAGAAAAAGAATCAGTCCACTCCAACTGTTAGTTATTCCTCCAGTTCAATTTCAACGTTTGCATCCAGTGCTGTAAAGTTGTCCATCGCCTTTGTTTTAAGACTTTTCAATACTTTTTGTCCTCATTTTAACAACCTCATGACAAACATCAGACGATGCCACTGCTGTACTGTAATGGACAGTGGATATCGGTTTGTGATAGACAAGGTTGCTCCATTTATGAAGGAAACCCAAGCAAACTGGCTGTTTCCTTTCCCTCTTATCCGATATCAGATGACTGTTGTGCCCAAGGTTTTAGGTCCCAGTGTGTGTATCCTGTGGCAGCTGTAACGTCTCGCCTATGGTCACTATGAGTTCTTCTGGTTGAGCAGTCGCCCCCAGGCAGTTACTGTGGTTACAAGTAATGTAGTTCATCTCTACCAACTGTGGCCTTTCGCTCATCTCACTCATCTCGTTCACGCTGTTGGTGATACAGTTTATCTCACTCTTACTCCTGTTGGTCACCCTGCAGCCACCAAACAACCTGCAGTCTAGAGGAGACAGAGAGAGAGAGAGAACATATCTCAAGCCTCGTTTATACATGGGACTAACATGCGTCCTTTGTCCTTATCTTATCCACATTCTGATTGTTCCCACATTTTCCGACATGTGTCTACACATGGTATTAAAATGTGTCTCATCCATCCACTGTGTCTGCATTGTGACCAGATTTCCTGGTCCCTTCCTTTATGTCAATTATTTGAAAGATATTATTTCAAAATTATATGCGTTTATTCATGTATAAGTATCCACCATGGATTTCTAGTAGGATTTAAATGAATTTATTTGAGATATTTTTGTCACTGATTTACACAAAATACTCAATAATGTCAAAGTGAAAAGAAAATTCAATAAATGTTTACAGATTCATACACAATAAAAACCTAAAATGTATTGGTGATATACGGTACGTATTTAACCCCTTTGTTATGGAAAATGCAAATTAGTTCAGGAGTAAAAGATGGCTTAATAAATCACATAATAACTTGCATAGATTCACTCTGTGTGCAATAATAGAGGTTAACATGATTTCTGAATGACTACCCTGTCTCTCCCCCACACACAATTATCTGTAAAGTCCAACAGACTAGCAGTGATTTTCAAGCACAAATTCAAGCACAAAGACCAGGGAGCTTTTCCAAAGAAGGTCACCTATTGGTAGATGGGTAAAAAAAAATATCCCTTTGAGCAAGTTATTAAGTAAGCTTTGGATGGTGTACCAATACACACAATCCCTACAAAGATACAGGTGTCCTTCCAAACGGACTAATACTGCAACAACAAAATATTGTCCTGAATGCAAAGTGTTATGTTTGGGGCAAATCTAACACAACACTGTGTATCCCTCTCCATATTATTTGTATTTTACCCACTTTTTTCTCCCCAATTTTAAAGGGCAAATATTGCACAATCCAGGTGTGCAAAGTTCTTAGAGACTTACCTGAAGGAAAGCACAGCTGTAATTGCTGCCAATGGAGTTTCTAACATTTATTGACTCAGGTGGGTGAATTCTTATCTAATCAGGACTTAATAGTGTTTCATTTTTCATTCATGTTTAAAGAATGTTGGAATATTCTTTCACTTTGAACAAACATTCCCACATTACATTGTATTTTGTCTAGATCATTGACAAACATTGACAATTAAAACCATTGTAATCCCGCTATGTAACACAACAAAATAGAATAAATCTGTGGGGGTGAATAGTTATGATAGTCAATGTACTGCTCACACTGCATGCCAATGGCTACCACTACCACACACATCAAACAAACACACACAAACTCCACAGATAGTGTTCATAGATGATGTGCTGCTGTGGACTACATGAGGAGGACAGGACAAAAGGAAATGCCTCCAGCTGAATGTGAATGTGAGAAAGCCTTAAATTCATGACATTCAAAAGAACAAGACTGCAAACTTCATTGACGCAGAGTTATGATTGCTTTACTATTCGCAATTCCATTAGAGGCAAAACACCATCAAATTGGGTTTGACCCAAATGGCACCCTATTCCCCATAAAGTGCACTACTTTTGACCAAACAATGTTGCACTATGTAGGGAATAGGGTGCCATTTGGGATGCACATTTTAAAATTGTTTCTGGGGAAACGCCTCACCCGCCCGCCTGCCTGCCTGCCATTTGCACACACCACACACCACCCCCGTCATGTGGGGGAGAGATCTTGATTGGAAGACATCAATCATTGGGGTGTCAGATAGGGAGCTGGAATTAAGGCAGACAGACAATGGAAAGAGCAGAAGGATGAGTGTATTGTGAAATTGTGTTCTTCAACTTGGTCCCACACACTCGAAAATACATGTACACATGCACAAGCACCACCCACACACACACACACACACACGCACACGTCTGACATACTGTTAGGATGTTCTGGAGGGTATTTGCCATTGCTTTAGCAGACCCAGCAAACCGGGAACATTCCCAGAACATTAGTTACGATTCCCATTAAGTTCTAGATGGGGTTTTATCTAACATTGGGATGATAACATGATAACATTTTTTTAAGATTTTAAAAGAAATATCCTTTGAATGTTCTCCTAACATTCATAAAAATGTGCACAACATTTGTAACAAACACTACAGAATATTCCCCAAAAGTTCTCATTAAGTTTCCAGATCATGTAATACCACAATGTACAAGTAATGTTTCCCCAGCAAACTAAAATTGTCACCTGATTCAAGAAACTAGTCTTATGTCGCAAGTCACAACTTTACAGGAGAGCCATTTGAACGTAAAAATATATTTTTCAACCAAAACGTGTTTTTTTTGTTGCCAGAAATGCCTTCTCATACATGAACTTTCATGTGCCTTAATAACAAACTTGTATGCCATCTGTAAATACAAATAAAAATGTTAATGAGTGGGCTGGACATGCCGAGAGAGAAGTTCCGGATTGGTCTGCCATATATAAGGCTTCTGTCTATTTGAGCTCGTCAGTCTGTGTTGGTAATCCTGTCAAACACAGCTTTTTTTAAATTTATTGTGTAGTGGAGCTGCATAAGTGTTGCTCTCCACTTTCTGGAGGATCAAGTTTTGAAATCAGTGGAATTGGAGTATGATAGCTACAGAGATGGAGAAAACACCTGTCTCTTGATTACATCTTCAAACTAAGGGCCACCATGGTATGGCATTCCTGACAGAGAGATGCATCCATCATGCATGATGATGTATACAGGTAAAATAGTCTAGCGTTAGCAAGCTACATTTTCAGATATTACATGTTTCTAATTTTGACAGAAAGGGATTTAATTTCAAGCTAAAGGGTACTGTTAACTAGCTAGCTAACGTTAGCTGGCTGGCTCCCTAGCTGACGTTATTATTTGTTGGAGCCTAATGTTAGCTAGCTAACATTGAACCTGGTTGGTTAGCTCCCAACACTATGGCATTGTTGGCACTGTTCATTGTTGTTTAACTAGCTAACGTTAGCTGGCTGGCTCGTTAGCTAACATTACATGATGTGTATAACACCTGTTGAATTTGGCCTTTGTCAGTAAACATCTGCAAAAAACGTAATGAGATTGTTGCCAGCAGAGCTGGTTAGGCTGTTTTCATGTTATCCAGAGGTTAACAGATCATTGGCCAGTGTCAAGTGTGCGCTCCGAGAGCAAAATGAGATGAGTGGAGCTAAAGCTTAAGTGGTTGTGAACAATGCTGAATGAGAATAGAGAAAGGAGAGCTCTTCACTAGATACCAAAACATTCAAAGGCGACTTTCTTAAAAGTGAGTTTACAAGTTGATCAACTTTAAAAGCAGAATTACTTTCCCATTGTTCCTCAAATGCAGTGTATGATATACCATTTTGTATCTCTGAATCACTACTTTTATCCAATGTAAAAAACACCATTTCACATTTTGCTGCTTAAGACCGAATCCAGGAGCCACAATTGGTTCTGTGAAAGTTCCCAGAACATTCGTTAAGTTGTAGCAAATGTTTTCATAACAACAACTGTCCAGTTGTGCTGATGATTATACAATGTGTGCACAATTTTGAACATGAAAAGTATTAAATATACAAATTAGGTACATTTGGGCAGTCTTGATACAACATTTTGAACAGAAATGCAATGGTTCATTGGATCAGTCTAAAACGTTGCACAAACACTGATGCCATTTAGTGGCCAAAATCTAAAATGCACATGGGCTGGAATAATGCATTATGACCTTTCTCTTGCATTTCAAATATGATGGTACAAAAAAATGCAAAAGAACGGTTGTTTTTGTCTTTGTATTATCTTTTACCAGATCTATTTTGTTATATTCTAGTACATTCCTTTCACATTTCCATAAACTTCAAAGTGTTTCCTTTCAAATGGTACCAAGAATATCCATATCCTTGCTTCAGGGCCTGAGCTACAGACAGTTAGATTTGGGAGTGTCCTTAAGAGGGGTGCATTACTGCAACCAACTGGACTGGATTTTGGACCTTGTTCATCCTTCAATCACCCACGTTGGTATATGCTCGTAAAAAACACTGGGTAATGGGAGAGGAGGAACTTGCAGTGCAAAAGCAGTTTGGATAAAATTAAGTTCGGTTGAACAGGACATTCCATTAATATTGTAAGAATGTTGGCAGAGCACATTTCTTTCAAGGTTCCCAGAACATTTAATTAAGTTATGGGAGTTGTATGGGATGTTGCAAGAATATTCTTGTGATATTTAGGAAGGCTGTACAGAACATTCCCACAATGTTGCATGATGTTCCACAATTTCCAAATAAGTCCATTTTTATGACATTTATAGCATGTTTGTTTTAGTTTTAACATAATATTAAAATCAAATGAGTGTATATAGTGTGTGTGTGTGTGTGTAATGTGTGTATGTTGGAGTGTCAGTGTAATATATGTGAGTGTGTGGGTAGACTCTAGTGAGTGTGCATAGAGCCAGTGCAAGAGAATTAGTGCAAAAAAATAAAGATGTAAAAATAAATATTAAAAGGGGGTCAACATAAATATATGTAGCCATTTGATTAACTGTTCAGCAGTCTTATGGCTTGGGGCTAGAAGCAGTTCAGGAGCCTTTTGCTCCTAGATTTGGCGCTCTGGTACTGCTTGCCGTGCGGTAGCAGAGAGAACAGTCTATGACTTGGCTGGCTAGAGTCTTTGACCATTTTTAGGGCCTTTCTCTGATACCGCCTGGTATAGAAGTTTTGGAGGCAGGGGATTTGTGTTAAGATGGTCATACTATGAATAATTTAGCTATTTGATTTGGAATTTTGGGACCTCTTTAAGTATAGAAATATATATACAAAAAAATGATTTGATTAAATATTGAATTTGGCCTTTACTGCTATAGCCCAGAGAAATGTATTGAATAACACATTCATAAATGATTTAAAAAAAATGTTTGTCCTATATCTAGGAGATATAAATACATATTCAACTGCTTTTTGGGGTGACACAAAACTGCCTTTATACCACCTTTCATTTTTTTTAAACCAATACCGGTTATCTGCAGACAAGTCCTGTGACACTTGTTTGTAAAGTCAAGCCGTTTGGACACTACAAATGTTTTCGTGAGAAGACCAATTTCAGGGATGTCTCATGGTCTGACAAACACCACACTATCTCTGCCACCTTTCACCGTAGGTGCAGATATCTCTAGTTTAAACTGACTTATTTCTATGGGGATTTTTTTATTATGTTACTTAGATTGACGCACCGGTTCGTCAATCAATTCTAGGGGGTTAAATGTCCTACTCACATTGGCTACTGAGAGCGTGATAATACAGTTGCCCTGAACAGCTGGTGCTACAACTCTGCTGGGTTTCCCTTTGTAATGAGTGATATGTTGCTAGCCCAGCCACATCCGACGAGCGTCACAGCCAGTGTAGTAGGATTCTATCTTTGTCCTGTATTGACGCTTTGCCTGTTTGAGGGTTTGTCTGAGGGCGTAGCGGGATTTCTTATAAATGTCTGAATTAGTGTCCTGCTCCTTGAAAGCGTCAGCTCTAGCCTTTAGCTCAGTGTGGATGTTGCCTGTAATCCATGGCTTCTGGTTGGGATATGTACGTACGTACTGTCACTGTGGGGACAACGTTGTCGATGCACTTAATTGTGATGTAGAGCAGCCTTTCCCAAAACCCAGTCTGCGGCATATTTGTCTTAAATATGATTGGTTGTTTTTTTTGGGGTCCACGGCATATTTCATTCAAATAAATGTTTGTTATAGGCTGAACTCTGCATGCTGCCATTAACAAATTGTGTTGCCATGACAAAGTATAGCTACATCACACTTTATAAAGTGTAGAGAGGAGCAGGCAGGAGGCAGTCGCAGGTTTAGAACTACTGAGTTTATTAAAGCACTATATATATAAAAGCGGGATGAAACGCAAAGCGCAAAATAATAAAGTACTCAGAAAATAGTAGGAGAGATTCCTCTCAGGAAAACAAGCAACATTTACAATGACTGACAAGGACAAATGACAGAGGGAGTATATATACAGTGATAGAGTGGGGATTGGAACCAGATGTGTGTAATGATGACGAGACAAGTCCGGGGTCGATGAGTGAAGGGCGTTTTCCAGCAGCAGGTTCGGCAGCAGCTAGAAAGTCGGCGACGACGAATGCCTGAGCTGGACAGGAGGGGGGATCCAAAGCGAAGTCTGGTGTGGCATGAAGCATCCGTTTAGAATGTTTTCTAACGACCAAATGTAGTTGTGAGAGGAAGTCCAGTCGAGAATAGTGGGAGAGCCAGTCGCTGGTAGTGGGAGAGGATGGAACTACGTGAAACTGGGCCGATATTCTACCAACTTCCTCATTAATAACTTTCTCATCAACATCTGATCTCAATACATTTTTCTGTTCCCTAAACTAAAATCTGTGACGAACACAGAGCACTATGTTTTATAAACTTTACGAATTGTGTTGTTTAGAAGGTGCAAGGTTGAATTGAGTTTGTGCACAAGCGCACTTAACAGAGGAGGCGTTCCCTAACGGAAATATGTGAATTCATGCTATAATGAGCCAATAGGATCTCTCTAGCTCGTGCTTAGCTTTGCCCACCTCCTTGCTTGTTCTTCCCACTATGCTTAATTTGCTCCCACTGTAAACAACACAGATTAACTATCTTGGGTTGGTTATAAATATCTTTGACCAAATGCACACATAAGCTAACCCTGCTGCGCAGCCTGCATGCTGTCTCACTCTCCCTGTTAGCTAACCTAACAGCCAATAGCCATGGCCTGCTCTATACAAAAGCGACTAGATTCGTATTTTAATGTGAAAGAAGTGGACCAAACAAATGAATCTGAGGCTAAATTAACAAACAAACCTAGGGCTCCCCTTCAGGCACAGTGGACTTAGGCACTGCATCAAGTTTGGATTTGTTTCAAATAACAGCTGCCCTCCAAAATGTGTCTGTATGATATTTCAGACTTGGCTCAGCAATGATTGGTCATCACTAGATAACAAAGCCACAACGTCAGAAGGCTGCCTACTCGACCAATCAGATGATGGAGTGTGATGACATGTATGCCAGTTTACAGTTCGTGGAACCGACCAATCAGATGAGGGAGTGGTATGGAGGAGCACTGGCACGGAGGAGCAGACAAGAGACATGTATTTCTTTTATCTAGTGCTCCATCAAGGATTTGGTTATTTATTAGATATAGCAAAGCCAACTGTTATAAATGTAAAGTGTTATTCAAACTCAGCTTGCAAGATTATTATGATGTTTACCCTTCCTGATTGTTACTTCTCTTAACCCAAAATAGTTTTACTCCAGTATCTGCATTGTTTTTAAAATGGCATGTACACAAACAAACGGACACATCTTGAGTTTATTTTTTAATTGACAAAATCCTCAAGTAATCCACAAGGAAAACGTACACAGTTTCACAAAAATGTTGCCAGAAATTGGCTGATTTGTGGCTGATTTAAGATGACAACTTCACCCCTGTTACTTTATTAATATTATTTTACATTTAGGATCCTGAGTGGCCCAGAGTCATCTGGGTTAGGGGAGGGTTTGGCCGGGATAGGCCGTCATTGGAAATATGAATTTGTTCTTAACTGACTTGCCTAGTTCAAATAAATACACTATTTGACGCCTAGGCACTTACTATAGTCGTGTATTTGTTTAACTTAACATACAGTGCCATCAGAAAGTATTCATGCGTATTCCACATTTTGTTGTGTCACAGAGTTCAAAATTGATTAAATATGTTTTTCTCACTGATTTACACACCATACCCCATAATCACAAAGTGAAAAACATGTTTTTAGATATTTTTGCAAATGTATTGAAAACGAAATACAGAAATATCTCATTTACATAAGTAATCACACCCCTAAGTCAATACTTTGTAAAAGCACGTTTGGCAGCGATTACAGCTAAGATTTCCACACTGGGATTGTGCAACATTTGCTCATTACTCTCTGTCAAATGTGTTGTTGATCATTGCTACACAACCATTTTCAGATCTTGTCATAGATTTTCTAGTAGATTTAAGTCAAAACTGTAACTCGGCCACTCAGGAACATTCACTGTCTTCTTGGTTAGCAACTCTAGTGTAGATTTGGCCTTGTGCTTTAGGTTTTTGTCCTGATGAAAGGTACATTCATCCCCCAGTGTCTTGTGGAAAACAGACTGAACCAAGTTTTTCTCTAGGATCTTGCCTGTGCTTAGCTTCATTCCATTAATTTTTTATCCTGAAAAACTCCCCAGTCCTTAAGGATTACATGAATACCCATAACATGATGCAGCCACCACTACGCTTGAAAATATGAGAGTGGTACTCAGTAATGTGTTGTATTGGATGGGTCCCAAACATAAAATTTTATATTCAGGACAAAAAGGTAATTGCTTTGCCATGTTTGTTGCAGTATTAATTTATTGCCTTGTTGCAAACATGATACATGTTTTGGAATATTTGTATTCTGTACAGGCTTCCTTCTTTTCACTTTGTCATCTGGGTTAGTATTGGGGAGTAACGACAATATTGTTGTTCCCTCCTCAGTTTTCTCCTATCACAGCCATTAGACTCTGTAACTGTTTTAAAGTTACCATTGGCCTCATGGTGAAATCCCTGAGAGATGTCCTTCCTGCTGGCAACTGCATTAGGAAAGACACCTGTATCTTTGTAGTGACTGGGTGTATTGATACACCATCCAAAAGTGTCATTAATAACAACATGCTCGAATGTATTTTCTGCTTTTTAGTTTTTTTTTACACCTCTACCAATAGGTGCCCTTATTTGCGCAGCATTTGAAAACAGTGAAGGCTCCTCAGAGGAGGAAGCGGAGGACCGTACTCCTCAGTGAATATCATAAAAATAAAATTGTGAAACATTTAGTTATATCTGGAGTATTTATCCTGTCTTATCCGGTGTCCTGTGTGAATTGAAGTATGCTCTCTCTAAATCTCTCTTTCTCTCTTTCTTTCTCTCTCTCGGAGGACCTGAGCCCTAGGACCATGCCTCAGGACTACCTGGCATGATGACTCCTTGCTGTCCCCAGTCCACCTGGCCATGCTGCTGCTCCAGTGTCAACTGTTCTGCCTGCGGCTATGGAACCTGTTCACCGGACGTGCTACCTGTCCCAGACCTGCTGTTTTCAACTCTCTAGAGACAGCAGGAGCGGTAGAGATACTCTTAATGATCTTCTATGAAAAGCCAAATGACATTTACTCCTGAGGTGCTGACCTGTTGCACCCTCGACAACTACTGTGATTATTATTATTTGACAATGTTGGTAATTTATGAACATTTGAACATCTTGGCCATGTTCTGTTATAATATCCACAGCCAGAAGAGGACTGGCCACTGCTAGGGAGTTTTTCCTTGCCAGGTGTAGAAGCCTGCATTGCTTGCTGTTTGGGGTTTTAGGCTGGGTATCTATACAGCACTTTGTGGCATCAGCTGATGTAAGAAGGGCTATATAAATACATTTCATTTGATTGACATGTTTTGAGATAAAACTTTACTTTACTAAATAATTGATAAAAACACACTGTTTTGCAATAAAGGTTTACAGTAGCCTGAACAGCACTCTGTAGGGAAGCACCATGGTGTAGCCAGAAGATAGCTACATTTCCGTCCTCCTCTGAGTACATTGACTTCAATTTGAGCCCTAATGGTTCTCATGGTTCTTACCCCCTTCCATAGACTTACACATGAATTATGACAACTTCCGGAGGACGTCCTCCAACCTATCAGAGCTCTAGCAGCATGAACTGACATGTTGTCCACCCAATCAAATGATCCGAGAATGAATCCAGTGCTGAACAGTTGAGGCTGGTGGGAGGAGCTATAGGAGGATGAGCTCATTGTAATGGTTTGAATGGAATAAATGGAACAGTATCAAACACATCAAACATATGGAAACCACATGTATGACATCATTACATTTATTCCATTTTAGTCATTACAATGAGCCCGTACTCCTATAGCTCATCCCACCAGCCTCCACTGGTACTGAAAGCATAAGCTACATCTAACCAGCACTATAGTGCATACAATGGGGTAAGTAGAGAAGAGAGAGACACAGAGAGAAACAGAATAGTTGAACAGTTTTCAACCAATTAATGTCCATAAAAGTGAAGGAGGGGCAAGAGAGAGAGAGACCATGTTTCATTGTATCTTTTTCACTTTCACTTTAACTTAGCTAGCGAATGCAGCTTGCTAGTTTAGTCTGCTCAAACACCTGGCTCAAACAGAGAGGGATTCTTTGTTAGCTAGCTCGCTATGGCTATCCAATACTGTAACTCTTCTAAGTCAGGGTAAGCTTAAGGTTTTTATTTATTTATTGCCACTGGGGCACGCCAGTGTAACTGCTAAACTCCTTGCTGACTGTACACTTTACTGCATGATTGTAGCGAGTTTACTAATGAGTTAGTTCTAGTGGCTATGTCGACTATGACGTTAGCTACTATGGTGACAACAAAGTAGGCTGTGTGTAACAGTTAGGGGTTTTGATATGTTTTTTTGGGCCTGGTCACAGACAGCTGATGTGTTGTGCACTGGAGTCCACAAGTAAAGGGAAAGGGTGATAAGAGGACAGCGCGTAGCTGCGAGAAGGAACTAGTATGTGGCTGTTATGAAAGTGAACTGTGTTTGTGTGTGATTAGGGGTGTATTCATTCTGCCAATTCTGTTGAAAAATGCACCCTAGACCCAATGGGGGCAAGTTGGTATTGAATGACTCGCTATCCGTCACCTTCTCGGATGTTTCTCTAGACCTGTACACCTATGTTGTAAACTTTCATTCATAGGCTAGGTTGAAGCAACCTCATAGGGGACATTCAAGTATCATGTAGTAGCCTAACCCTATCGATGTTACAATGAGCTGGGTGAATTGAATATGAATGACAGTCATCCAATATGCTGTAATAGAAATAAGGCAATGCTCATTAAAAAAATAATTGTCCTTCCTCGTCTTAAACGGGACCTACTGCCACTGTTGGAAAACATCCCTGGTCTTTGTGGTTGAATCGGTGTTTGAAATTTACTGCTCAACTGAGGGACCTTACAGATAATTGTATGTGTGGGGTACAGAGATGAGGTAGTCATTAAAAAAACATATTAAACACAATTATTACAGTGAGGCCATGCAACTTAATATGTAACTTGTAACACAGCAAAATGTGGAAAATGTGGAAAATAGTATGTTGTACCAGTTTCTGTCTCTGTACAAAGGCATGGTCTTCAAGCTATGGAAGAGGGCAAAACATTTCATAATAACTAAATGGACTTGGCACAGTTCTAGATACCGGAAGCTCTTAGTCATGTATTTTATTTAACCAGGCAATTAAGAACAGATCCTTATTTACAATGACAGCCTAGGAACAGTGGGTTAACTGCCTTATTCAGGGTTAGAACAGCAGATTTTTACCTTGTCAGCTCAGGAATTTGATCTAGCAACCTTTTGGTTACTGGCTCAACACTCTAACCAATAGGCTACCTGCCAACCAGTGTAAAGAGAAACTCCCCACCCAAACCCGATTTACATACTTTATACTGTATTTACATTCATGTTATCGGCCCATCCACCTCCTTCTTCAGAGGACAAAAATCACTTTGTTTCAAAAACAATTCTGGATGCCTTCTGAGCCAGGAAACGCCTTATCACACTTCCTTATCTGATTGGTTGAGTAGGCTTTGTGGCTTTTTACTTTGTTGCTGTGGTAACTAGTGACCACCCGCAATGACGCTATGAAGCCATCAAAATTGCGTAAACATTTAGAAACAAAGCATCCACATCTCAAGGATTAACCAGACTTTGTTTAAACAAGATGACATGACCAACCAAACAAAAATGCTGCACAATAATTTCACAGACAAGCTGTGTCTCTCATAAGGCTTACTTCCTTTCACAATCTGATCCACGCCAGGATAGGCAGTAGGTGCGTAATCCATTCACCAGCACTGAAGAGACACAACTTGTCACAGCTTGAGGATAAACTACTGGAGCTGTCCTGTGACCAAGGCCTGCAAGCTGGTTTTAATGAGATGTGTCTTTCCACATTCTGTCTGTTCAGCAGCAGAGAATACTCAGCGAGATGGCAATGAAGGCCTCAATCTCCTTTCATTCTACCTACTTATGTGAGACCAGCTTCTCCTCTCTTGATGCAACAAAATCTAAATATCGCAGCACCTCCTTATCTCCAATGTTTGACCTGTTCTGTCATTTACAAACAGAAAGCCCCTGAAGTCAGACCAACAGACAGCCCATGAAGACAGCCCATGAAGAAAGCACAGAGACACTGCTCATGAAGACAGCACATACAGACAGACAGCCTATGAGGACAACAGACAAACAGAGAGAGACCCTGAAGACAGCCCATGTAGAAAGCACAGAGAGAGACACTGCCCATGAGAACAAGACAGACAGACAGACAGACAGACAGACAGACAGACAGACAGACAGACAGACAGACAGACAGACAGACAGACAGACAGACAGACAGACAGACAGACAGACAGACAGACAGACAGACAGACAGACAGACAGACAGACAGACAGACAGACAGACAGACAGACAGACAGACAGACAGACAGAGACAGACAGACAGACAGACAGACAGACAGACAGACAGACAGACAGACAGACAGACAGACAGACAGACAGACAGACAGACAGACAGACAGACAGACAGACAGACAGACAGACAGACATGAAGGCAGCTAAGTGAATATGAATACATACTTTATTGACTTAGTGTAAAGTCAAATATTTTATAAAGAAAAATCAATTGTCAATTGTCAAGCAATTGTCAAGTAATAATATAAGACTACAAAAATATTTAGGACAAGTAGAGTAAATCTAATCAGTAGCGGTACGTGGGTAAAATCCCTGGGGAAGGCAAGCCAGGAAGAGAAGCCATATTACAACCTATGTGTTGTGATAATTGCGTTTTCTCTATAACATGTTAGTTCATATACCTTTGTCACCGTGATATATAGGCCTAAGGTCAAGACAAATTCAACCACACCTTTGTTTTATCACAAAACTGGAGATCAACATCTGTCCGGTGGAGTCGACCAAGCATATGATATTTTTTTTTTTTTCACCTTTATTTAACCAGGTAGGCTAGTTGAGAACAAGTTCTCATTTGCAACTGCGACCTGGCCAAGATAAAGCATAGCAGTGTGAACAGAGAACACAGAGTTACACATGGAGTAAACAATTAACAAGTCAATAACACAGTAGAGAAAAAAAAGGGGAGTCTATATACAATGTGTGCAAAAGGCATGAGGAGGTAGGCGAATAATTACAATATTGCAGATTAACACTGGAGTGATAAATGATCAGATGATCATGTACAGGTAGAGATATTGGTGTGCAAAAGAGCAGAAAAGTAAATAAATAAAAACTGTGGGGATGAGGTAGGTGAAAATGGGTGGGCTATTTACCAATAGATTATGTACAGCTGCAGCGATCGGTTAGCTGCTCAGATAGCTGATGTTTGAAGTTGGTGAGGGAGATAAAAGTCTCCAACTTCAGCGATTTTTGCAATTTGTTCCAGTCACAGGCAGCAGAGTACTGGAACGAAAGGCGGCCGAATGAGGTGTTGGCTTTAGGGATGATCAATGAGATACACCTGCTGGAGCGCGTGCTACGGATGGGTGTTGCCATCGTGACCAGTGAGCTGAGATAAGGCGGAGCTTTGCCTAGCATGGCCTTGTAGATGACCTGGAGCCAGTGGGTCTGGTGACGAATATGTAGCGAAGGCCAGCCGACTAGAGCATACAAGTCGCAGTGGTGGGTAGTTTAAGGTGCTTTAGTGACAAAACGGATGGCACTGTGATAAACTGCATCCAGTTTGCTGAGAAGAGTGTTGGAAGCAATTTTGTAGATGACATCGCCGAAGTCAAGATCGGTAGGATAGTCAGTTTTACTAGGGTAAGCTTGGCAGCATGAGTGAAGGAGGCTTTGTTGCGGAATAGAAAGCCGACTCTTGATTTGATTTTCGATTGGAGATGTTTGATATGGGTCTGGAAGGAGAGTTTGCAGTCTAGCCAGACACCTAGGTACTTAAAGGTGTCCACATATTCAAGGTCGGAACCATCCAGTGTGGTGATGCTAGTCGGGCAAGCGGGTGCAGGCAGCGATCGGTTGAAAAGCATGCATTTGGTTTTACTAGCGTTTAAGAGCAGTTGGAGGCCACGGAAGGAGTGTTGTATGGCATTGAAGCTCGATTGGAGGTTAGATAGCACAGTGTCCAATGACGGGCCGAAAGTGTTTAGAATGGTGTCGTCTGTGTAGAGGTGGATCAGGGAATCGCCCGCAGCAAGAGCAATATCATTGATATATACAGAGAAAAGATTCGGCCCGAGAATTGAACCCTGTGGCACCCCCATAGAGACTGCCAGAGGACCGGACAACATGCCCTCCGATTTGACACACTGACCTCTGTCTGCAAAGTAATTGGTGAATCAGGCAAGGCAGTCATCCGAAAAACCGAGGCTACTGAGTCTGCCGATAAGAATATGGTGATTGACAGAGTCGAAAGCCTTGGCAAGGTCGATGAAGACGGCTGCACAGTACTGTCTTTTATTGATGGCGGTTATGATGTCGTTTAGTACCTTGAGTGTAGCTGAGGTGCACCCGTGACCGGCTCGAAAACCAGATTGCATAGCGGAGAAGGTACGGTGGAATTCGAGATGGTCAGTGACCTGTTTGTTGACTTGGCTTTCGAAGACCTTAGATAGGCAGTGCAGAATGGATATAGGTCTGTAACACTTTGGGTCCAGGGTGTCTCCGCCTTTGAAGAGGGGGATGACTGCGGCAGCTTTCCAATCCTTGGGGATCTCAGACGATATGAAAGAGAGGTTGAACAGGCTGGTAATAGGGGTTGCAACAATGGCGGCGGATAGTTTCAGAAATAGAGGGTCCAGATTGTCACGCCCAGCTGATTTGTACGGGTCCAGGTTTTGCAGCTCTTTCAGAACATCTGCTATCTGGATTTGGGTAAAGGAGAACCTGGAGAGGCTTGGGCGAGGAGCTGCGGGGGGGCCGGAGCTGTTGGCCGAGGTAGGAGTAGCCAGGCGGAAGGCATGGCCAGCCGTTGAGAAATGCTTGTTGAAGTTTTGGTGACCGTGTTCCCTAGCCTCAGTGCAGTGGGCAGCTCGGAGGTGGTGCTCTTGTTCTCCATGGACTTCACAGTGTCCCAGAACTTTTTGGAGTTGGAGCTACAGGATGCAAACTTCTGCCTGAAGAAGCTGTCCTTAGCTTTCCTGACTGACTGCGTGTATTGGTTCCTGACTTCCCTGAACAGTTGCATATCGCGGGGACTGTTCGATGCTATTGCAGTCCGCCACAGGATGTTTTTGTGCTGGTCGAGGGCAGTCAGGTCTGGAGTGAACCAAGGGCTGTATCTGTTCTTAGTTCTGCATTTTTTGAACGGAGCATGCTTATCTAATATGGTGAGGAAGTTACTCTTAAAGAGTGACCAGGCATCCTCAACTGACGGGATGAGGTCAATGTCCTTCCAGGATACCCGGGCCAGGTCGATTAGAAAGGCCTGCTCACAGAAGTGTTTTAGGGAGCGTTTGACAGTGATGAGGGGTGGTCGTTTGACTGCGGCACCGTAGCGGATACAGGCAATGAGGCAGTGATCGCTGAGATCCTGGTTGAAGACAGAGGAGGTGTATTTGGAGGGCCAGTTGGTCAGGATGACGTCTATGAGGGTGCCCTTGCTTACAGAGTTAGGGTTGTACCTGGTGGGTTCCTTGATGATTTGTGTGAGATTGAGGGCATCTAGCTTAGATTGTAGGACTGCCGGGGTGTTAAGCATATCCCAGTTTAGGTCACCTAACAGAACAAACTCAGA
This sequence comes from Oncorhynchus gorbuscha, assembly GCF_021184085.1. Lineage (NCBI taxonomy): Eukaryota > Metazoa > Chordata > Actinopteri > Salmoniformes > Salmonidae > Oncorhynchus > Oncorhynchus gorbuscha. Next base: position 18,359,250 of record NC_060187.1, on the reverse strand, counting down.
AGCTAGATGGGGGCAATCAATTCACAAATGGTGTCCAGGGCACAGCTGGGAGCTGAGGGGGGTCGGTAGCAGGCGGCAACAGTGAGAGACTTATTTCTGGAGAGAGTAATTTTCAGAATTAGTAGTTCGAACTGTTTGGGTATGGACCTGGAAAGTATGACATTACTTTGCAGGCTATCTCTGCAGTAGACTGCGACTCCTCCCCCTTTGGCAGTTCTATCTTGACGGAAGATGTTATAGTTGGGTATGGAAATCTCTGAATTTTTGGTGGCCTTCCTGAGCCAGGATTGTTACATGACCTACAGGATGGTGGATCAAGTTAATGTTTCTGACAATTTCAGACTACCAAATGAACACAGGAGAGTTACTGCAAGTCACAAAGAAAACAGGAGCTGCCTCCACTATTCCTGAGCCATTTCAACTTCAACATTTCAACATAATCAAATCGCTTGTGCTTAGTCTAATACAGTGATAACTAAAAGATTCCAAAAACAATTTAGTCCAGTCAACGTAAGCTAAAAATCATGTGACTTGTGTGTGTGTGTGTGTGTGTGTGTGTGTGTGTGTGTGTGTGTGTGTGTGTGTGTGTGTGTGTGTGTGTGTGTGTGTGTGTGTGTGTGTGTGTGTGTGTGTGTGTGTGTGTGTGTGTGTGTGTGTGTGTGTGTGTGTGTGTGTGTGTGTGTGTGTGTGTGTGTGTGTGTGTGTGTGTGTGTGTGTGTACATTCCTGCAGTCACCATGCCAGTTGCATGCTCCCTAAAAGCTTGAGACATCTGTGGCATTGTGTTGTCTGACAAAACTGCACATTTTTGAGTGGCCTTTTAGTGTTCCCAGCACAATGTGCACCTGTGTAATGATAATGCTGTTTAATATGCCACACCTTATTGATATGCCACACCTGTCAGGTGGAGGGATTATCTTGGAAATGGAGAAATGCTGACTAACAGGGATGTAAACAAATTTGTGCACAAAATTTGAGAGACATTTTCTGGGAACTTTTATTTCAGACTACTGACGTTACACAACATTCAAAAGGCAGTAAGGCACATTTCTGCATATGGCCAAATTCAATGTTTTTGCTTCCCGTTTCATACACATCTATGGGCTTTTACAAAAAAAAAAAGAATGTAGGCTATTAGGATTATATATTTATATTCGTAACTACATCCATCGTAGCAAAAAAATAGATTGTAATGGTGGTCATGTCAACTCTTGTATTTGTTCCGAACCGAACTGGTGGCACAGTCCGCTAGGACAGTTGGCTTATAGTTCAATATTGGTGAGATCTTTTTTTACTTCCAAATCCTTTATTTACGATATTCATCCTATGCCCACACACTTCTAATTCTGAAAAGTGAAAGCATACCTGTGAGATGGGTCACACTGGTAGTAGGTATATGTTTTTATACAGTACCCAGGACCAATCTGAAAAATAGCTACTTCTATAATTACTGCAGTGCAGGTTGGATTGAATAGAGCCCCTAATCTTCATTTTCAAGGTGATGATTGCACTTTTCTTTCCAACACAATACCGCAATAAATAAATATAAATCCACATTTCAACAACAAAAAATTTGCGCCCCATGGGTGAATAAACATACACCACAAGTGTCAATAGATGTAAGGAGCGCTTCCCCGTACCACTGTGAGCTAACTGTCCAGAACCATATTTGTTCATGATGCACATCATTTTATTATCAGAGCGTATCAGTGACCTTCTGGTAAGTATGTTTTAGTGAGAAAGTGTTGGGATCAGGTACAACTACATTTACCCACCCCCAAGATGAATATTTATGAACAATTCCTCCCACCCACTTCTTACCTAAATGCATTTGTTGTTGTTTTTGAAGGGGTTGGGCAAAGGCTGAAATTAGGGTTGAGAGTTACCTTTTAAAGGAAGCTCTATCCAACTAAATAACTTTTCATAAGACTTTCAACATGTGATGAAGAAAGAAAAGGATCAAATACTGTGTTACAAGTACACAGCATGTGAAGAGGTTGGGAACATTTTAATAACTCCGAAATTGTGTTCTGTGTCCTGACTGACCATAATTAGACAGAAGAACACCCTACACTGCTGTAGTTATACCATAGTGGTGCAGTGAGTTAATGGTGGGCCTGCAAAGCTGAAGAGTGCAGGTTCAATCCACGTTCCTTTTGAAAACGACTGTGAAATTGAGGCTCAGGTATAATTGACTAAAATAAAGGATGTCTTTATTTCGTCCAGATTTATAAATCAAGTCTGAAATGCAGAATTCAGACTAACTGTAAAAAAAGACAACATTGTGTAAAAATGGATTGTTCAACTTTCAGAAACGCACCCGATATCCTTCCTACTTTAAGATGAAAGATACGGTCCCTCCCGTCGTATTTTTCATGATCTGAAAAACAAAAGTGATCCTAGATCAACACACACATTGTTGAATATATTGTGAATATGGGCCCAGATGTATGCAGCCTATGAAGAGGTTGGGTGAAGTGAGGGTGAATAACCAAGTTACCATTTCCCTGGGTTAGTTACTGTGTGTCTAAGGCTAAAAACTACACTGTCATGGCTATATACTGACAAAAAACATACAGTACAAGTGTGCTTCCCTGGTGGTGCAGAGGATAAAATACCTGGTGTGGGGACTAAGCATTGCAGGATCAAATCCCACATGTGCAAATTGTCAACATAAGTGTTCAAGATATGATAATCTTTCTTTGATTAAATGTTGTTTAAGTGTCCTATTCAGTGTCCTATTAATGAATGTTCAGTTTGTCAACATATGCTGTGTAAAAAGTATTGGTTTGTGTGATTAAATGCTATGAACTAAATAAAATGCCAAGTGTCTTGATATCACCTACAATACAGTCCTCTAATGAAAATTACCATTAAATCTGGAGAGAAACATAAGAGGAATGTATTCCAATCCGCTTTAAGAAGCTATGAATTTGCATGCTGAGAATGGTGTAAAACTTAACTATTACTTTTCTTTGTGTTCTGAAGACCTCCAAGACGAGGTAAAATGTATATTTCGCGAACATCAATGGAACCTATGTGAATATCGCAACATCCCAGACAACTCCCATAACTTAATTAAATGTTCTGGGAACCTTTAAATAACTTAGACCAGGCGTTCTATCAACATTCTTACAACATTATAGGAATGTCCTGTGCAACCTAACTTAAACATTGCATCAATGTCATCACAACTGAGCGTATTTTGTGTTTTAGGAACCAATCTCTTGTACTGTACCCACACTGTTCCCTCAACCTAATTACATGTAATCTGAACCTTTAAAGAACTCAGAAAGGCTGTTCTGTCAACATTCTTGCAACATTAAAGGATTGTTTTGTGTACCCTGATAGAAACATTACCTGAAAATCAGCACTGTGTTTTGGGATACCCCACAATGTTCTCACAACCTAAAGAAACATTATGGGAACCTTTAAAGAACAAGCTAGATGTGTTCTAGGAACTTTCTTGTAACTTCAGGTTAATGTTTTTTGCACCCTAAAATAAACATTGTAGAATCCTCCGCACAAATGAACAGTTTTTGTGTATTGAGAACGTATCTTTTGTGATGTCCCCATAATGTTCCAACCAGCCTACTGTTTTCCCACAAGCTAATGAAACATTTGGGGAACCATTTGGGGAACAGATTAAATGTGGTCTATGAACGTTATTGCAACATCAGGCAAATGTTTTAAACAAACATTCTATGGTCATCAGCACGACTGATCACTGACAACGACGAGACAGCCTATCGGGAGGAGGTCAGAGACCTGGCCAAGTGGTGCCAGAATAACAACCTATCCCTCAACGTAACCAAGACTACGGAGACAATTGTGGACTACAGGAAAAGGAGGACCGAGCACGCCCCCATTCTCATCGACGGGGCTGTAGTGGAACAGGTTGAGAGCTTCAAGTTCCTTGGTGTCCACATCAACAACAAACTAGAATGGTCCAAACACACCAAGACAGTTGTGAAGAGGGCACGACAAAGCCTATTCCCCCTCAGGAAACTAAAAAGATTTGGCATGGGTCCTCAGATCCTCAAAAGGTTTTACAGCTGCAACATCGAGGGCATCCTGACCAGTTGCATCACTGCCTGGTATGGCAACTGCTCGGCCTCCGACCGCAAGGCACTACAGAGGGGAGTGCGTACGGCCCAGTAGATCACTGGGGCTAAGCTGCCTTCCATCCAGGACCTCTACACCAGGCGGTATCAGAGGAAGGCCCTAGAAATTGTCAAAGACCCCAGCCATCCCAGTCATAGACTCTTCTCTATACTACCGCATGGCAAGCGGTACCAGAGTGCCAAGTCTAGGACAAAAAGGCTTCTCAACAGTTTTTACCCCCAAGCCATAAGACTCCTGAACAGGTAATCAAATGGCTTCCTGGACTATTTGCATTTTGTGTCCCCCCCAACCCCTCTTTTATGCTGCTGCTACTCTCTGTTCATCATATATGCATAGTCACTTTAACTATACATTCATGTACATACTACCACAATTGGCCAACCCGCACATTGGCTAACAGGGCTATCTGCATTGTGTCCTGCCACCCACCACCCGCCAACTCCACTTTTACGCTACTCTCTGTTCATCATATATGCATAGTCACTTTAACCATATCTACATGTACACACTACCTTAATCAGCCTGACTAACCGGTGCCTGTATATAGCCTCGCTACTGTTATTTTCAACTGTCTTTTTACTGTTGTTTTATTTCTTTACTTACCCATTGTTCACCTAATACCTTTTTTGCACTATTGGTTAGAGCCTGTAAGTAAGCATTTCACTGAAAGATCTACACCTGTTGTGGTCGGCGCACATGACAAATAAACGTTCATTGGATTTGGACAGTTTTTTTATTATGAGAACATTTGCTTGACCTAACGAACGTTCTGGGATCTTTGACAGAACCAATTTTGGTTTTGATGGGAGGGGATATTTTATTAGAAAATAAAAGACAAAGCTCAACTCATTGGTAAGTTCTGTTGAGATATTGCTTAGGGCTGTGTGGTGTTTTATAAGTCATCACCCCAGATTATAAATTGCTGCTGAGTTTGCCTTCTATATTGAATGATCTAGATAATTGTCATTAGTCAAACAATATCATCAACAGTCTATTTTGCAAATACTTGTGGTTAGCTACAGTATGTGTTTATCTCACCTACATATACCTCATTTTATCTAGATCTGTATGTTTGAAAGACTCTGAAAGCCTTATGTCTTCTTGCCCAATATGTGAGGCATTGCTTTGGAATATCCTCACAGCATTCCAGATCCCAGGGACAGAGAACCTGTTCATGCTGCTCCAGGGATGTTAGAAACAGCTATCACAACAGCCTCACCACTGCACAATTTTCACACGTACACCTTGGGAACATAACCCAAACACACCAAGAGGAAGCAGAGGAAAGGGAAGTAGGGGGAAGGGTAGAGGAAGGGGGTAGATGGGTGAGGGAGAGAGAGAGAGAGAGAGAGAGAGAGAGAGAGAGAGAGAGAGAGAGAGAGAGAGAGAGAGAGAGAGAGAGAGAGAGAGGGGTAAAGCTCTGGGGCATAGTAAGTGCTTCAGTAAGACACTCACTGTTTCACGTTGCCATTTCTACCTGGTTCACTGCTTACGGAGAACGTGTGTGTGTGTGTGTGTGCGTGCGTGCGTGCGTGCGTGCGTGCGTGCGTGTGTGTGTGTGTGTGTGTGCATGTATAGTGGCCTAGCTGGCCTAGCAGTATTAAGGCAGCTTCAGGTTCGTATCCAGCCTACTGCCCTACAACACAACCTCTGTATTTTCCCCACTGTCATCCTCTATCTATCGGTTCCATAAAGTCAGAAAAGACCTTCAAAATATATTTTAAATAAATAAACCTCACAATAAATTATGGCATGACATGTTATTTGGGTTTGAGGGTCTGGGGGGGGGATTGGGTGGCAAGGCCTATGTTTTAATGAGTGAAAGTTAAACTGGTTGATCACAAGGACTGATCACCGTGATGTCACTGTGCTTTCATACCCCCCCCCACACACACACAAAAAAACACATACATATTGTTGACACAAGGGACAGTAAGGATAAGATGTCAGTCCATCTGTCCATTGGTCTGTCTATATTTCTCCCATGAAGGTCAAGCATTATGTTGTCTTCCTCTTCAAAATCCTTTTCTGAATTGAACAATTAATCTGAGGGTAAACTCAGTTTTTCACCAATGTCAAAATCCCCAGTATCTAAAGTAAGGCTGAGTCAGTAAAGGCTGTGCTGTATACTGTAGGCCTATCCATTATAATAAACACCAGTCTATCCCTGGTAGAGAAACCATTATTATCTTATTTAATGATGTGGAAATTGCTGATTAAAAAGGGGATGTACAGTATATCTGCACATTGACCAATTGAAAAGAGAATTACATTTACAAACAGTGCAATACTGCATCATAAACTAACACTATCACAATTTTAACTAATGTGTGTTTCAGTTCCAACCTTTTCATTCTCAAAGCACTGAAGCTGAGGTCCAAAAGTTGCAAACTAGTGATAGTCAAAAGTCCCCCTTATATGCTGACTCACACACACACACACACACACACACACACACACACACACACACACACACACACACACACACACACACACACACACACACACACACACACACACACACACACACACACACACACACACACACACACACACACACACACACACACACACACACACCTTGTCAGAGCACTAACTGTTGACACATACCTACAAACTCAGTAACCAGATCCTTGACCAGGTGTCCCACTATGGCATATACCACCGCGACCACCACTAGCGCCGCGCAAACAAGGTAGAGCACGGCCTTGGGCAGTGGGATGGAGTCCCGGGCTGGTGTCCTGTTGTCCGTATACAGAAGGTCACTCTCCGAGTACTGAAAGACATGTTCCATCCCGGAGGTGTGATTAGAGTTCAGCGGGGGTTGACTGGTGCTTATCCCGCTCAGGTCCGGCTCTACAGCAGTCACCATGGTGGTGGTCGCCACCTCCGCTTCGTCGATGATGCCCTGATTGACCAAGCCAGACGTCTTGTTGATCAGAGGCAGGATCTGAGAGAGGAAATAGCTCCAGTCTTTGATTGCACTTGTGTTGCATAGAAACATGATGTCTACTAAATATCACTGCGCGAGGTCCGGCAGCAACAACAACCTGTGTGTGTCCATCAATACCGCGTAATGACAGCCAGGTCACCAAGACACAAAAATATAATGCGTAAAAATAAAAAAGTGTCATTCACGAAATAAAATCCACTCAAATGACCAAACTTCTTGTTGTCTTTAGTAAAGATAGATGTGGTTGTTTTGTAATAAATCCAATAGATTTCCTTCTGATGTGTCAGTCACGAGAGGCACGTTGAGCTCGAGGGTCCAACATTGGTCACGACAGTCACAGTCAGAGGAGTCGACTGGAATTATTAAAGAGAACTGATGTACCCAAACAATAAAATAGCCGTATATTCTACATCTAGCCCATGAAAGCGATTGTTAAAGTTTTCAGATCCAGTTTCAGATGCATTAAAACGTATTCATTTAGCACGCATTGGTGAAAAGGAGAATTACAAATATTTGGTCAATTATTTATTTTATTTCCTTACATGTGTCAAATGTCTTCGGTCGTTTGCAGTTAATTCCATAATAACTCCCTTGACTGACTGACTGTTAGGAAAGATGCGGTGTCATCATCAGGTATATTACTTTGATTTCCATGCAGAGAAACCTTTTTCAGAATTTTCCTCAAGACATCAACCAAACACGCGTGTAATAAAAATGTGTATGCAAGAGCGACTGAAAGTACGTGATATAGCCTACTGTGTTCTCCGTTTCGCGCGTCAAACTAAGGTTATGTTTTGAACATTGAAAAATATTCGATCTGGAAAAAGTCACGGTGACATATATGCGATAGCCTCGCACCTCCTGCTCTTCCACCAAGGTGGTCAGTCACCGGTACATGACAAGGTAAGTCATGCCGTGGTGTTAGGCTGGCAGGGTTGCATTTTAGCCAGCCATGACTTAATATACCGTTTCCATCGGGAGAGACGCGGCTAAACGCTGTCCAGCGCTGAAGTGCATAAGTGAGAGAGCGATGTTGCAGAATATTCTGGTTTGCTCTCTCTCGATGTGTCCATGACTCCATGTCCTAACACAACGCACCCACAGCTGGACAAAGGGGTGGGTCGTTCAACGAAAAGTGTGCCTTTGATATTTTAAGAAGAAATTGTGCACAAATATAGATTTGTAAAAGTATGTTACATTAAATGAAGTTCCCTTTAATTTACACCACATGGACAATTCAATAAATCATATTTTTTTATAATAATAGATCTGCTAAAGCACATAAATTCAGCATTTTTGACATGTCCCTCCATTCACCCTGACTTCTAGGAAGAATTTAACCCACTTAACCCCCAGAATCTCAAAGTTTTCACCATCATTGTACAGCCCTATTTATTTTGTTGCTTTGACAAAGTAATTTCTGAAGATGATTATTAATTTAATGTGATTAGTGATTCATTTACGTCTGAACTCGCATTTTAATATGGTCAATAATAATGATAATTAAAACCCATTTTTCAAAAGAAACATTGAACATCTAATAGTCAAATCATAGTGTAAAAAGCAGGTGAGCTGGTTCATTCTTTTTGGCCATTTTCTGGTGTTTTGTGGTGAAAACTGAATGGGTCGAGTAAGACGTCAACCCTGTTACCCATAAATAGACAGACTAGAAATGTTTTAAGGATATAATATTTTTGGGTGAAGCTTGCATTCAATTGTCACTTCCTGTTGCACACAACAAGCTTCCATTCCCCCTGTCACAGGGGTATTTATGGCTGAGTTAAGATGAAATCGTCAATCCAGTTATAGTCAACACTGTTATAGTCAACACTGTTACTTCATTTGGCACTCATAGGCACTTACTATAGTATATATTTTTTGGAACCTTTTGAGGTGGTAAAATATGTTTTTATGAAGTTGAGATCCTTATGACAGACTGTTAAAATGAGATGAAACCAAAAGTTTGTTTTGACCAAGTTTATCTTCTCAAAAGGTGTGGAATTACCAAGATGATAATAAGTTGATTTGGTCACGTTGCCACTACTTTTTGGGGGGGGGTTAAACACTTTTTAATAGGCCTTTACACATAGCCCGTGTGGGTATTTTGAAGGGCAGAGTTGTAGCATATGAAGGGTGATGGTGGAAATGTGGAAATGCCATCGGGTAAACTGTTCAATATTCCTTAAAACATTATGCGTGTGACATGTCAGTGAGTGATTAGCGACCGTCGCTCTGTCCTGCTCATTCGGTGCTAAATGCATAACCAACTACCGATCAAACACAATGACGAGGCAACTCAGGGAAGGGAAGCAGTCTACCAGGGAAGAACAGCAGTTAAATGCCTGTCACAAAATGGAGGCGTAGGCTGAAAATTACCTTTCTACTGTTTATCTCAGCTTCCCTACACACACACACACACACACACACACACACACACACACACACACACACACACACACACACACACACACACACACACACACACACACACACACACACACACACACACACACACACACACACACACACACACACACACACACACACACACACACACACACACACACACACACAGAGAGAGAGAGATAGATGTTATTTAACCATTTGTACATTGTTACAACACTGTATATATATATGTTTATAATATGACATTTGTAATGTCTTTATTGTTTTGACATTTCTGTATGTGTAATGTTTACTGTTAATTTGTATTGTTTATTTCACTTTTGTATATTATCTACCTCACTTGCTTTGGCAATGTTAACACATGTTTCCCATGCCAATAGAGCCCCTTGAATTGAATTGAAATAGATAGATAGATAGATAGATAGATAGATAGATAGATAGATAGATAGATAGATAGATAGATAGATAGATAGATAGATAGATAGATAGATAGATAGATAGATAGATAGATAGATAGATAGATAGATAGATAATCACGTATGCACACACACAAACCCTGACCATGTTTATGATCTCAGACGTTGTAGCTCATAGTCCCATCTTTTTAATTTACTTTTATCCCCACAGGCAATTGAGCCATTGACCATCTCTGGCTTGTCAATTATCTTTGGTGATATTTAGTTTAGGCGTACCTCTGTGACTGGGATGACCCTGGACACTCTATACCGCCACACACACACACACATAAGCTCACACATGCAAGCACACAGACACACACACTCACCCCTAGGGAAGATGAACTAGACTCAATTAAGATCACATCAGTGCTTTCAAAGAGTGGCTCCTGTCACTCCAGGAGAACCCATTGGAGTCGCTGATCCCTAAACACATCATGGAACAGAATAGGGCAGATTGAGTCATTCCCTGTGTCATCACATTATTGAATAGAGTTACAGCCAACTGTTCCAAAGAAGTATGACGAGAGAGAGGGAGAGAGAGAGAAATAGAGAGAGAGAGAGAGAGAGAGAGAGAGAGAGAGAGAGAGAGAGAGAGAGAGAGAGAGAGAGAGAGAGAGAGAGAGAGAGAGAGAGAGAGAGAGAGAGAGAGAGAGAGAGAGAGAGAGAGAGAGAGAAGGAAATTCTGGATGACATATTCTGTCCATCATCTGTCTAGTTTAAGGCATGGTGCATATGCTGATACATACAGTAGATGTCCATGAGAATACAGAAATTGTCTGTTCTGATTGAGAGTAAACAGAGCCAAGATGGGTTTGTTTGCATATTATACAAATGCAAGCTGCAAGATCCTAAATGTTTTTTGGATAGAGTGACATCCTGATCTACTGTATGTTCCAGTTATTCTGCACACTGGAGGACCTCTTTTAGAGGCAAAAATAAATATGTTGACCTTAGTGTTACCACAGAGACAGACAAGCACTCCTGTGATGATCCTCTTCAAATGAAATATGAATGACTTGTATTTGATCTGTTCTAGAGACTTAAAGAGAAAGGTGGTCTGTGATAGGCCCCTTATTCCATTCCTATTTTAGTCTCATTTTAATTCTGATTGGTTTTGTTTGTTAGGACAGTACTTACTTGGTAAAGCTGAGAAGATACAAAACTTTCACACCGATATTTGACCAAATAAGGCATACCAGATAAGACAGATGGGGCAGAGATATTTACGAAATAAACACAAAACAGGATTATTCCTGTACTGTATATCTCTAGCTATGCGTAAAACCCAAACCCTACCACCAGCATCATCAGTCATACGAACCAAATACTATCTGAACCCAGTCATACAGTTGCTGCAGCCAGCCTAATCATTCGATATAGAGTCACAGTGCTGCAGCTAGCCTCATCATATAGACATACAGTCACAGTGCTGCAGCTAGCCTCATCATATAGACATACAGTCACAGTGCTGCAGCTAGCCTCATCATTTAGGGATACAGTCACAGTGCTGCAGCTAGCCTCATCATATAGACATACAGTCACAGTGCTGCAGCTAGCCTCATCATATAGACATACAGTCACAGTGCTGCAGCTAGCCTAATCATATAGACATACAGTCACAGTGCTGCAGCTAGCCTCATCATATAGACATACAGTCACAGTGCTGCAGCTAGCCTCATCATATAGACATACAGTCACAGTGCTGCAGCTAGCCTAATTATATAGACAATCAGTCACAGTGCTGCAGCTAGCCTCATCTTATAGACATACAGTCACAGTGCTGCAGCTAGCCTAATCATATAGACATACAGTCACAGTGCTGCAGCTAGCCTCATCATATAGACAATCAGTCACAGTGCTGCAGCTAGCCTCATCATATAGACATACAGTCACAGTGCTGCAGCTAGCCTAATCATATAGACATACAGTCACAGTGCTGCAGCTAGCCTCATCATATAGACTGTATGTGCTACAGTGCTGCAGCTAGCCTCATCATATAGACTGTATGTGCTGCAGTGCTGCAGCTAGCCTCAACATATAGACTGTATGTGCTGCAGTGCTGCAGCTAGCCTAATCATTTAGGGATACAGTCACTGTGCTGCAGCCAGCTTAATCATACAGTCATACAGGCAGAGTGCATGTGACTATTATAGGGTCAGATTAAAGCTTCTCACTTTCTTATCAAAGCAACAATTACTTAAAAGATATTTCTGCTAAAGGGAGTTATTTTCGGATGCTAATATGCGGGGATTATGCAAGAAAGAGAGAGGGGGAGATGGAGGGTGTTTGCAAAAATTAAATATAAATCCTCTAAAAAGTGTGCAGCTAATTTGTCCCCCAGGCTTTGCTCTCCTCAGAGAGCGCTGTGCTCAGGTGCATGACTGTGATAAGATAACACACCTTGAACTAACACAACAGAGCTTCTGGATCAGAGGTACTATGGTTGGATTTGATGGTAAGGGTAAGTGACAAGTGCTCCAGTAGAAAACTGATATTCTTGTCATGTTTACAGCAACATGTCACGATGCACTGAGGCACATTTGATCTGATATATTAAAGAATGCCATCCCCATATTTCCCAGGATAGGACTTTTAGATTCAGTGTAAGTGAACTATGCATTTAATCATGGTTTTCAAAAACAACAGTAACAAAGTATGTGAGATAGAGATAGAGAGGAGAGAGAGGGAGAGAAAGAAGGGGGGAGAAAGACAGACAAAGAGAGAGGGGGAGAGAGGGAGGGAGAGAGGGGCAAGACGGAAAGAGAGAGAAGGGGAGGGAGGGAGGGAGGGAGGGGGAGGGAGGGAGGGAGGGAGGGAGGGAGGGAGGGAGGGAGGGAGGGAGGGAGGGAGGGAGGGAGGGAGGGAGGGAGGGAGGGAGGGAGGGAGGGAGGGAGGGAGCACCATCACAGCTATTCAGCTTAGATTTAGGAGGGAGCAGAAACAGCAGGAGGCTGGTGGCACATACATTTAGGAAGACGGGCTCATAGTAGTGTCTGGAACGGAATGAATGAAATGGTATCAAATTCATGTGTTTGATACCATTCAATTCACTGCATTCAAGACATTATTATGAGCCGTCCTTCCCTCAGCAGCCTCCTGTGCTGTGTTTGTGTTTGTGTCTGTCTGTGGCTTACCTGATGAAAATAACCCTTCCATCCTCTATCCTCATGTACTTTAAACAGATATGACCATGCAGCCAGACAAACGCTTGATTCCACCTCTCTACTCATCCACTTGTTTCCCTCTGTCCCTCATTCAATTCTCTTCCTTCTCCCTCTCCTCTCCTCTCCCCACCTCTCTGAATTAAGCTCTCCCTCGTGTCACCCATCCCTCATTCTGTTGTTTCATGCACTAGGCTGAATGGAGAGAAAGTCCTTTTCTGTGGCTATAACCACTGAGGAAGCAGTCTCTCTCTTGTGTCTGATTGTAATCCTCTGTAGTCCTCAGGCCCTGAGAGTGGATTCACTTTCAATTGCAGCCACCACAGATCTTTATCAAGAAATACCCTCGCTACCTTGTTCAAGGCTGACCCAGAAAATAGAAAGGATGTTGGAGTCAGGCCTACTGTTTGAGAGCAATTCAGTCTGTTACAATTGTGTACATTTTATCATTTGAAACACAGCAATGATTTGTGTCTAGACATCCCTGATTTCCATCTAGACGAAATAAACACTCAAAAAGTATTTTCTTCATCTGTCATAAACAGTGCAGATTTAGACTTTCTACAGAATCAGGGAATCATCGCCACCTTTTAATTCAAATCAGTAGCATTGTTAGTCAATGGTCTGTTTTTTTGTTCCCACAGCAAGGCAACACAATCAGGAGGTGCAGTATATTCCTACATTCACTGGTCTTGTTTTTGACCAGTTACATTAAGATGAGAATGAAGGAAATACCAGCTGTCTCCATCCTCTATGTCTAAACCACGTCAATTAATCCTAAAGCTATCTGAACCCATGATCACTACAGACCAATTAGAACACATGCCACTAATGATGCTTCCTCCTCTGTTCCAATCAGATCATCCATAGATCACCTGACAGATCACCTGACATACCAGGCTAGGAAAAGGGTTGCATCACAAATATCACCCTATTCCCTATATAGTGCAATACTTTTGACCAGGGCCCAGTGCACTATGTAGGGAATAGGGTGGCATTTGGGATGCACCCCAGACTAACCTGTAAAACCCCAAACTAAGTATGGGATGGATTAAAACCCAAATAAAAAGTGCCTGGTAATCTGGCTGAATTATAATGCAGCTCCAGCCCACCTGATAAAAAGTGCCTGGTAATCTGGCTGAATCATAATGCAGCTCCAGCCCACCTGATAAAAAGTGCCTGGTAATCTGGCTGAATCATAATGCAGCTCCAGCCCACCTGATAAAAAGTGCCTGGTAATCTGGCTGAATCATAATGCAGCTCCAGCCCACCTGATAAAAAGTGCCTGGTAATCTGGCTGAATCATAATGCAGCTCCAGCCCACCTGATAAAAAGTGCCTGGTAATCTGGCTGAATCATAATGCAGCTCCAGCCCACCTGATAAAAAGTGCCTGGTAATCTGGCTGAATCATAATGCAGCTCCAGCCCACCTGATAAAAAGTGCCTGGTAATCTGGCTGAATCATAATGCAGCTCCAGCCCACCTGATAAAAAGTGCCTGGTAATCTGTCTGAATCATAATGCAGCTCCAGCCCACCTGATAAAAAGTGCCTGGTAATCTGGCTGAATCATAATGCAGCTCCAGCCCACCTGATAAAAAGTGCCTGGTAATCTGGCTGAATCATAATGCAGCTCCAGCCCACCCGATAAAAAGCTGCCGTCTGCTGTTTTTTCAGTTGTGCTTTTATCACACATATTTCACACATCCGCGAGCATGCTCGCCTTTCACAAGCACACACACACTATCTATGAAGACCATTATCATAAATGATCATCCCCTCTGGTTCTCTATGTGGATTTATGGATACTGTGTTGTGCGGCTCTGACACATTTCATTGGCTGTTCATCCTCACCAAGGTTATGTGGCAGGTAAATCCTGACCAGTCAGACAGGAGCACAGGGAATCTCCTCATTTTTGACTTTTGATTTATTTAACCCTTATTTTACCAGGTAAGTTGACTGAGAACACATTCCTATTTACAGCAACAACCTGGGGAATAGCTACAGGGGAGAGGAAGGTGAATGAATTAACCAATTGGAAGCTCCTATAGACATTCATCACAGAACTTTGTGAGGAAGTGATGATAAATAATTTTCTTGGAACCACAGCAAAGTATGAGAAATACTGTATCAGTTTTTAAACAGCAAGTATGGTATGTCAAAACAACACTAATACTAGTGTTGCTAGTTATCCTGTTGAGTAGGTGTGTGGCACAACCACTACCGATGTTGGACGATTAGGCCTGGCTCGCAGAATGCATTCCAATTCCTCCCAAAGCTATTCTATGGGGTTGAGGTCAGGGCTCCATGCAGGCCAGTCAAGTTCTTCTAACACCAATCTTGACAAACTATTTTTGTATTGTACCTTGCTTTGTGCATGTGGACATTTTCATGCTGAAACAGGAAAGAGCCTTCTCCGGACTGTTGCCACAATGATGGAAGGACAGAATTGTTGAGAATGTCATTGTCTGCTGTAATGTTAAGATTTCCCTTCACTGGAACTAATGAGCCTAGTTAGAACCATGAAAAACAGCCCAAGACCATTATTTTCCTCCTCCACCAAACTTTACAGTTGGTACTATGCATTTGTCCATCGGACTGCCAGATGGCGAAGCATGATTCATCACGCAAGAGAACGCGTTTCCACTGCTCCAAAGTCCAATGGCAGTGAGCTTTACACCAATCTAGCCTACGCTTGGCATTGTCCATGATGATCTCATGGTGTGCGGCTGCTCTACTAGTTCTTCAGTAAGGTCATTCTCCTGCCAATGTTTGTCTATGAAGATTGCATGGCTGTGTGCTTGATTTTATACACCTTTTAGCCACCTTTTATACACCTTTCAGCAACATAGTGTATATATCTATATACAGTTGAAGTCGAAGTTTACATACACACATTAAAGTCATTAAAACTTGTTTTTTATCCACTCCACAAATTTCTTGTTGACAAATTATAGTGTTGGCAAGTCGGTTAGGACATCTACTTTGTGCATGACACAAGTAATTTTTCCAACAATTGTTTACAGACAGATTATTTCACTTAAAATTCATTGTTTCACAATTCCAGTGGGTCAGAAGTTTACATACACTAAGTTGACTGTGCGATTTGACACCAATCTCGATGAACATTCACAATCCTAACTGACCTAAGACAGGGAGATTTTACTAGTATTAAATGTCAGGAATTGTGAAACTGAGTTTAAATGTATTTGGCTGAGGTGTATGTAAACTTCCGACTTCAACTGTATATAATTTGGCTATATGTATTTTTAGATATAGGCCTATTGTAAATGTGTATTATTGTCACCATCTTTATTGCAAAAATAAATACAAGTACAAACATAACTTTAAGCTACATATCAACGAACTGTCCATTGATCAGCACTACAATTGATAAAACAGGACCATGTTTGAAACACAAGTGGTTCTGAGCTTTTGTTAATATTACACAGTGTAAGCTAACAGTTACAGAGATCAGGAATGCAGACAGGCTCTATTGATCTGAGCTGCTGTGTTCAACACAACCACCTTTTATGTTGGGCAGCTACTGACCAAACATCACATTATTCTGGAAGTGCCTTCTCTAAGAGTTTGAATTAGGCTGTTTGAGAATGTTTGAATCTCAAGAAACCTACCTACACATAGTTTGAAGTGCAATACCAACATAGATACTGTGAGTGGACTGAATTGGTCCACCCACACAGACACTGTGGTGAAGAAGGCGCAACAGCGCCTCTTCAACCTCAGGAGGCTGAAGAAATGTGGCTTGTCACCAAAAGCACTCACAAACTTCTACAGATGCACAATTGAGAGCATCCTGTCTGGCTGTATCACCACCTGGTACGGCAACTGCTCCGCCCACAACCGGAAGGCTCTCCAGAGGGTAGTGAGGTCTGCACAACGCATCACCGGGGGCAAACTACCTGCCCTCCAGGACACCTACACCACCTGATGTCACAGGAAGGCCAAAAAGATCATCAAGGACAACAACCACCCGAGCCGCTGCCTGTTCACCCCGCTATCATCCAGAGAGCGAGGTCAGTGCAGTTGTATCAAAGCTGGGACCGAGAGACTGAAAAACAGCTTCTATCTCAAGGCCATCAGACTGTTTAACAGCCACCACTAACATTGAGTGGCTGCAGCCAACTTGCTGACTCAAATCTCTAGCCACTTTAATAATAAAAAATTGGATGCATTAATTGTATCACTAGTCACTTTAAACAATGCCACTTTATATAATGTTTACATACCCTACATTACTCATCTCATATGTATATACTGTACTCTATACCATCTACTGCATCTTGCCTATGCCGTTCGGCCATCGCTCATCCATATATGCATATGTACATATTCTTATTCATTCCTCTACACTTGTGTGTGAAATTGTTAGGAACTGTTAGATTATTTGTTAGATATTACTGCACGGTCGGAACTAGAAGCACAAGCATTTCCCTACACTCGCATTAACATCTGCTAACCATGTGTATGTGACCAATACAATTTGATTTGCTTTAATTTGATGGCCTGGCGCTCTGTCAACCAGCTGGTGTTTGCATTTTTCCATGACAGGTGTATGCCCACAATCCATCACTCTGCCATAAAGCACTATGTCCCCGGTCAGTACCGTAGGGATGGCGTGCATCTCACGGATGAGGGCAATGACCTCTTCCTTGAGAGTCTAAGGGCTGGGCCCGGATCCACAAACCATCTCAGAGCAGACAATTGGTTGAGACATTTTGCTCCATTTCACTCCTGGGTAAAAATGAAATCTGTGCGTGAAGTCATCAAAGTCACACCTAGTGGACAGATATTTAGGACACCTCAGAACTTGTCCTAACCAGGTAAGAGTTACCAGCAGGTGTCTTGATAATAGAACAAGGCAGTGAGTCAGTGGTTCCTGCACCACAGAAAGGAAATTGCTTTGGAGTTGAAAGAATATTTCTATATAATCAACCATAAATAATCTAGACCTACATGCAACAGTATCTGTTGCACTTTTGACAATGATTTCACGAGGCCTAATTAACATGATACATTGTATGCCTAAATACTTATAACCACTAGTCTAATAAATAATCCAAACATTTTTTTCAATTATTTAATGTTATTTCAAGCAGAATATCATGTTGTTAAAAAAATATGTCTAAATTGGTCATGCCTATAAGCGAGTAATGGAAAGTATTTAATTGTCTTCGGTATTATAGAACTTTCAAATGTTTTATACAACATTATCGGTGTTTGATGCCATTCCATTTTTTATCCATTCTGGTCATTATTATGAGCCATCCTCCCCTCAGCAGCCTCCTGTGAGCTGGATGTACAAAACCAATGGCCTGGGACATGGTGTCACGACTTCCGCCGAAGTCGGCTCCTCTCCTTGTTCGTGCGGCGTTCAGCGATCAACGTCACCGGCTTTCTAGCCATCATCGCTCCATTTTTCATATGTCCATTTGTTTTGTCTTGTCCCATACACACTTGGTTTTCATTCCCTATCAATCTACATGTATTTAGCCCTCTGTTTCCCATCATGTCTTTGTGTGTAATTGTTTATTGTTATGTGGTTTGTCAGGCACATTACTTTTGTTTTTTCCGTGGTTTTGGCACTTGTATGTTTTTATTGTGTTGTCAATTTGGAACGGAATTAAAGTGAGCCTGTTTGCTACACTCTGCTCTCCTGCACCTGACTTCGCCTCCGCTACACACGCTTAACACATGGACATCTCGAAAGAGGATTTTTGACCAGAGCCCTATGGGACAATGAAGAGTATCTGCTGCTCCAACAACAGCTAAAGGGAATCTGAATAAAATAAACACAAATAAATAGGGTTCCATTTGGGAAATATAGTAAATAAGACACTTCAGCCGTATTGATTTTTTTTCTGATACACTTCTCTATTCTCCATGAGGCCCTCCATCAAACTGATCACTTCACTATCCTCCATGAGGCACTCCATCAAACTGATCACCACTATTCTCCATAAGGCCCTCCATCATTCTCCCTTCTATCTGTCCCTGCTCTGTCCCTGGACACACACACACTGAGTTGGTCTCAGCTAATAGTGATGTCACAGTCACACTGATCAATACCACATTAATGCCTTCCCCTTGCACACACACGTGCACATGCACACGCACTCGCACACACACACACCCACACACAATACCCCAACTACAATTGTGTGTGTATGTGGTGTATACCCCAATCAGATTACCCCTGACTTGCCGCAAACACAGGGAGCAGAGAAGGTTAAACAGGAAATATTGAATAAGAACTAATATGGGAAATGATTGTACCTGTGGTGGGCCTGCCACCTCATTTAGTATGGAAATTGAAAGTCATAAATCCAGAGTCAGGCTTGGAAGGGTCCTCTTAAGTTTGGGATAATTGAGTGCCCTGTCCTGTCCTGTCTTGACTCCAAGTGTACTGCTCAGAGTGCCAAGGGGTGTGTGTGTGTGCGTGCGGTGGGTGGGTGGTGAGTGGTAGAGGTGTGTACAGTATTTTCTTTATATACTCATAAATAACCCAGGATATATGCCCCTTATCCTCCTTTCACCCAGCAATTAATTTTTATTTTCTCCAGTGGACATCATTTCTTGGTCCGTATCTCTGAGGCCATACAAGCCATCATATTAAGTCATGTTGTTCCTTTGAGAGAACATTCTGGGCTTTTCAATGATGTCACATATGGTCGTGAAAAAGTTAGTACACACCCCTGGAAAGTTTGCATTTTTTGTAAATATTTGGACAGATGGATATGTCATCCTCACTTCAACACTGACAAATAAAGGTAACCTAATATAACAAATGAAACTGGAAGATTATACTTTGCAATGATTTATTCATCAAAAATCTACAGAAATGCAATTCCATAGTGCTGAAAACACAAGTACGCCCCAAACTTCAGTAGCTGGTGTTGCCCCCTTTGGTTGAAATAACTTAATGCAGCTGTTTCTTGTCAGCATTAAGCCCCGCAGAGGCCCACTTTCAGTTCACACAGACACAATAGAGTCATAAGAACCCTCTATTATGTTGCATAAAACAACCATTTGATCCAATAACATAATCTTGTAATTTCTCTAACAGTGTGTGTGCTTGCTTGCAAGTACAAAAAACATGTTGACTCACACTACTTGTATAGAAACGTCAATGCGATCCCCCTCTTTCATGTTGAAGAAACGGTCTATGACTCTGTCAACCAGTACATGCTTTTAGTTTTTGTTGCTCTAGGCTACCTGGCTAAAATTCTTGCTCGCTAGCCTAACCTAACGCTAACTTCCTTTCATGGGCAATGAATTAACATTAACCTACTACATCTAGCTTCCATGTACAACATGAACTTCCATCCTCTCAGGCCGGGGGCACAATGTATGAATTAAGGGTTGGATCAGAATCGGCATTATAATCATTGGCCAGTACGGAGAATTAAGTAAAACCACAAGTCCAAATCCCTATCTCCATCCATGGCTAATTTAGGCAAGGGACAATTTTAGCTCGCCAC
This sequence comes from Oncorhynchus gorbuscha, assembly GCF_021184085.1. NCBI lineage: Eukaryota > Metazoa > Chordata > Actinopteri > Salmoniformes > Salmonidae > Oncorhynchus > Oncorhynchus gorbuscha. The sequence continues at coordinate 18,338,647 of NC_060187.1, read as the reverse complement.
CAGAGGACAACAACACAACAATTCAATTTTTTTTCTATCAATAACGTTGGGCTTTGATGAGATGTGATTGGTGTGAAGCCAAATCGAAACTGGCTTCCCTTGACAATTATTTTTGGGTGAACCAGGACCATTCACAGTTGAGCTCACTCAGTGCTTTTTCCAGTGAGATACATTCAGCCTCTTGCGAATTGAAGGACAATTATTACATGACAAATCCATTGTTTGATATGTGTTTTTTCTTCGTCAATTTTTGGGGGAAGCCTGTCTTCCTTTGGCATCCATGAATACACACCACTGAATTTCAGAAGGATCTAAATGGTCCCCAACCCTCGCAAGACTGCAGGCCCAGACAACATCCCCAGCCGCGCCCTCAGAGCATGCGCAGACCAGCTGGCTGGTGTGTTTACGGACATATTCAATCAATCCCTATCCCAGTCTGTTGTTCCCACATGCTTCAAGAGGGCCACCATTGTTCCTGTTCCCAAGAAAGCTAAGGTAACTGAGCTAAACGACTACCGCCCTGTAGCACTCACTTCCGTCATCATGAAGTGCTTTGAGAGACAAGTCAAGGACCATATCACCTCCACCCTACCTGACACCCTAGACCCACTCCAATTTGCTTACCGCCCAAATAGGTCCACAGACGATGCAATCTCAACCACACTGCACACTGCCCTAACCCATCTGGACAAGAGGAATACCTATGTGAGAATTCTGTTCATCGACTAAGAAAGGAAGATAAAATAAGGACAAAAGAAGGACAGAAGAAAAAGGAAAAGAAAGAGGACAACAAAGTGAAACAGTCAGCACTTCTATTGCAACTTCGTATTTCGTCGTCCTAACGTAGTCTACACTGCTATCTGCCCAGCAGCTAGCCAGCTAGCAAACGTCCACCGTCTACCGAATAGCAGCACTGTAGAAACTATTACACTCAACTGAACGACTTGATTAGTGTAGTGTTAGCTAGCTACATAGTTGTCTTTGCTGTCTTCGTATCCAAGATAATTGTGTAGTTTAGAGCGTGTAGTCTTAGAGTGATTATCTTAATTTACCGAGGTTAGCTAGCCAGCTATTTGTCGTCCTTAACGTAGGAGACTCTGCTAGCTAGCCAACAGCTAGCCAACGTCTACTGAATAGAACTTCCGCACTCAACAACCCGGTCGCATTCCGCTTCGCTCCACAGGTAGTATCACATTTTTCATTTCATTTCTTTACAGCACAACGGTTTGATTTGTTTGATCGTAGCTAGCTACATAGCTAGCTACATAGCCGTCTGTGTATCAAAGATAATTGTGTAGTCTAGAGCGATTTTCTAGGTTAGCTAGCCAGCTATTGTCGTTCTTTTAACGCAACGTAACGTAATCAACACTGCTAGCTAGCCAGCTAGCCCCGAATAGCAGCACTGTAGAAACTATTACACTTAACGAAACGACTTGATTAGTGTAGTGTCAACAACGCAGCCACTGCCAGCTAGCCTACAAAGTCAACAACGCAGCCACTGCCAGCTAGCCTACTTCAGCAGTACTGTATCATTTGAATCATTTTAGTCAATAAGATTCTTGCTACGTAAGCTTAACTTTCTGAACATTCGAGACGTGTAGTCCACTTGTCATTCCAATCTCCTTGCATTAGCGTAGCCTCTTCTGTAGCCTGTCAACTATGTGTCTGTCTATCCCTGTTCTCTCCTCTCTGCACAGACCATACAAACGCTCCACACCGCGTGGCCGCTGCCACCCTAATCTGGTGGTCCCAGCGCGCACGACCCACGTGGAGTTCCAGGTCTCCGGTAGCCTCTGGAACTGCCGATCTGCGGCCAACAAGGCAGAGTTCATCTCAGCCTATGCCTCCCTCCAGTCCCTCGACTTCTTGGCACTGACAGAAACATGGATCACCACAGATAACACTGCTACTCCTACTGCTCTCTCTTCGTCCGCCCACGTGTTCTCGCACACCCCGAGAGCTTCTGGTCAGCGGGGTGGTGGCATCGGGATCCTTATCTCTCCCAAGTGGTCATTCTCTCTTTCTCCCCTTACCCATCTGTCTATCGCCTCCTTTGAATTTCATGCTGTCACAGTTACCAGCCCTTTCAAGCTTAACATCCTTATCATTTATCGCCCTCCAGATCCACTCGGATAGTTCATCAATGAGCTTGATGCATTGATAAGCTCCTTTCCTGAGGATGGCTCACCTCTCACAGTTCTGGGCGACTTTAACCTCCCCACATCTACCTTTGACTCATTCCTCTCTGCCTCCTTCTTTCCACTCCTCTCCTCTTTTGACCTCACCCTCTCACCTTCCCCCCCTACTCACAAGGCAGGCAATACGCTCGACCTCATCTTTACTAGATGCTGTTCTTCCACTAACCTCATTGCAACTCCCCTCCAAGTCTCCGACCACTACCTTGTATCCTTTTCCCTCTCGCTCTCATCCAACACTTCCCACACTGCCCCTACTCGGATGGTATCGCGCCGTCCCAACCTTCGCTCTCTCTCCCCCGCTACTCTCTCCTCTTCCATCCTATCATCTCTTCCCTCTGCTCAAACCTTCTCCAACCTATCTCCTGATTCTGCCTCCTCAACGCTCCTCTCCTCCCTTTCTGCATCCTTTGACTCTCTATGTCCCCTATCTTCCAGGCCGGCTCGGTCCTCCCCTCCCGCTCCGTGGCTTGACGACTCATTGCGAGCTCACAGAACAGGGCTCCGGGCAGCCGAGCGGAAATGGAGGAAAACTCGCCTCCCTGCGGACCTGGCATCCTTTCGCTCCCTCCTCTCTACATTTTCCTCCTCTGTCTCTGCTGCTAAAACCACTTTCTACCACTCTAAATTTCAAGCATCTGCCTCTAACCCTAGGAAGCTCTTTGCCACCTTCTCCTCTCTCCTGAATCCTCCTCCCCCTACCCCCCTCCTCCCTCTCTGCAGATGACTTCGTCAACCATTTTGAAAAGAAGGTCGACGACATCCGATCCTCGTTTGCTAAGTCAAACGACACTGCTGGTTCTGCTCACACTGCCCTACCCTGTGCTCTGACCTCTTTCTCCCCTCTCTCTCCAGATGAAATCTCGCGTCTTGTGACGGCCGGCCGCCCAACAACCTGCCCGCTCGACCCTATCCCCTCCTCTCTTCTCCAGACCATTTCCGGAGACCTTCTCCCTTACCTCACCTCGCTCATCAACTTATCCCTGACCGCTGGCTACGTCCCTTCCGTCTTCAAGAGAGCGAGAGTTGCACCCCTTCTGAAAAAACCTACACTCGATCCCTCCGATGTTAACAACTACAGACCAGTATCCCTTCTTTCTTTTCTCTCCAAAACTCTTGAACGTGCCGTCCTTGGTCAGCTCTCCCGCTATCTCTCTCAGAATGACCTTCTTGATCCAAATCAGTCAGGTTTCAAGACTAGTCATTCAACTGAGACTGCTCTTCTCTGTATCACGGAGGCGCTCCGCACCGCTAAAGCTAACTCTCTCTCCTCTGCTCTCATCCTTCTAGACCTATCGGCTGCCTTCGATACTGTGAACCATCAGATCCTCCTCTCCACCCTCTCCGAGTTGGGCATCTCTGGCGCGGCCCACGCTTGGATTGCGTCCTACCTGACAGGTCGCTCCTACCAGGTGGCGTGGCGAGAATCTGTCTCCTCACCACGCGCTCTCACCACTGGTGTCCCCCAGGGCTCTGTTCTAGGCCCTCTCCTATTCTCGCTATACACCAAGTCACTTGGCTCTGTCATAACCTCACATGGTCTCTCCTATCATTGCTATGCAGACGACACACAATTAATCTTCTCCTTTCCCCCTTCTGATGACCAGGTGGCGAATCGCATCTCTGCATGTCTAGCAGACATATCAGTGTGGATGACGGATCACCATCTCAAGCTGAACTTCGGCAAGACGGAGCTGCTCTTCCTCCCGGGGAAGGACTGCCCGTTCCATGATCTCGCCATCACGGTTGACAACTCCATTGTGTCCTCCTCCCAGAGTGCTAAGAACCTTGGCGTGATCCTGGACAACACCCTGTCGTTCTCAACTAACATCAAGGCGGTGGCCCGTTCCTGTAGGTTCATGCTCTACAACATCCGCAGAGTACGACCTTGCCTCACACAGGAAGCGGCGCAGGTCCTAATCCAGGCACTTGTCATCTCCCGTCTGGATTACTGCAACTCGCTGTTGGCTGGGCTCCCTGCCTGTGCCATTAAACCCCTACAACTCATCCAGAACGCCGCAGCCCGTCTAGTGTTCAACCTTCCCAAGTTCTCTCACGTCACCCCGCTCCTCCGCTCTCTCCACTGGCTTCCAGTTGAAGCTCGCATCCGCTACAAGACCATGGTGCTTGCCTACGGAGCTGTGAGGGGAACGGCACCTCAGTACCTCCAGGCTCTGATCAGGCCCTACACCCAAATAAGGGCACTGCGTTCATCCACCTCTGGCCTGCTCGTCTCCCTACCACTGAGGAAGTACAGTTCCCGCTCAGCCCAGTCAAAACTGTTCGCTGCTCTGGCTCCCCAATGGTGGAACAAACTTCCTCACGACGCCAGGACAGCGGAGTCAATCACCACCTTCCGGAGACACCTGAAACCCCACCTCTTTAAGGAATACTTAGGATAGGATAAAGTAATCCTTCTCACCCCCCTCCCCCCTTAAAATATTTAGATGCACTATTGTAAAGTGGCTGTTCCACTGGATGTCATAAGGTGAATGCACCAATTTGTAAGTCGCTCTGGATAAGAGCGTCTGCTAAATGACTTAAATGTAAATGTAAATGACTACAGCTCGGCATTTAACACCATAGTGCCCTCCAAGCTCGTCATCAAGCTCGAGACCCTGGGTCTCGACCCCGCCCTGTGCAACTGGGTACTGGACTTCCTGACGGGCCGCCCCCAGGTGGTGAGGGTAGGCAACAACATCTCCACCCCGCTGATCCTCAACACTGGGGTCCCACAAGGGTGCGTTTTGAGCCCTCTCCTGTACTCCCTGTTCACCCACGACTGCATGGCCACGCACGCCTCCAACTCAGTCATCAAGTTTGTGGACGACACAACAGTGGTAGGCTTGATTACCAACAACGACGAAACGGCCTACAGGGAGGAGGTGAGGGCCCTCGAAGTGTGGTGTCAGGAAAATAACCATAAAGGACAGCAACCACCCGAGCCACTGCCTGTTCACCCCGCTATCATCCAGAAGGCGAGGTCAGTACATGTGCATCAAAGCTGGGACCGAGAGACTGAAAAACAGCTTCTATCTCAAGGCCATCAGACTGTTAAATAGCCACCACTAATATTGAGTGGCTGCTGCCAACACACTGACTCAACTCCAGCCACTTTAATAATGGGAATTGATGGGAAATTATGTAAAATATATCACTAACCACTTTAAACAATGCTACCTAATATAATGTTTACATACCCTACATTATTCATCTCATATGTATACATAGATACTGTACTCTATATCATCTACTGCATCCTTATGTAATACATGTATCACTAGCCACTTTAACTATGCCACTTTGTTTACATACTCATCTCATATGTATATACTGCACTCAATACCATCTACTGTATTTTGCCTATGCCACTCTGTACCATCACTCATTCATATATCTTTATGTACATATTCTTTATCCCCTTACACTTGTGTCTATAAGGTAGTAGTTTTGGAATTGTTAGCTAGATTACTTGTTGGTTATTACTGCATTGTCGGAACTAGAAGCACAAGCATTTCGCTACACTCGCATTAACATCTGCTAACCATGTGTATGTGACAAATAAAATTGGATTTGATTTGATTTCAATAGAGGCTACAGTCCAAACGCAAAGTAGAAAGGCCTTTGCCCTAAACCCTCAGCCCTTGAATGATATTTTACATTGTCACATCCAAGTGTACATTAAATGTCCCTTGCACAAGCGAGAGAAAGTGAAAATTGGAGAGGCGACGTGGTTGGTGGAAATATTGAAGTTCAGCTTAAAAACAACCAACCTAAATCTATTAATGTACAGTACCAGTCAAAGGTTTGGACACACCAACTCATTCAAGGGTTTTAGTTTATTTTTACTATTTTCTATATTGTAGTATAATAGTGAAGACTTCAAAACTATGAAATAACACATATGGAATCATGTAGTAACCAAAAAAGTGTTAAACAAATCAAAATATATTTACAATTTTAGATTCTTCAAAGTAGCCACCCTTTGCCTTGATGACAGCTTTGCACACTCTTGTCAGTCTCTCAACCAGCGTCACCTAGAATGGTTCTCCAACAGTCTTGAAGGAGTCCCCACATATACTGAGCACTTGTTGGCTGATTTCCCTTCACTCTGTGGCCCAACTCATCCCAAACCATCTCAATTGGGTTGAGGTCAGGTGATTGTGGAGTCCAGGTCATCTGATGCAGCACCATCACTCTCCTTCTTGGTCAAATAGCCCTTACACAGCCTGGAGGTGTGTTGGGTCATTGTCCTGTTGAAAAACAAATGATAGACCCAGTAAATGCAAACCAGATAGGATGACATATCGCTGCAGAATGCTGTTGCTATCATGTTTCCATAAAGACCCAAATGCAGACTGTGTTGAAGTAACAATGTTTAATACAGTAACAGGGGCAGGCAAATGACAGGTCAAGGCAGGTAGGGCTCGATAATCCAGAGTAGTGGCAAAGGCACAGAATGGCAGGAAGGCTCAGGGTCAGGCAGAGGTCGGTAATCCAGAGTAGTGGCAAAGGCACAGAATGGCAGGAAGGCTCAGGGTCAGGCAGAGGTCGGTAATCCAGAGTAGTGGCAAAGGCAGAGAATGGCAGGAAGGCTCAGGGTCAGGCAGAGGTCGGTAATCCAGAGTAGTGGCAAAGGCACAGAATGGCAGGAAGGCTCAGGGTCAGGCAGAGGTCGGTAATCCAGAGTAGTGGCAAAGGAACAGAATGGCAGGAAGGCTCAGGGTCAGGCAGAGGTCGGTAATCCAGAGTAGGGGCAAAGGCACAGAATGGCAGGAAGGCTCAGGGTCAGGCAGAGGTCGGTAATCCAGAGTAGGGGCAAAGGCACAGAATGGCAGGAAGGCTCAGGGTCAGGCAGAGGTCGGTAATCCAGAGTAGGGGCAAAGGCACAGAATGGCAGGAAGGCTCAGGGTCAGGCAGAGGTCGGTAATCCAGAGTAGTGGCAAAGGCACAGAATGGCAGGAAGGCTCAGGGTCAGGCAGAGGTCGATAATCCAGAGTAGGGGCAAAGGCAAAGGACAGAAGGCAGGCTAAGGGTCAGGGGCAGGCAGAGTGGTCAGACAGGTGGGCTCAGAGTCAGGGCAGGCAAAGGTCAAAACCAGGAGAGCCAGAAATAGAGAAGCTGGGGGAAAGCAGGAGCTGAGACAACATGCTGGTTGACTTGTGGTTAAGTGTGCCTTGATTTCTAAATAAATCACTGACAGTGTCACCAGCAAAGCATCCCCACACCATCACACCTCCTCCATGCTTCATGTTGGGAATCACACGTGCAGAAATCATCCATTCTGTCACGCCCTGACCTTAGAGAGCTTTTTTATGTCTCTATTTTGGTTTGGTCAGGGTGTGATTTGGGGTGGGCATTCTATGTTCCTTTTTCTATTATTTTTTATTTTTAGGTTTTGGCCAGATATGGTTCTCAATCAGGGACAACTGTCTATCGTTGTCTCTGATTGTGAACCATACTTAGGTACCCTTTTTCCCACCTGTGTTTGTGGGAAGTTGACTTTGTTTGATGGCACTTAGCCTTAAGCTTCACGGTTTGTTTTTGTATTGTTTATTGTTTTGTCTGCGTAATTTTGATTAATTAATGAAAATGTACGCTCACCACGCTGCACCTTGGTCCTCATCCGTCAACAGCCGTGACACATTCACCTACTCCGCGTCTCACAAAGACAGTTGTTGGAACCAAAAATCTAAAATTTGGACTCATCAGACCAAAGGACAGATTTCCACCGTTCTAATGACCATTGCTTGTGTTTCTTAACCCAAGCAAGTCTCTTCTTATTATTGGTGTCCTTTATTAGTGGTTTCTTTGCAGCAATTCGACCATAAAGGCCTGATTCACACAGTCTCCTCAGAACAGTTGATGTTGAGATGTGTCTGTTACTTGAACTCAGTGAAGCATTTTTTGGGCTGCAATCTGAGGTGCAGTTAACTCTAATGAACTTATCTTCTGCAGCAGAGGTAACTCTGGGTTTTCCTTTCCTGTGGCAGTCCTCATGAAACCTAGTTTCATCATAGCTCTTGATGGTTTTTGCGACTGCACTTGAAGAAACTTTCAAAGTTCTTGACATTTTCCACATTGACTGACCTTCATGTCTTAAAGTAATGATGGACTGTGATTTCTCTTTGCTTATTTGAGCTGATCTTGCCATAAAATGGACTTGGTCTTTTACCAAATAGTATTATCTTCTGTATACCACCCCTACCTTGTCACAACACAACTGACTGGCTCAAATGCATTAAGACGGAAAGAAATTCCACAAAATAACTTTTAACAGGCGAACCTGTTCATTCAAATCAAATGGTATTAGTCACATGTTTGAATTCAACAGGTAGACCTTACAGTGAAATGCTTACTTACGAGCCCCTAACCAACAATACAGTTTTTTAAAATACAGATAAGAATAAGAAATACATTTTAGAAGTAATTGAAAAGCGCAAGTAAAATAACAATAGCGAGACTATATCCAGGGGTACTGTAATTGAAATGCATTCCAGGTGACCTCATGAAGCAGGTTGAGAGAATTGCAACAGTGTGCAAAGCTGTCATCAAGGCAAAGGGTGACTCATTTTATTTGTCTAACACTTGTTTGGTTACTATATGATTCCATATGTGTTATTTCATAGTTTTGATGTCATCATTATTATTCTACAAAATAGAAAATATTAAAAATAAAGAAAAATCCTTGAAAGAGTAGGTGTGTCAACTTTTGACTGGTACTGTATATACTTTTTTGTAAGCTAGCGTCATAATTTTGTTTCACATGCCGAAAATGCAGCTGTGTGTATTTGACACGTGACTACAGTTTGCATTGAATTGTGGGTCATGTCAACGCCACAAGTGTTGAAAGTTCTTCATTCGCTATGGGTTTGGACTGCAACCAGAGTACCACAGTATGAGTCATAATATCCACAAAACCTTGTGGTCAAACAGGGAAATGGTTCCAATCTTTTTCCCGTCATTCATTATTCCCGTAGCAGATTTTAGAAACACATAAAATAAGGGCTGTGTTTCGTGTAGGCTTACCTTGGCGTGACGTTTTCATAAATGTGTAAATCTATGGACAAGGTGATTTTATCAATATATTCGCCTGTATTTACACCCCAAAAATGAAATGCTAATTAGCTGCTAAAGTGGCTATCGTAAGCAACTACAAATGCCATGATGATCATGACGAGGCTGAAGAATCGAGGCAAAGGTAAGAATCTCGGGATTAACTATCTAATGTTAGCTAAATGTAGTAATTAATAAATTGGCAATTTTCTTTCAAATGGACAATTCTGTGAACTGTTTTGTGCAAGTCTTATATTGACGCAATACCTGTTAGAAAAGGTGTCAGGTGGAGATGACATGCAGGAACTTGCAGGAATATGTCGTTTTGCTTGATGTCTACTTTGATGTTAGTTAGTATTTTCAAATCTGTGAGTAAATAGATCCAAGTTATCAAAACGTCACGTCAAGTTAAGCTTACACGAAACACAGCCCTTATTTTAAGTGTTTCTAAAATGGGAAAAATGAATGGTGGAAAAACTTTGAAGTTAAGGAGAAAAGTCTCTGTCGTTAGTTCTATGAAATAATGCCAATATTTTACTATCACTATTTATAATCATACTTATTTTACAGTTATAAGAAAGGTGAAATTTTATGGAAATTGTTTATAATTTGATTGTTGCTATATTTAGAAAGTATTTCAGTAATGTCAAGCCCTATTGTCCCAGTTTTGTTGAATAGATTCAAAAAATGTACACATGAATACAAATATTTGTACTATACAATTGAGGTTGAATCCTCAAAAGTGAGTTCACCTCCGCAATTTATCCAGGCCTTTCTAAAACACTACAACATTAAACATTTTTTTTTATGGCCATCTCATTGTTCTTTCGAAGGCCAAACGTGGCCAAATACCTCTATTTGATATAATCTAACCATAGCACCTGCCTGGAGTTTATTAAAAAGCATTACTGGCACTTGGATTGGAACCGGTGCTATGGTCACATGCTGCTATTCTGTGGCTACATGACAATCCTCATCATTACCTTGGCTACTTGAGAAGCATGTATAATCATAACTGGCTTAATTAAAATGTCCTTTCTGCTCAGCCACATTTCCTATAAACACATCTCATTGGAAAGAGGAGGAGGCAAGGGTTAGAGGGAGAGAGATGGGAAAAGGAAAACAGGGAGAGAGAGAATTAGGTGCAGGAGGAGGGAGGGAGACAGAGAGATAGTGATAGAAAGAGAGAGAGCGAAAGAGAGACAAAGATAGCGATAGAAAGAAAGAGAGAGAGAGACAGAGAGAGAGAGATTCCCGAGAGTGAGTGAGAGGGAGAGAGAGAGAGACAGATCGAGAGAAACAGAGGGAGAATGTGAGAGACAGGGAGACAGAGAGAGAGGAAGAGGGAGATATGGTTGAAGTAAGGATTAAGGTTAGGGTTAGGATTAGGTAAGAGTTATGGCTATCGTTGGGGATTGGGGTAGGGGTTAAGGTTAAGGTTAAGGTTAGGGTTTAGGGTATGGGTGTCCCAAGGATTCTGGATAGCAGTAACCATCTCATCATTCCATCCAATGGATTTTTAATGACACTCTATACCCAACAAAAAAACAGGACGCGGAACAAACCAGCAAACAGGCTCTGACTGCCGGCACCACTTAAACAGAGAGAGAATAGTCTTTAATTCAATTTCATACAGGAACTAGAGGTCCTGAGTCATCATAGGTTATAAAACGACTGATATGAAGAATATCTATGAGTATACAGTAGGCTCTGCGTCAACCTCTGACGGGTACACAAACTCTTTCTGCGTCTAAAATGACACCTTCTTCGCTATATAGTCCTCTTCTTTTGACTAGAGCCCAGGTACAATGAATATACAATGAATATATAATGAATATACAATGACTATACAATGACTATACAATGAATATACAATGAATATACAATGAATAGGGTGCCATTGGGTATGCACACTCCATTACCGGTGTCCCCACTGAGACAAGCACGCATGCATGCACGCACACACACACAAACACACAAGCACACACACACACGCACACACGCACACACACACGCAAGCACACAAGCACACACACACACACACACACACACACACACACACACACACACACACACACACACACACACACACACACACACACACACACACACACACACACACACACACACACACACACACACACACACACACACACACACACACACACACACACACACACACACACACACACACACACACAGAGAGAATGAGACAGTCATCATACACTCTGCATAGACACACTCACAATGCGTTCATACAACAGTCATTTAAACAGTCGTGGCCAAAAGTTTTGAGAATGACACAAATATTAATTTTCCTGTCTGCTGAGTCTGCTGCCTCAGTTTGTATGATGGCAATTTGCATTTACTCCAGAATGTTATGAAGAGTGATCAGATGAATTTAAATTAATTGCAAAGTCCCTCATCGCCATGCAAATGAACTGAATCCAACCAAAAACATTTCCACTGCATTTCAGCCCTGCCACAAAAAGGACCAGCTGACATCATATCAGTGATTCTCTCGTTAACACAGGTGTGAGTGTTGACGAGGACAAGGCTGGAGATCACTGGCATGCTGATTGAGTTCAAATAACAGACTGGAAGCTTCAAAAGGAGGGTGGTGCTTGGAATCATTGTTCTTCCTCTGTCAATCATGGTTACCTTCAAGGAAACACGTGCCGTCATCATTGCCTTTCACAAAAAGGGCTTCACAGGCAAGGATATTGCTGCCAGTAAGATTGCACCAAAATCAACCATTTATTGGATCATCAACAACTTCAAGGAAAGCTGTTCAATTGTTGTTGCTGCCTTAAATGTTGTGAAGAAGGCTTCAGTGCGCCCAAGAAAGTCCAGCAAGCGCCAGGACCATCTCCTAAAGTTGATTCAGCTGCGGGATCAGGGCACCACCAGTACAGAGCTTGCTCAGGAATATCAGCAGGCAGGTGTGAGTGCATCTGCATGCACAGTGAGGTGAAGACTTTTGGAGGATGGCCTGGTGTCAAGAAGGGCAGCAAAGAAGTCACTTCTCTCCAGGAAAAACATCAAGGACAGACTAATATTCTGCAAAAGGTACAGGGATTGGACTGCTGAGGACTGGACTGCTGAGGACTGGACTGCTGAGGACTGGACTGCTGAGGACTGGGGAAAAGTCATTTTCTCTGATGAATCCCCTTTCTGATTGTTTGGGGCATCCGGAAAAAAGCTTGTCCGGAGAAGACAAGGTGAGCGCTACCATCAGTCCTGTGTCATGCCAACAGTAAAGCATCCTGAGACCATAAATGTGTGGGGTTGCTTCTCAGCCAAGGGAGTGGGCTCACTCACAATTTTGCCTAAGAACACAGCCATGAATAAAGATGGTACCAACAAATTATCCGAGAGCAACTTCTCCCAACCATCCAGGAACAGTTTGGTGACGAACAATGCCTTTTCCAGCCTGATTGAGCACCTTGCCATAACGCAGAAGTGATAACTAAGTGGCTCGGGGAACAAAACATCAATATTTTGGGTCCATGGCCAGGAAACTCCCCAGACCTTAATCCCATTGAGAATTTGTGGTCAATCCTCAAGAGGCAGGTGGACAAACAAAAACCCACAAATTCTGACAAACTCCAAGCATTGATTACACAAGAATGGGCTGCCATCAGTCAAGATGTGGCCCAGAAGTTAATTGACAGTGTGCCAGGGCAGATTGCAGAGGTCTTGAAAAAGAAGGGTCAATACTGCAAATATTGACTCTTTGCATCAAATTCATGTAATTGTCAATAAAAGCCTTTGAAACTTATGAAATGCTTGTAATTATGCTTCAGTATTCCATAGTAACATCTGACAAAAATATCTAAAGACACTGAAGCAGCAAACTTTGTGAAAATTAATATTTGTCTCATACTCAAAACTTTTGGCCACGACTCTCCCCAATATGTTTTACTAAAAAATACTCCCTTCATATGGCATCGTTACAGAGATTAAACTGGATTTGCATTATAGAGAGAAAACATCCTCAGCATGCACATGACACATAACATCCTCTCTCCCTCTAGCCTTCTCTCCCTCAAGCCTTCTCTTCCTCTCTACCTCTAGCCTTCTCTCCCTCTAGCCTTCTCTCCATCTAGCCCTTTCTCCCTCTAGCCTTCTCTCCCTCTCTCCCTCTAGCCTTCTCTCCCTCTCTCCCTCTCTCCCTCTAGCCTTCTCTCCCTCTAGCCTTCTCTCCATCTAGCCCTTTCTCCCTCTAGCCTTCTCTCCCTCTCTCCCTCTCTCCTTCTAGCCTTCTCTCTCCCTCTAGCCTTCTCTCCCTCTCTCCCTCTAGCCTTCTCTCCTTCTCTCCCTCTAGCCTTTTCTCCCTCTCTCCCTCTAGCCTTCTCTCCCTCTCTCCCTCTAGCCTTCTCTCCCTCTCTCCCTCTAGCCTTCTCTCCCTCTAGCTTTTTCTCCCTCTCTCCCTCTCTCACTCTAGCCTTCTCTCGCTCTAGCCTTCTCTCGCTCTAGCCTTCTCTCCCTCTAGCCTTCTCTCCTTCTCTCCCTCTAGCCTTCTCTCCCTTTCTCCCTCTATCCTTCTCGCCCTCTAGCCTTATCTCCCTCCCTCCCTCTCTCTCTCCCTCCCTCAACCTATAGATATTAAACAGTAATGAGAGTCCCATCTTTAACCTAACTACATATTTCACAGTTCATCACGGCTTGTGGGGCAGGGGAGGGGGGTTCTCATTTCATCGCTCATTACCTCCAACGCCACTCAATTAATAACTGAAATCCATGTCTTCTTCCCAAAAGGCATCCTATTCCCTATGTAGTGCTTTACTTTTGACCAGGGCTCATAGAGGCGCAACCAATGCCCCTGTTTATTCACAGAGGGGCACAGAGTATTTCCTCACGTGGACCGTAGGTTGAGAAAAACTGCTGTGTTTTAGCCCAGTGGTATACAAACTTTATCAGCTGGACCCTCTTAATTGGGCCAGAAATTCTGAGGACCCCATTTTTGGGTGATCCCACTGCACCCCAAATCTAATGACACAAACTTGACATCGGTTAAAAAAATTATAATCTTATATACAAATAACTCATTCAATTTCTCTCAAATGATCTTTCTCAATAACGTTTGTATATTGTCCCCTAAAATAATATTTACTCTTATATTTTTATTGGTGACCCCACAACTTTGAATACCACTGTTCTAGCCTAACGTTGCAGCAGTTTAGTATAACATTTATATTTGTTTTCTGTACTCAGAGAGGGAAATCTGCCTAGGTGACTGCCTGGGTGAGACAGTGTGGTCATGTCCATACAGGCCCTGTGGATGCCTGTCTCTCTCTGCCATCCTCTCCATCGTGATAATGAGATTTCGCAGAATGGATATGCGTCCCAAATGGCACCCAATTCCCTATTTAGTGTACTACTTTTGACCCTGATCAAAAGTAGTACACTATACAGGGAATATGGTGCCATTTGGGACACAAAATAGATTTTTGCCACCCTGACACGCGGAGGCCAGGTTGAGAAAAGACCATTTCCCTGAGAGGATGTGTGAGGACGAGAAAAAGCCGAAGAAACAAATGTGTTTCATCAGGGGAAGACGGGAGGAGGACGCTCTGGAATGGGTGTTCACGGGGAAAAAACGACATTTATCATGGTTCCCTTTATCACGTCTGTGATTGAAGATATGGGGAGCGGAATGAAGATCACACAATGGAAAAAGGTATCTTCTCTCAAACCAGAAGATTGAGAACAGCAAAAATAAATGGAAAATGTCCCTCTAACATATTTAACAAGATTGTACAAATACAGTACAACGCTAGTAAAATAGATATTTTCTTCAGTAGTATTTCAGACAGGAAACCCAAATATTAATTAACCATTTATAAAGTAGATGAGAATGCATTTGGTCTTTGTATTAGGCTCTGCTGACTTCAGGGGAGCTCACTGCCAGAGCAATGCTCAGTTATTACCATGATAATGAACTACATGTAGTGAGCGAGTTATAGCTGTACCCATCCCCGACGGGAACAAAACAGGGGTTTCCTGTCCGAACTGGCTTCGCCTAACTATTTCAGATGTTTACATTCAGAGAAATCTGATGAAAGAATGTAGATTTTTCAGACTACATTTTAGTCACTATCTTTAGAGGAAAGGGCACATGTTGACCTGTAGAACCCTCAAACTTAACACTGGGACTCAAAATCCCTGACTGAGATAGACCTGGAACACCAGGTGGGTGCAATTCATTTTCAGCTAGAACAAAAAATCAGTAGGCTCCGGACTTCATAGGGTCAGAGTTGAATACCCCTAATGTAAAACATTGTTTTATTAGAGTTAGTTGTTTGACATTCAAGTTGTCATGCCTTTAACTATTAATTATATCTTTTCAATAACTGTGTTAGAGGAAGTTCCTACTTTTTTAGTTCTCTTAAAGTAGATCAAGCAAAGAACCAGTCAAGTGTTTAATGATTCATGACTGCAGTGACTAAAGAAATGCAATGATTTTGCTGAGCAGGACGGAGAGGGATGGAAAAACACAAGTACCCTTGGAAGTGTGTGTGTGTGTGTGTGTGTGTGTGTGTGTGTGTGTGTGTGTGTGTGTGTGTGTGTGTGTGTGTGTGTGTGTGTGTGTGTGTGTGTGTGTGTGTGTGTGTGTGTGTGTGTGTGTGTGTGTGTGTGTGTGTGTGTGTGTGTGTGTGTGTGTGTGTGTGTGTGTGTGTGTGTGTGTGGAGAGAGAGAGAGAGAGAGAGAGAGAGAGAGAGAGAGAGAGAGAGAGAGAGAGAGAGAGAGAGAGAGAGAGAGAGAAAGAGGGAGCTCAAGGGGAATGCATTAATGTGGTATTGATCAGTGAGCCTGTGACATCACTATCAGCTGAGTCCAATTGGAAGGTCATGGTAACTCACTCTGACTTAACCTTACATGTCCATCTCTGAGAGAGAGAGAGAGAGAGAGAGAGAGAGAGAGAGAGAGAGAGAGAGAGAGAGAGAGAGAGAGAGAGAGAGAGAGAGAGAGAGAGAGAGAGAGAGAGAGAGAGAGAGAGAGAGAGAGAGAGAGAGAAAGAGGGAGCTCAAGGGGAATGCATTAATGTGGTATTGATCAGTGAGCCTGTGACATCACTATCAGCTGAGTCCAATTGGAAGGTCATGGTAACTCACTCTGACTTAACCTTACATGTCCATCTCTGAGAGAGAGAGAGAGAGAGAGAGAGAGAGAGAGAGAGAGAGAGAGAGAGAGAGAGAGAGAGAGAGAGAGAGAGAGAGAGAGAGAGAGAGAGAGAGAGAGAGAGAGAGAGAGAGAGAGAGAGAGAGAGAGAGAGAGAAGAGAGAGATGAGAGAGATGAGAGAGAGGGGGAGAGAGAGAGAGGGGGGGAGAGAGGGAGAGAGAGAAGGAGGGTGGGAGAGGAAGAGAGAGATGGATAGAGGGGGCAGAGGGTGAGACAGAGAGGAAGAGATGGATAGAGAGGGGGCAGAGGGAGAGACAGAGAGAGAGATGTAGAGAACGAGAGAGAGGGGGAGAGAGAGAGGGGGGGAAGAGGGAGAGAGAGAGAGAAGGGCAGGAGGGGAGATGGGGAGGAGCATCCGGCACACACACACGATCCAAATCCAAATCTATTTCCATGACGGAGAGAGGATAGAAAAATGTTGAGTCATTGTCTGCAGCCTTTACATTATAAAATCTCAGTAACTTAAAAACCTTTAAAAAAATGTATGCATCTGTAGGCCAGAAGAAATCATGCACTGTGAAAACCATGATAAAACTGATTGATCATGATGAATATGCCATTAAATCCAGTCAAGTAGGGAACAAAGAAGGAGTGTGACTAATAAAAGGGAAAGGAGAGAGAGGGTCTGTACTCAGTCCGTGTGGAGACATTCTACAGCTTAAAGAAAATGATTCCTGTAAAGTACTGCATGCTGAAGCCAGCTGGCCAGTAGGGGTACATCTATGGGTGCTCAGGTCAGACTCAAAGGCAGACTCAAAGGCAGAAATTCCTAGAAAGGATTGTAGTTCACACACTAAGATGCCCTGATCTGTCTATATCTGTCCCGATCTGTCCTTCTCCATCCCCCTCTTTCCTGCTTTCTGTCACTCTCTGCCTCTTTCTGCTTCTCTCTTTCCCTCTCTGCCTCTCTCTGTCCCTCTCTACCTATCTATGTCCTGCCCTTTCCTTCTCTGTCCCTCTCTGTCCCTCTCTGCCTCTCTCTGTCCCTCTCTGACTCTCTCTGTCCCTCTCTGTCTCTATCTGCCCCTCTGGGTCCCCTTTTGCCTCTCTGTCCCGTCTCTCTTTCACTCTCTCTCTCTCTTTGCCCCTATCTGTCCCCCTCTGCCTCTCTCTGTCCCTCTGCCCCACTCCTTATCTGTCCCTCTCTGTCCCTCTCTTTGTCTCTGCCACTCTGCCGTATGGAGAGCATAGCACACCATAAAGAGGATTTGTGGTGGAGGGCTTTGTGAAGAGGCAAGCTGTGCATTGTTTGGAACCCATAACTCACCTTTAAGACTCAGGGCCTTCATGTCATTGATTTTATGATGGGACAGGCTGCCAGGAAACCCAGACTTTTGGAAGTTACCAAAACTATAATGTCCTGTCCACTGCACACTTTACTTAAAACCTATCAAACAAAGAATGCATGTTTCACATACTATCAATTCATAGCATAAACATATATCAATATAGCCTGGTCCCAGATCTGTTAGAGATCTTGCAAATGTCAGCTCCATACTCTCAGATAGAGGAAATTACTAGATCTGTGCATGTCTCAGAGCCCAAACTCCCCTGTTATCTCTCCTGTTAATCTCTTTTTGTTTGAAAGAGAGGGAGATTGGTGGGTATAGGAAGGAGGGAGAGAGGCTGGTTGGGTAAGGAGTGAGGAGGGATATTAGGAGTGATGTAGCCAGTTTTCAGACCCCTTGACTTTTTGGACATTTTGTTACATTACAGCCTTATTCTAAAATGTATTAAATAAAACAATTCGCTCATCAATCTACACACAACAACCCATAATGACAAAGCAAAAACTGTTACAAATTTATTACAAATAAAAACAGTGAAACATGTGAAACAAAGACATTGTCTATATAATGTACAGTTCACAGATCATAGGGTCTTACAAGAGGCATGTATAGGTCTAAAAAAGCAACTAAATTTGTGAAACTTTTCATACAAGCGTAAAAACATGGTCAAATTTACCTTATTTACATAAGTATTCAGACCCTTTGCTATGAGACTTGAATTGATCATCCTTGAGATGTTTCTACAACTTCATTGGAGTCCACATGTGGTAAATGGCACCTAAAGACTCTCAGACCACGAGAAACAAGATTCTCTGGTCTGATGAAACCAAGATAGAACAGAATGCCAAGCATCACGTCTGGAGGGAACCTGGCACCATCCCTACGGTGAAGCATGGCGGTGGCAGCATCATGCTGTGGGGATGTTTTTCAGCTGCAAGGACTGGGAGACTAGTCAGGATTGAGGGAAAGATGAACGGAGCAAAGTACAGAGAAAACCTTGATGAAAACCTGCTCCAGAGCGCTCATGACCTCAGACTGGGTCGAAGGTTCACCTTCTGACATGACAACAATCCCAGTGGCCCAGCCAGAGCCTGGACTTGAAGCCGATCGAGCATCTCTAGAGAGAGCTGAAAATAGCTGTGGAGTGACGCTCCCCATCCAACCTGACAGAGTTTGAGAGGATCTGCAGAGAAGAATGGGAGAAACTCCCCAAATACATATGTCTCAAGCTTGTAGCGTCATACCCCAGAAGACTCAAGGCTGTAATCGCTGCCGAAGGTGCTACAACAAAGTACTGAGTAAAGGGTCTGAATACTTATGTAAATGTGATATTTCTGTTTTTTAAACCTGTTTTTGCTTTGTCATAATGGGATATTGTGTGTAGATTGATAAGGGAAAAAACAATGTAATCCATTTTAGAATAAAGCTGTAACTTAAGAAAATGTGGAAATAGTCAAGGGGTCTGAATACTTTCTGAATGCACTGTACATGTAATTCTCTGGCTGCAAGCGAGGGAGAGAGAAAGAGAGAGAGAATGTGACTCAGTCATCTCCCGGCTCACAGTCTCCTTACATCCTTTCAAGTACCAGGACAAAGATGTCTGAGGGGGAGGTAGGGTGAGCATATGTTGGTTTGTTCAAAGTGTTAGAGAGAATGTGGCTGGGTTTGAGTGAACTATTTAGCTTTTGGTTTAGTGGCTGCTATAACTAGTATGTATTTCTTCAACTGATAATGATGTGCATGGGTGTGTGTGTGACTGTGAGCATGTGTTGTTGCATGTGTGTGTGAGTACAAACTGTGGCCTATACAGTGTGTGCCAATAACCTGTATAAAACATGCCTATAAAGATGTATGACATTGGTGGTATGATATTCACACACTAAGACGCCCTGAGAGCAGCTACTTCAGACTACAGTCCAGGGACTAATCACACACTGATAATGGAGATCATAGCAAGAGTATATTCATCCACATTTAAATTCATTAAAGACACCAACAGATCCCTGACTGAACGAATGAGCGGACTGATACTGGATGCATGATGCACTATCCACTGACAAGACTGAGCTAGGTAGCGTCCCAAGCAGCACCCCATTCCCTATATAGGGAACAAGGATAGACAGGGACATCTGTACACCTCACACCTCATTAACTGGATGGGATACTAATAAGAAGAAATAGTATTAATAATAAAAAGGAATAATAATAAATAATACATCATACTAATAATACTAATATAAAATAATAGATAATAATAATAATAATAATACATCATACTAATAATACTAATATAAAATAATACATAATACACAATAATAATAATAATACATAGTACATCATACTAATAATACTAATATAAAATAATACATAATACACAATAATAATAATACATAATACACTATACTAATAATACTAATATAAAATAATACATAATACACAATAATAATAATAATACATAGTACATCATACTAATAATACTAATATAAAATAATACATATTAATAATAATCATACATCATACTAATAATACTAATATAAAATAATACATAATAATAATAATAATACATCATACTAATAATACTAATATAAAATAATACATAATACACAATAATAATAATAATACATAGTACATCATACTAATAATACTAATATAAAATAATACATAATACACAATAATAATAATACATAATACACTATACTAATAATACTAATATAAAATAATACATAATACACAATAATAATAATAATTCATAGTACATCATACTAATAATACTAATATAAAATAATACATATTAATAATAATAATACATCATACTAATAATACTAATATAAAATAATACATAATAATAATAATAATACATCATACTAATAATACTAATATAAAATAATACATAATACACAATAATAATAATAATACATAGTATCATACTAATAATACTAATATAAAATAATACTAATATAACTAATAATATATAAAATAATACATAATACACTATACTAATAATACTAATATAAAATAATACATAATACACAATAATAATAATAATACATAGTACATCATACTAATAATACTAATATAAAATAATACATATTAATAATAATAATACATCATACTAATAATACTAATATAAAATAATACATAATACACAATAATAATAATAATACATAGTACATCATACTAATAATACTAATATAAAATAATACATAATACACTATACTAATAATACTAATATAAAATAATACATAATACACAATAATAATAATAATACATAGTACATCATACTAATAATACTAATATAAAATAATACATATTAATAATAATAATACATCATACTAATAATACTAATATAAAATAATACATAATACACAATAATAATATAATAATACATAGTACATCATACTAATAATACTAATATAAAATAATACATAATACACAATAATAATAATACATAATACACTATACTAATAATACTAATATATAATAATACATCATACTAATAATACTAATATAAAATAATACATAATACACAATAATAATAATAATAAATAGTACATCATACTAATAATACTAATATAAAATAATACATATTAATAATAATAATACATCATACTAATAATACTAATATAAAATAATACATAATACACAATAATAATAATAATACATAGTACATCATACTAATAATACTAATATAAAATAATACATAATACACAATAATAATAATACATAATACACTATACTAATAATACTAATATATAATAATACATCATACTAATAATACTAATAAAAAATAATATATAATAACAATACGAATATATAATAATAATAATACATACATAATACATCATACTAATAATACTAATATAAAATAATACATAATAATAAAAGCCATATGACAACAGCACACAAAGTGTGCAATTAATATTCTAAAATATTATTGCACTGCATGTGGGAGGGACATGCTTGAGTCTACCTCGCTGGCTGTGTGGCGGAGAGGAAAGTAGCTGTCTCCCAGGGATAGTAAAGGAGCTGTCTCCCTGGGAGAGGAAATGAGCCTACTAGCAGTACGGCTTCGCAACAGCGTGTGGTGGCAGTTCAGTCAGATTGCTCTGGACTCGTGAAGCAATCGTTTGTATTGCGTTTTGTTGCAAGACTGCCTGCCAACCAGTTAGTCAGTAAAGAATAACCTTATATTCAGACACAAAGCAGAGTGTTTTCATTTCAGCTACTTGGCAGAGGCAAGCTGACTTTAATCAAGGCTTTGAGTGGAGATAATTAAGGATCTGGGCTCCACTGAAACGTCAACACATCAGGAAAGGCACTAGGAGACTGTCTGTACAATATCTGGGTTTCAGAAGTAGTGGGTATCTGGCATAAGGGTACCTGGCATCCCCCAAATAGAAATCAGCTTGTGCATCAAATGGACACGTGCTTAAAGACACGTTTGAAATGCTCTGTGGATAGTATTCATTAGAATTGTATTTCTAACTTCATTCCTCTTGAATACCTCTTCTATGTCGTGTTCACACTTTGTTCAGGGTCATCTTTGTTCTGTACCCAGTGAACTCCTAAAGTGTTAGACTCACACATCGATTATATTTGGCTCTCTCCAGGGGGCAATCTTCTCAGGCTGCTGTTGTGTAATGCTAATCTTTGTGAAGGTACAGACTGTACTGTGGTGTAATGCTAATCTTACAGACTAAACTCTCTCTTCTTCTTCCTGCATGGTAGGTGGCTGCTCCTGGCTGCTCCTGGCTGCTCCTGGTTGCTCCTGGCTGCTCCTGGTTGCTCCTGGTTGCTCCTGGCTGCTCCTGGTTGCTCCTGGCTGCTCCTGGTTGCTCCTGGCTGCTCCTGGCTACTCCTGGTTGCTCTTGGCTGCTCCTGGCTGCTCCTGGTTGCTCCTTGCTGCTCCTGGTTGCTCCTGGCTGCTCCTGGCTGCTCCTGGCTGCTCCTGGTTGCTCCTGGCTGCTCCCGGTTGCTCCTGGCTGCTCCTGGCTACTCCTGGTTGCTCCTGGCTGCTCCTGACTGCTCCTGGTTACTCCTGGCTGCTCCTGGCTGCTCCTGGCTGCTCCAGACTGCTCCTGGCTGCTCCTGACTGCTCCTGGCTGCTCCTGACTACTCCTGACTGCTCCTGGCTGCTACTGACTGCTGCTGATGGCTCCTGACGGCTCCTTACTGCTCCTGGCTACTCCTGGCTGCTCCGGACTGCACCTGACGGTTCCTGACTGCTCCTGGCTGCTCCTGACTGCTCCTGGTTACTCCTGGCTGCTCCTGGCTGCTCCTGGCTGCTCCTGACTGCTCCTAGCTGCTACAGACTGCTCCTGGCTGCCCCTTACTGCTCCTGACTGCTCCTGGCTACTCCTGACTGCTCCTGGCTGCTGCTGACGGCTCCTGACGGCTCCTTACTGCTCCGGGCTGCTCCTGGCTGCTCCTGGCTACTCCTGGCTGCTCCTGGCTGCTCCTGACTGCTTCTGGCTGCTCCTGGCTGCTCCTGACTGCTCCTGGCTACTCCTGACGGCTCCTGACTGCTGCTGGCTACTCGTGGCTGCTCCTGACTGCTCCTGGCTACTCCTGGCTGCTCCTGACTGCTTCTGGCTGCTCCTGGCTGCTCCTGACTGCTCCTGGCTACTCCTGACGGCTCCTGACTGCTGCTGGCTACTCGTGGCTGCTCCTGACTGCTCCTGGCTACTCCTGGCTGCTCCTGACTGCTTCTGGCTGCTCCTGGCTGCTCCTGACTGCTCTTGGCTACTCCTGACGGCTCCTTACTGCTCCTGGCTGCTCCTGGCTGCTCCTGGCTGCTCCTGGCTACTCCTGGCTGCTCCGGACTGCTCCTGATGGTTCCTGACTGCTCCTGGCTGCTCCTGACTGCTCCTGGTTACTCCTGACTGCTCCTGGCTGCTCCTGACTGCTTCTGGCTGCTCCTGGCTGCTCCTGGCTACTCCTGGCTGCTTCTGACTGCTCCTGGCTGCTCCTGACTGCTTCTGGCTGCTCCTGGCTGCTCCTGACTGCTCCTGGCTACTCCTGACGGCTCCTGACTGCTCCTGGCTACTCCTGACGGCTCCTTACTGCTCCTGGCTGCTCCTGGCTGCTCCTGGCTACTCCTGGCTGCTCCGGACTGCTCCTGACGGTTCCTGACTGCTCCTGGCTGCTCCTGACTGCTCCTGGTTACTCCTGACTGCTCCTGGCTGCTCCTGACTGCTCCTGGCTGCTCCTGACTGCTCCTGACGGCTCCTGACTGCTCCTGACTGCTCCTGGTTTCTCCTGGCTGCTCCTGGCTGCTCCTGACTGCTCCTGGTTACTCCTGACTGCTCTTGGCTGCTCCTGACTGCTCCTGGCTGCTCCTGACTGCTCCTGGCTGCTCCTGACTGCTCCTGACGGTTCCTGACTGCTCCTGACTGCTCCGGGCAGCTCCTGACTGCTCCGGGCTGCTCCTGGTTGCTCCTGACTGCTCCTGACTGCTCCGGGCTGCTCCTGGCTACTCCTGTCTGCTCTTGGCTGCTCCTGACTGCTCCTGGCTGCTCCTGACTGCTCCTGACTACTCCTGGCTGCTCCTGACTGCTCCTGGCTACTCCTATCTGCTCTTGGCTGCTCCTGCTGTAGCTTCCAGTAAACCAATGAGACTGCTCTATGTCCCTTCATCTGAAGGAGTTCTTGACAAACTCGCTGGTCCTTTGAAGACATATTTCATCAGATATTTACAGGCACTATGAAGCAATCCAACAGTTTTTTTATTAACGTTATCTGTGGCATAAAATGTCTCACGAGATGCACATCCATTCTCTATTTGAACTCACTGTCAGGGGTTGCAATTTAGTCAAGCAAGCAGGGATAAGAAGTTTAATGCTGGCTGCCGCTCTGCTCTGTGCTGCTGTTGATGTTGTTATCTGGCTGCCTGCCTGCCTGCCTGCCTGCCTGCCTGCCTGCCTGCCTGCCTGCCTGCCTGCCTGCCTGCCTGCCTGCCTGCCTGCCTGCCTGCCTGCCTGCCTTGCCTGTCTGTGTAAAGCAGAAAAAGCAAGTCACTTTGAACGCTACAGGCCCTCCCTGTCCATTGCAGTGGCATGAAAATATATTTGCATTTCAACACAGGGGCCTTTGTGTGTGTGTGTGTGTGTGTGTGTGTGTGTGTGTGTGTGTGTGTGTGTGTGTGTGTGTGTGTGTGTGTGTGTGTGTGTGTGTGTGTGTGTGTGTGTGTGTGTGTGTGTGTGTGTGTGTGTGTGTGTGTGTGTGTGTGTGTGTGTGTGTGTGTGTGTGTGTGTGTGTGTGTGTGTGTGTGTGTGTGTGTGTGTGTGTGTGTGTGTGTGTGTGTGTGTGTTCCTTCTGCACCACGCTAGGTCAGGGCTCACTGAAGGGAGTACTCTCTCATGGCTTCTGACATCCTCTTAATGGAGAGACATGGTTGCCATGACAGCCTGCTGACTGACAGACCTGAATTACTGTCCTGTCCAGAGTGCACACTATTCCCTTTATAGTGCACTACATTTGACCAGGGCCTATAAGGAGTAGGGTGACATTCGGCATGCATCCCCAGTCACACACGTCTGTGTGCAGAAATTTGTTTACTTCCCTGTTTCTCCTTTGCCAAGATAATCCATTCACCTGACAGGTGTGGCATATCAAGAAGCTGATTAAACAGCATGATCATTACACAGCGGCACCTTGTGCTGGGAACAATAAAAGGCCACTCTAACACAATGACACATATGTCTCAAGTTTTGAGGGACCGTGCAATTGGCATGCTGACCGCAGAAATGTCATGTTTCAGCACGATAGTGCATGGCCCCATGTCGCAAGGATCTGTACACAATTCCTGGAAGCTGAAAATGTTCCAGTTCTTATATAGCCTGTGTTCTCACCAGAAATGTCACCCATTGAGCGTGTTTGGGATGCTCTGGATTGAAGTGTACGGCAGCGTGTTACAGTTCCCGCGAATATCCAGCAACTTCGCACAGCCATTGAAGAGGAGTGGGACAACATTCCACAGGCCACAATCAACAGCTTGATCAACTATATAATAAGGAGAAGTGTCACACTGCGTGAGGAAAATAGTGGTCACACCAGATACTGACTGGTTTTCTGATCCAAGCCCCTACTTTTAAAAAAAGAAGGTATTTATGACCAACAGATGCATATCTGTATTCCCAGTCATGTGAAATCCATAAATTAGAGCCTAATTTTTTTAAATTGACTGACATTCTTATATGAACTGTAACTCAGTCAAATCCCTGAAAT
Source organism: Oncorhynchus gorbuscha (assembly GCF_021184085.1). Taxonomy (NCBI): domain Eukaryota; kingdom Metazoa; phylum Chordata; class Actinopteri; order Salmoniformes; family Salmonidae; genus Oncorhynchus; species Oncorhynchus gorbuscha. The sequence continues at coordinate 18,312,695 of NC_060187.1, read as the reverse complement.
TGCTGCATGTCGCATTTAAATATTTATTTGATTATAGTTTGAAGTAAAATAGTCTGAAGAAAATGTTTCAGATGACCTTCAACAAGACGGTGGCTCGCTGTATGCTTCAGTGACTCCAACAGTTCTGTTCCACTAAAAAGGCTCAAGTCTAGCTGCTCCGGACGGTTCCCCCTTCCGGGCCGGGCCTGAGATTGTAAATGGATGATAGCTGCCATTTGTGAAGGTTACACACAATGTTCCCTGAATAATGATACTGCCACCAGCTACAGTACAGACAGGTAGTTTGGTGCTCCCTCAAAGGCACAATGTCCAACCACAAACACCTTGAATTTAAAAATCAAACACTGCAGTACCAAAAGGATTCATTATTAAGAGTTGGCTACAATGAAATATGTCTTCTAAACAACTTTAATGGTATTGTCCTGATAAACTTAGAATGTATTTGAAAGAATGCACACAAACCATGGTAATATACTATGAGCATGGTCTCTTTTCCTAAAATGACAAATGCTTGCAAATAATGCCTTCAATTAGGCTACCATATCCACAATTAATCCTACCAGACTTACTTTCATCTGAAAGGTCACCTTTTAAATGTCCACTTTGTCCTTAAGAGGCCCATTTGAAAAAGAGTTGAAGCCTCCTGGAAGGACATTTAAATGTCTCATCATTTACATTAGGGCAGAAGACATTTATAAAAATGTTAAATGACGCTGTCCCCTGAACCAGACCTGGGACTGCTGATGGATCACCTGGAGCTCAGCAGGTGTGTGTGTGTGTGGGGGGGGGTGCATGTGAGTTTGTGTGTGCGTGTGTGCATGTGTGTGTGCGTGTGTGTGTGTGTGTGTGTGTGTGTGTGTGTGTGTGTGTGTGTGTGTGTGTGTGTGTGTGTGTGTGTGTGTGTGTGTGTGTGTGTGTGTGTGTGTGTGTGTGTGTGTGTGTGTGTGTGTGTGTGTGTGTGTGTGTGTGTGTGTGTGTGTGTGTGTGTGTGTGTGTGTGTGTGTGTGTGTGTGTGTGCTCACCCAGGAGTGATGGGGAGATCCTGGTCTGGACATGAAGCTTAGATTAATGTCTTTTCCACAACAGCCAGTCAGGAGATGTACTACCTGCCATGTTGAGAGCCCATTGTTTAATCCAACAGACGCATAATTTGCACAGCGATGTAGGTTAACGACAGAAAGATAACCATTAAAATATAAATTAATCACTACTACATTTATCTCCTCGTTCATTCAGACACTACACACAGAGGTGCGCACAGACACACACACACACACACGTTAAACAGGAGTCTGTCTCTAGCTCTGACAATTTTGGGACTTCCACCTTGGTTTCCTGCTCTGTGAGATTTGCCCGTTTTATCTTGGCTAAGGGATTCAGCTGGCTTCTGGTTGCATGTTAAGATTGAGCTGTCATCAGGATGCATGTTTAGATTGAACTGTCATCAGGTTGCATGTTTAGATTGAGCTGTCATCAGGATGCATGTTTAGATTGAACTGTCTTCTGGGTGCATGTTTAGATTGAGCTGGCTTCTGGGTGCATGTTTAGAATGAACTGGCTTCTGGGTGCATGTTTAGATTGAACTGCTTCTGGTTGCATGTTTAGATTGAACTGCTTCTGGTTGCATGTTTAGATTGAACTGCTTCTGGTTGCATGTTTAGATTGAACTGCTTCTGGTTGCATGTTTAGATTGAAATGCCTTCTGGTTACATGTTTAGATTGAAATGCCTTCTGGTTGCATGTTTAGATTGAAAAGGCTTCTGGTTGCATGTTTAGATTGAACTGCTTCTGGTTGCATGTTTAGATTGAACTGCTTCTGGTTGCATGTTTAGATTGAACTGCTTCTGGTTGCATGTTTAGATTGAAATGCCTTCTGTTTACATGTTTAGATTGAACTGCCTTCTGGTTGCATGTTTAGATTGAACTGCTTCTGGTTGCATGTTTAGATTGAACTGCTTCTGGTTGCATGTTTAGATTGAAATGCCTTCTGGTTGCATGTTTAGATTGAAATGCCTTCTGGTTGCATGTTTAGATTGAAATGCCTTCTGGTTGCATGTTTAGATTGAACTGCTTCTGGTTGCATGTTTAGATTGAACTGCTTCTGGTTGCATGTTTAGATTGAACTGCTTCTGGTTGCATGTTTAGATTGAAATGCCTTCTGGTTACATGTTTAGATTGAAATGCCTTCTGGTTGCATGTTTAGATTGAAATGCCTTCTGGTTGCATGTTTAGATTGAACTGCTTCTGGTTGCATGTTTAGATTGAACTGCTTCTGGTTGCATGTTTAGATTGAAATGCCTTCTGGTTGCATGTTTAGATTGAAATGCCTTCTGGTTGCATGTTTAGATTGAACTGCTTCTGGTTGCATGTTTAGATTGAACTGCTTCTGGTTGCATGTTTAGATTGCACTGGCTTCTGGATGAATGTTTCGATTGAGCTGGCTTCTGGATGAATGTTTAGATTGAACTGTCATCAGGATGCATATTTAGATTGAGCTGGCTTCTGGGTGCATGTTTAGATTGAAATGCCTTCTGGTTGCATGTTTAGATTGAACTGCTTCTGGTTGCATGTTTAGATTGAACTGGCTTCTGGATGAATGTTTCGATTGAGCTGGCTTCTGGATGAATGTTTCGATTGAGCTGGTATCAGGATGCATATTTAGATTGAGCTGGCTTCTGGGTGCATGTTTAGATTGAACTGCTTCTGGTTGCATGTTTAGATTGAACTGCTTCTTGTTATGCAGGTGAATGAGGACCCAAAAGCGACTTAACAGAAACAGAGTTTATTCCAGTCTTAACAAAAAACGATTAATCCTGAATTCTTTCACTGGTAATGTCCAAACAGGAATAACTGAAATCCTCTAGTCAGTAGAGGGGAACAACAGGAGATGCGACCACAGACTGCAGGTCGCTTCGGGTTGGCGCAGACCGTAGCTGATAGAGACACCTGCTCACACGCAGCATCTGAAGAAGGCAAAAACACGACAGGACGGAACAAGGACACAGTACAGCAAACATCAAACAAGGATCCGACAAGGACAGAAGCAGAAAGCAGAGAGAGAAATAGGGACTTAATCAGAGGGCAAAATAGGGGACAGGTGTGAAAGAGTAAACGAGGTAGTTAGGAGAATGAGGAACAGCTGGGAGCAGGAACGAAACGATAGAGAGAGAGAGGGATAGAGAGAGAGGGATAGAGAGAGAGGGAAAGAAACCTAATAAGACCAGCAGGGGGAAACGAATAAAAGAGAAAGCACAGGGACAAGACATTACAATATATGACAAAACATGACAGTACCCCCCCACTCACCGAGCGCCTCCTGGCGCACTCGAGGAGGAACCCTGGCGGCAACGGAGGAAATCATTGATCAACGAACGGTCCAGCACGTCCCGAGAAAGAACCCAACTCCTCTCCTCAGGACCGTAACGGGAAACGATGAAGAGGGAATCTAGTGCAATAACTCTTATAAAAATGAGACACGGGTAGAGAACTGTAAGAGTTAGAGCAATCAGGACCAAACAGGCCAGGAGAGTAACAACTAGGGACAGACTGAGACACAGCAAGGCTAAGACCAGGAACAGGAGAGAGGCGGTGGCTGTGGACAGACTGAGACACAGCAAGTGCAGGAACAGGACCAGGAGAGATGCGGTGGCTGGGGACAGACTGAGACACAGCAAGGGCAGGAGCAGAAGCAGGAAGAGAGTTACCGGACTTAGTCTGCGCGCAGTCCGAACAAGCAGCCACGAAACGGCGCGTGTCACGCTCCTGATTAGGCCACCAAAAACGCTGGCGAATAGAAGCAAGCGTACCCCGAACGCCGGGGTGGCCAGCTAACTGGGCAGAGTGAGCCCACTGAAGAACGGCCAGACGAGTAGAAACGGGAACGAAAAGAAGGTTACTAGGACAAGCGCGCGGCGACGGAGTGTGAGTGAGTGCTTGCTTAACCTGTCTCTCAATTCCCCAGACATTCAACCCGACAACACGCCCCTCAGGGAGAATCCCCTCGGGGTCGGTAGACGCTACAGAAGAACTGAAGAGACGGGATAAAGCATCAGGCTTGGTGTTCTTAGTACCCGGGCGATAAGAAATCACGAACTCGAAACGAGCGAAAAACAACGCCCAACGAGCTTGACGCGCATTGAGTCGTTTGGCAGAACGGATGTACTCAAGGTTCTTATGGTCAGTCCAAACGACAAAAGGAACGGTCGTCCCCTCCAACCACTGTCGCCATTCGCCTAGGGCTAAACGGATGGCGAGCAGTTCGCGGTTAGCCACATCATAGTTACGTTCCGACGGCGACAGGCGATGAGAAAAATACGCGCAAGGGTGGACCTTATCGTCAGTATGGGAGCGCTGGGACAGAATGGCTCCCACGCCCACCTCTGACGCGTCTACCTCGACAATGAACTGTTTAGTGACGTCAGGTGTAACAAGGATAGGAGCGGATGTAAAACGCTTCTTGAGGAGATCAGTACAACAATCATACGACCGGTGAGGAGGAAGGGAGGTGGCTCTGGACCGACTGAAGACCGTGCGCAGATCATGATATTCCTCCGGCCCTCCTGTCAAATCACCAGGTTCCTCCTGTGAAGAGGGAGCAGAAGAAACAGGAGGAATAGCAGACATTAAACATTTCCCATGACAAGAAACGTTCCAGGAAAGGATAGAATTACTAGACCAATCAAAAGAAGGATTATGACACACTAGCCAGGGATGACCCAAAACAACAGGTGTAAAAGGTGAATGAAAAATCAAAAAAGAAATGGTCGCACTATGGTTACCAGATACTGTGAGGGTTAAAGGTAGTGTTTCACATAATATACTGGGGAGAGGACTACCATCCAAGGCGAACATGACCGTGGGCTCCCCTAACTGTCTGAGAGGAATGTCATGTTCCCGAGCCCAGGCTTCGTCCATAAAACAGCCCTCCGCCCCAGAGTCTATTAATGCACTGCAGGAAGCTGCCGATCCGGTCCAGCGTAGATGGACCGGCAAGGTAGTACAGGTACTTGACGGAGAGGACAGAGTAGTAGCGCTTATCAGTCGCCCTCCGCTTACTGATGAGCTCTGGCCTTTAACTGGACATGAAATGACAAAATGACCAGCGGAACCGCAATAGAGACAGAGGCGGTTGGTGATTCTCCGTTCCCTCTCCTTAGTCGAGATGCGAATACCCCCCAGCTGCATGGGCTCAACACCTGAGTCAGTGGGGAAAGATGGTAGTGTCGGGGAGAGGGGGGACACAGTTAACGCGAGCTCTCTTCCATGAGCTCGGTGACGAAGATCTACCCGTCGTTCTATGCGAATAGCGAGTTCAAACAAAGAATCCACGCTGGATGGAACCTCCCGGGAGAGAATCTCATCCTTAACCTTAGCGTGGAGTCCCTCCAGAAAACGAGCGAGCAACGCCTGCTCGTTCCAGTCACTGGAGGCAGCAAGAGTGCGAAACTCTATAGAGTAATCCGTTATGGATCGATTACCTTGACATAGGGAAGACAGGGACCAGGAAGCTTCTTTCCCAAAAACAGAACGATCAAAAACCCGTTACATCTCCTCTTTAAAGTTCTGATACTCGTTAGTACACTCAGCCCTTGCCTCCCAGATAGCTGTGCCCCACTCCCGAGCCCGTCCAGTAAGGAGTGATATGACGTAGGCGATCCGAGCTCTCTCTCTTGAGTATGTGTTGGGCTGGAGAGAGAACACAATATCACACTGGGTGAGAAAGGAGCGGCACTCAGTGGGCTGCCCAGAGTAACACGGTGGGTTATTAACTCTTGGTTCCGGAGACTCGGAGGACCAGGAAGTAGCTGGTGGCTCGAGACGGAGATTCTGAAACTGTCTTGAGAGGTCGGAGACCTGAGCGGCCAGGGTCTCAACGGCATGACGAGCAGCAGACAATTCCTGCTCGTGTCTGCCGAGCATCGCTCCCTGGATCTCGACGGCTGAGTTGCGAGGATCCGTAGTCGCTGGGTCCATTCTTGGTCGGATCCTTCTGTTATGCAGGTGAATGAGGACCCAAAAGCGACTTAACAGAAACAGAGTTTATTCCAGTCTTAACAAAAAACGATTAATCCTGAATTCTTTCACTGGTAATGTCCAAACAGGAATAACTGAAATCCTCTAGTCAGTAGAGGGGAACAACAGGAGATGCGACCACAGACTGCAGGTCGCTTCGGGTTGGCGCAGACCGTAGCTGATAGAGACACCTGCTCACACGCAGCATCTGAAGAAGGCAAAAACACGACAGGACGGAACAAGGACACAGTACAGCAAACATCAAACAAGGATCCGACAAGGACAGAAGCAGAAAGCAGAGAGAGAAATAGGGACTTAATCAGAGGGCAAAATAGGGGACAGGTGTGAAAGAGTAAACGAGGTAGTTAGGAGAATGAGGAACAGCTGGGAGCAGGAACGAAACGATAGAGAGAGAGAGGGATAGAGAGAGAGGGATAGAGAGAGAGGGAAAGAAACCTAATAAGACCAGCAGGGGGAAACGAATAAAAGAGAAAGCACAGGGACAAGACATTACAATATATGACAAAACATGACACTTCTGGTTGCATGTTTAGATTGAACTGCCTTCCGGTTGCATGTTTAGATTGAAATGCCTTCTGGTTGCATGTCTAGATTGAACTGCGTCTGGTTGCATGTTTAGATTGAAATGCCTTCTGGTTGCATGTTTAGATTGAAATGCCTTCTGGTTGCATGTTTAGATTGAAATGCCTTCTGATTGCATGTTTAGATTGAAATGCCTTCTGGTTGCATGTTTAGATTGAACTGCTTTTGGTTGCATGTTTAGATGGAACTGCTTCTGGTTGCATTTTTAGATTGAACTGCCTTCCGGTTGCATGTTTAGATTGAAATGCCTTCTGGTTGCATGTTTATATTGAGCTGGCTTCTGGATGAATGTTTAGATTGAGCTGTCATCAGGATGCATGTTTAGATTGAACTGGCTTCTGGATGAATGTTTAGATTGAACTGCTTCTGGTTGCATGTTTATATTGAGCTGGCTTCTGTATGAATGTTTAGATTGAACTAGCTTCTGGATGAATGTTTAGATTGAAATGCCTTCTGGTTGCATGTTTAGATTGAAATGTCATCAGGATGCATATTTAGATTGAGCTGGCTTCTGGGTGCATGTTTAGATTGAGCTGGCTTCTGGGTGAATGTTTAGATTGAACTGCTTCTGGTTGCATGTTTATATTGAGCTGGCTTCTGGATGAATGTTTAGATTGAGCTGTCATCAGGATGCATGTTTAGATTGAACTGGCTTCTGGATGAATGTTTAGATTGAACTGGCTTCTGGATGAATGTTTCGATTGAGCTGGCTTCTGGATGAATGTTTAGATTGAACTGTCATCAGGATGCATATTTAGATTGAGCTGGCTTCTAGTTGCATGTTTAGTTTGAAATGCCTTCTGGTTGCATGTTTAGATTGAAATGCCTTCTGGTTGCATGTTTAGATTGAACTGCTTCTGGTTGCATGTTTAGATTGAACTGCTTCTGGTTGCATGTTTAGATTGAACTGCTTCTGGTTGCATGTTTAGATTGAACTGCTTCTGGTTGCATGTTTAGATTGAACTGCTTCTGGTTGCATGTTTAGATTGAACTGCTTCTGGTTGCATGTTTAGATTGAACTGCTTCTGGTTGCATGTTTAGATTGAACTGCTTCTGGTTGCATGTTTAGATTGAACTGCTTCTGGTTGCATGTTTAGATTGCACTGCTTCTGGTTGCATGTTTAGATTGAAATGCCTTCTGGTTGAATGTTTAGATTGAACTGGCTTCTGGATGAATGTTTAGATTGAACTGCTTCTGGTTGCATGTTTATATTGAGCTGGCTTCTGGATGAATGTTTAGATTGAACTGGCTTCTGGATGAATGTTTAGATTGAAATGCCTTCTGGTTGAATGTTTAGATTGAACTGGCTTCTGGATGAATGTTTAGATTGAACTGCTTCTGGTTGCATGTTTATATTGAGCTGGCTTCTGGATGAATGTTTAGATTGAACTGGCTTCTGGATGAATGTTTAGATTGAAATGCCTTCTGGTTGCATGTTTAGATTGAACTGCTTCTGGTTGCATGTTTATATTGAGCTGGCTTCTGGATGAATGTTTGGATTGAGCTGTCATCAGGATGCATGTTTAGATTGAACTGGCTTCTGGATGAATGTTTCGATTGAGCTGGCTTCTGGATGAATGTTTAGATTGAACTGTCATCAGGATGCATATTTAGATTGAGCTGGCTTCTGGGTGCATGTTTAGATTGAGCTGGCTTCTGGGTGCATGTTTAGATTGGGCTGTCTTCTGGGTGCATGTTTAGATTGAACTGCCTTCTGGGTGCATGTTTAGATTGAACTGCCTTCCGGTTGCATGTTTAGATTGAAATGCCTTCTGGTTGCATGTTTATATTGAGCTGTCTTCTGGGTGCATGTTTATATTGAGCTGGCTTCTGGGTGCATGTTTAGATTGAGCTGTCATCAGGGTGCATGTTTAGATTGAGTTATCTTCATCTGCCTTCTGGTTGCATGTTGAGATTGAGCTGCCTTCTGGTTGCATGTTTAGATTGAACTGTCATCAGGGTGCATGTTTAGATTGAGTTATCTTCAGCTGTCTTCTGGGTGCATGTTTAGATTGGGCTGTCATCAGGGTGCATGTTTAGATTGAGTTATCTTCAGCTGTCTTCTGGGTGCATGTTTAGATTGGGCTGTCATCAGGGTGCATGTTTAGATTGAGTTATCTTCAGCTGTCTTCTGGGTGCATGTTTAGACTGAGATGTCTTCTGGGTGCATGTTTAGATTGAGCTGTCTTCTGGGTGCATGTTTAGATTGAGCAGCCTTCTGGTTGCATGTTTAGATTGAACAGCCTTCTGGGTGCATGTTTATATTGAGCTGTCTTCTGGGTGCATGTTTATATTGAGCTGGCTTCTGGGTGCATGTTTAGATTGAGCTGTCTTCTGGGTGAATGTTTAGATTGAGCTGTCTTCTGGGTGAATGTTTAGATTGAGCTGTCTTCTGGGTGAATGTTTAGAAATGAGTTATCTTCAGCTGTCTTCTGGGTGCATGTTTAGTTTGAGGTGACATCTGGGTACATGATTACATTGAGATTACTTCTGGGTGCATGTTAATATTGAGATGTCTTCTGGGTGCATGTTTAGGTTGAGATATCTTCTGGGTGCATGTTTAGATTGAGCTGGCCTCTTGGTGCCTGTTTAGGTTGAGATGTCTTCTGGGTGCATGTTTAGGTTGAGATGTCTTCTGGGTGCATGTTTAGATTGAGATGTCTTCTGGGTGCATGTTTAGGTTGAGATGTCTTCTGGGTGCATGTTTAGATTGAGATGTCTTCTGGGTGCATGTTTAGATTGAGATGTCTTCTGGGTGCATGCTTAGGTTGAGATGTCTTCTGCGTGCATGTTTAGGTTGAGATGTCTTCTGGGTGCATGTTTAGATTGAGATGTCTTCTGGGTGCATGTTTAGATTGAGATGTCTTCTGGGTGCATGTTTAGATTGAGATGTCTTCTGGGTACATGTTTAGATTGAGCTGGCTTCTGGGTGCATGTTTAGGTTGAGATGTCTTCTGGGTGTCTGGCAGACATATCAGTGTGGATGACGGATCACCACCTCAAGCTGAACCTCGGCAAGACGGAGCTGCTCATGTTTAGATTGAGATGTCTTCTGGGTGCATGTTTAGATTGAGATGTCTTCTGGGTGCATGTTTAGATTGAGATGTCTTCTGGGTATGTCTTCTGGGTGCATGTTTAGATTGAGATGTCTTCTGGGTGCATGTTTAGATTGAGATGTCTTCTGGGTACATGTTTAGATTGAGCTGGCTTCTGGGTGCATGTTTAGGTTGAGATGTCTTCTGGGTGCATGTTTCGATTGAGATGTCTTCTGGGTGCATGTTTAGATTGAGATGTCTTCTGGGTGCATGTTTAGATTGAGATGTCTTCTGGGTGCATGTTTATATTGAGCTGTCTTCTGGGTGCATGTTTATATTCAGCTGGCTTCTGGGTGCATGTTTATATTGAGCTGGCTTCTGGATGAATGTTTACATTGAGCTGGCTTCTGGGTCCATGTTTTGATTGAGCTGTCATTAGGATGCATGTTTAGATTGAGCTGGCCTCTTGGTGCATGTTTAGGTTGAGATGTCTTCTGGGTGCATGTTTAGGTTGAGATGTCTTCTGGGTGCATGTTTAGGTTGAGATGTCTTCTGGGTGCATGTTTAGGTTGCCTGGACGGCCATTAACTGTCCAGAGCAAATCCAATGTAGGTCCTCTGTAAAAGAATGACTCACTCAGAAGGAGAGAATGTCTTCTGGGTGCATGTTTAGGTTGCCTGGACGGCCATTAACTGTCCAGAGCAAATCCAATGTAGGTCCTCTGTAAAAGAATGACTCACTCAGAAGGAGAGAAAAAGAGCTGTGATTCTGTCACCCTCCTCCTCTGCTCCATTGCCAGCCAGGCCCCATCTATCTCCTGTGTTTAATTTGCCTGCTAATCAATTAAGGCCTGTGTGCGCACACACAAGTACACAAGAACATCCCCATACGCACAGAAGAGCACACATACACTGACACACACACGGTGCATGCACACACACACAGTGTATGCACGCACACACACACACTTCCCTTCGGCCAGCCGCATAAATGAGGCCAAAGGAATGAAAGCCACATTACAAATCAGGGCCTGTGAATAGATCTGACTAATGTATGACTAGACACTGGACAGGCGGCGTGGAGGTATTGCTTTTGTAATGAGCTTTGATTTTCTCCAGCCTCATCTATGTCAAACGAGTGTGTGTACAAATGTTTGAATTGATTAGCAGGGCAAACGATCGACAAACAGCCCCGTTAGTTCCATTTGTGCCAAAAAAAGTGTCTACTGCACTGTAAAACCTTTCCCTGTAAATTTACAGAATTATAATGGCACCACAGTTGACAACTTAATACTTTTGCTGTACAGCAGAGATGCTGTAAAATGTTTTACAGTACTATTTTCCTTACTGTAAAGACATATTACAGAATCCTTGCTTTAAATATACAGGGATACTGTAATATTTTACAGTAAGGAATAAAGTACTGTAAGTAAAATGACAGTGTTAAGCTGTCAACTCTGGTGCCAGGATAATGCTGTAAATTCACAGTGAAATTTTACCTGAAATCTAAACGTAAGAAAAACAATAGATTTGTACATAAAATGTACTTATTCAAAGTGGTAACAACATTAACAACAGAATTGAGGCAACAGAAGTAACAAAAGTGAACACGTACAGTACACTACATGCTCGTCAAAAATGAATATGGAGTTGGTCCCCCTTTGCTGCTATAACAGCTTCCACTCTTCTGGGAAGGCTTTCCACTAGATGTTGGAACATTGCTGCGAGGACTTGCTTCCATTCAGCCACAAGAGCATCAGTGAGGTCGGGCACTGAAGTTGGCCAATTATGCCTGGCTCGCAGTCGGCATTCCAATTCATACCAAAGGTGTTCCATGGGGTTAAGGTCAGGACTCTTTTCAAATCAGTGAAATTCTCCCACACCGATCTCGACAAACCATTTCTGCATGGACTTTGCTTTGTGCACAGGGGCAATATCATGCTAAAAAAGGAAAGGGCCTTCCACAAACTGATGCCGCTATGTTGGATGCACAGAATCGTCTAGAACGTCATTGTATGGAGTAGCGTTAAGATTTTCCTTCACTGGAACTAAGGGGCCTAGCCCAAACCATGAAAAATAGCCCCAGACCATTATTTCTCCTCCATCAAACTTTACAGTTGGCACTATGCATTCAGACAGGTAGAGTCCTCCTGGCATCCGCCAAACCCAGATTCATCCGTCGGACTGCCAGATGGTAAAGCATGATTCATTTGGGGCTCCCAAGTGGTGCTGCGGTCTAAGGCACTGCATCTCAATGCAAGAGGCATCACTACAGACCCTGGTTTGAATCACATACAGCTGTGATTGTGAGTCCCATAGGGCGGCGCACAATTGGCCCAGCGTCGCCAGGGTAGGCCGTCATTGTAAATAAGAATGTGTTCTTAATTGGCTTGCCTAGTTAAAAAAAATAAAATTAAAAATAAATCATCGCTCCAGAGAATGACGAGTCCAATGACGGCAAGCTTAACATCACTCCAACTGATGCTTGGCATTGTGCATGATGATCTTAGGCTTGTATGCAGATGCTCGTCCATGGAAACATATTTCATAAAGCTCTCAACGAACAGTTATTATGCTGACGTGGCTTCTAGACACAGTTTGAGAATCTGTAGTGAGTGTTGCAACCGAAGACAGACGATTTTTACGCGCTACGCGCTACGCGCTTCAGCACTCAGTGTTCCCGTTTTGTGAGCTTGTGTGGCCTACCACTTCGCGTCTGAGCCGTTGTTCCTCCTAGACCTTTCCACTTCACAATAACAGCACTTACAGTTGACCGGGGCAGCTCAAGTAGGGCAGAAATTTGACAACGTGACTTGTTGCAAAGGTGGTATGTTGAAAGTCACTGAGCTCTTTCAGTAAGGCCAATTTACTGCCAATGTTTGTAAATGGCGATTGCATGGCTGTGTGCTCGTTTTATAAACCTGTCATCAATGGGTGTGGCTGAAATAGCCGAATCCACTAATTTGAAGGGGTGTCCACATACTTTTGTATATATAGTGTATGTAACCAAATAAGATAATCATGACAACACTAATGTAAAAACTAGATTGTGTGCCTGTGTGTGGGCTGTGGGGGGAGAGAGAGACAAAGAGAGAGAGGTAGACGGAGTTAAAACTGGGACTGGTACAATCCTAGATCTTCACATTCAGTGCGCCAACATGCAGGACTAAGTGAAATAAAACAATGAAAATGGTAATAAGAAAAACAGAAATAGTACTATATACATAATAACAACTCTAGCAGTTATGAATGAATGAATATCCATTGGGGTGGACATTGACCATAGGGGGAACAGCAGGCTGACTAAACGACCATAGAGGGGGTGTGGGGACCAAGTGAAACAATAAAAAGCAGATAACTGACTAGTAGTGGCTTCCAGTTTTCGCCATATTGCTCTTGTGCTGCCCGTGTCTGAGTAATGGAAACTGGGAGAACAGGCCGGAGAGCATCCAGGAGAGAGAAGTCAGAGCATCATCAGGTGTTCCTCATGGAGCCCTGTAACAAAACTAGGACAAGCATAGAAAAAGAAAGAATAGAATTAGAGACTGAGAACACCAGGGCTGCTACTCTGTGGTTAAAAAGACAGGGGACAAGGGACATATCAAGCTGGTGTCATGTATATGTACTTACCTCACTAGAGATCTTCATTCAAACTCAGTGAGCTCTTGGAAGAATGGGGCAAGGTAGGGATTGAGAATAAACAGCTGGCTTCCTCTGGGCCACCTTGTCATGTACTTCTTCAGGATTCATCATCTTGGGTTGATTTGAACCTACAGCATATATTCAATTTAGTTTATGATCAATTGAGGCATTGAACAAATACAAATAAGACTGCTAGATACACCTACATCAAACCCTAGCAAACTAATACAACATCACTATAGGCTACACAATATCACATATTATTTTACCAGACTCACAACATGTTCCTTTCTAGCTGTGCCACCAGATGTTGCAGGAAGTAGTTTAGGGGTGGGGGTGCTGGAAAAACGTTTTGCCAGCGCTGCAGACGGCTATATCGGTCCACTAACGCAGGACTACTAAAGGCCCAGTGCACTACTTTTGTGAATAAAAAAATATAAATAATATTCAGATTTTTCAGGGGCTGCTGCAGCACCCTCAGCATTCCTACTTCCCACGGCTATGCAGGAGAGGCTATACGGACACTCCTGGCCTGAAAAACGATGATTTACAGTATGTAGCGCAAATGAGAGCCAAGTGAATGGAATCCCACAGGATTGTGACAGCCTAGGAGGACTCTGTCCTGGTGTTATAGTCATTTATGCTCTCCCCTTTGAGAAGAATATATCATGGTGACATCTAGATGGCGACTAATATTAGTTATTTCTTGTGTAGGCTGCTATCCTACTTGAAATACTGTATCATCTTGGGCGGGGAAAAAATGTGCCATGTTGCTAGCTTCCGCCGCCGACACTGTGTTAGACTACAGCCGACCAGTTGCACTGCACCTTAGGTTGGCAAGCACCTCAATACCACATAATGCACTGGTCATTCGCATCAGCTTTAGCAGCTCGTGAGTACGGCCCACAACCTGGTTTATGCAAGATGCGGCCCGTCAATACGAACAAAATATGGGTCATCTTTACAACTGCTAGAAACAAGCCATTTCTCTGTAGTAATGGTGGAAACAAAGGGGTCACGAATCTGTGCTCAGTGTATTTCTATGGCACCTAGGAGCTGGACTACAGCCTATAATCACAATCTTTTTCTATGGGTGATGTTTTTCTACATCGCACAGCTAGATATTTAAGAGCAATTTAGAGCATACCATTAGCCAGCTGTCTAGTTAGGTTAGCTAAGGAAATGTACAGTAAGTCAATGTTAGCTAGCAATAAATATACTTATAAACAAGTCAACGTACCTACCCAGCATCTGCTGAAAATATTCTTCAATTTCACAGCTGCTTCAAGAAGATATTTACTAAAACTGTCTGAGCTTCATGTGTCTCGCCTGACAGCATAATGTTGTCACCTGAAACCTCTAGAAGGCATAAGCTATTCTTGTAAATAAATACAGTATGTTATAGTCATTTTTACAGGATGCTTCCAAATTACAGTTAATAAGAATATTTTTCAGCATTTTACCCATAACGCAGTGCAATCTACAGCATGAATGCTGTAAGACACATTTATGGTATTATACTGTGCATCTTACAGTGTTTTACTGTTGAAATGACAGAAAAATCTTAGTGTACTTTGTATCATTCACAACCACGTCATTATTGTCTTATCGTTCATTTAGACACTTTTGGGGACACAATTTGAACTCCATATGATAAAGCATCCTGCTCAGACGACAGAAACGTCAAGGCTGTTCCTTTCGTGGGACTATCAGGATCACATGTCAACAAGAATGAGGGAAAAAGGGTCTTTAAAAATCTACAATTTGGTATGGGATATTAGAAGTCAGCAGAATGTCAAGACGCAATCAACCAACTTCAGTTAACTTGATCACGTCAAGGTAGTGTGACTCCTGTTATAACATCCTTCCTCCCTGTCTAGGGTAGTGACTCCTGTTATAACATCCTTCCTTCCTGTCTAGGGTAGTGACTCCTGTTATAACATCCTTCCTTCCTGTCTAGGGTAGTGACTCCTGTTATAACATCCTTCCTCCCTGTCTAGGGCAGTGTCTCCTGTTATAACATACTTCCTCCCTGTCTAGGGTAGTGTCTCCTGTTATAACATCCTTCCTCCCTGTCTAGGGCAGTGTCTCCTGTTATAACATCCTTCCTTCCTGTCTAGGGCAGTGTCTCCTGTTGTAACATCCTTCATTGTTGTCTAGGGCAGTGTCTCCTGTTGTAACATCCTTCCTCCCTGTCTAGGGTAGTGTCTCCTGTTGTAACATCCTTCCTTCCTGTCTAGGGTAGTGTCTCCTGTTGTAACATCCTTCCTCCCTGTCTAGGGTAGTGTCTCCTGTTATAACATCCTTCCTCCCTGTCTAGGGTAGTGTCTCCTGTTATAACATCCTTCCTCCCTGTCTAGGGTAGTGTCTCCTGTTGTAACATCCTTCCTTCCTGTCTAGGGTAGTGTCTCCTGTTGTAACATCCTTCCTTTCTGTTTAGGGTGTATTCTGTCATAACATCCTTCCTTCCTGTCTAGGGTAGTGTCTCCTGTTGTAACATCCTTCCTTCCTGTCTAGGGTAGTGTCTCCTGTTGTAACATCCTTCCTTTCTGTTTAGGGTGTCTTCTGTCATAACATCCTTCCTTCCTGTCTAGGGTAGTGTCTCCTGTTGTAACATCCTTCCTTCCTGTCTAGGGTAGTGTCTCCTGTTGTAACATCCTTCCTTCCTGTCTATGGCAGTGTCTCCTGTTGTAACATCCTTCCTCCCTGTCTAGGGTAGTGTCTCCTGTCGTAACATCCTTCCTTCCTGTCTAGGGTAGTGTCTCCTGTTATAACATCCTTCATTGTTGTCTAGGGTAGTGTCTCCTGTTGTAACATCCTTCATTGTTGTCTAGGGCAGTGTCTCCTGTTGTAACATCCTTCCTTCCTGTCTAGGGTAGTGTCTCCTGTTGTAACATCCTTCCTTCCTGTCTAGGGTAGTGTCTCCTGTTGTAACATCCTTCCTTCCTGTCTAGGGTAGTGTCTCCTGTTGTAACATCCTTCCGTTCTGTTTAGGGTGTCTTCTGTCATAACATCCTTCCTTCCTGTCTAGGGTAGTGTCTCCTGTTGTAACATCCTTCCTTCCTGTCTAGGGTAGTGTCTCCTGTTGTAACATCCTTCCTTCCTGTCTAGGGTAGTGTCTCCTGTTGTAACATCCTTCCTTTCTGTTTAGGGTGTCTTCTGTCATAACATCCTTCCTTCCTGTCTAGGGTAGTGTCTCCTGTTGTAACATCCTTCCTTCCTGTCTAGGGTAGTGTCTCCTGTTGTAACATCCTTCCTTCCTGTCTAGGGTAGTGTCCCCTGTTGTAACATCCTTCCTCCCTGTCTAGGGTAGTGTCTCCTGTTGTAACATCCTTCCTGTCTAGGGTAGTGTCTCCTGTTGTAACATCCTTCCTTCCTGTTTAGCGTAGTGTCTCCTGGTGTAACATCCTTCCTTTCTGTTTAGGGTGTCTTCTGTCATAACATCCTTCCTTCCTGTCTAGGGTAGTGTCTCCTGTTGTAACATCCTTCCTTCCTGTCTAGGGTAGTGTATCCTGTTGTAACATCCTTCCTTTCTGTTTAGGGTGTCTTCTGTCATAACATCCTTCCTTCCTGTCTAGGGTAGTGTCTCCTGTTATAACATCATTCATTGTTGTCTAGGGCAGTGTCTCCTGTTGTAACATCCTTCCTCCCTGTCTAGGGTAGTGTCTCCTGTTGTAACATCCTTCCTTCCTGTCTAGGGTAGTGTCTCCTGTTGTAACATCCTTCCTCCCTGTCTAGGGTAGTGTCTCCTGTTATAACATCCTTCCTCCCTGTCTAGGGTAGTGTCTCCTGTTATAACATCCTTCCTCCCTGTCTAGGGTAGTGTCTCCTGTTGTAACATCCTTCCTTCCTGTCTAGGGTAGTGTCTCCTGTTGTAACATCCTTCCTTTCTGTTTAGGGTGTATTCTGTCATAACATCCTTCCTTCCTGTCTAGGGTAGTGTCTCCTGTTGTAACATCCTTCCTTCCTGTCTAGGGTAGTGTCTCCTGTTGTAACATCCTTCCTTTCTGTTTAGGGTGTCTTCTGTCATAACATCCTTCCTTCCTGTCTAGGGTAGTGTCTCCTGTTGTAACATCCTTCCTTCCTGTCTAGGGTAGTGTCTCCTGTTGTAACATCCTTCCTTCCTGTCTAGGGTAGTGTCTCCTGTTATAACATCCTTCATTGTTGTCTAGGGCAGTGTCTCCTGTTGTAACATTATTTCTACTTGTCTAGGGTAGTGTCTCCTGTTATAACATCCTTCCTTCCTGTCTAGGGTAGTGTCTCCTGTTGTAACATCCTTCCTTCCTGTCTATGGCAGTGTCTCCTGTTATAACATCCTTCATTGTTGTCTAGGGTAGTGTCTCCTGTTGTAACATCCTTCATTGTTGTCTAGGGGGGTGTCTCCTGTTGTAACATCCTTCCTTCCTGTCTAGGGTAGTGTCTCCTGTTGTAACATCCTTCCTTCCTGTCTAGGGTAGTGTCTCCTGTCGTAACATCCTTCCTTCCTGTCTAGGGTAGTGTCTCCTGTTGTAACATCCTTCCTTCCTGTCTAGGGTAGTGTCTCCTGTTGTAACATCCTTCCTTCCTGTCTAGGGTAGTGTCTCCTGTTGTAACATCCTTCCGTTCTGTTTAGGGTGTCTTCTGTCATAACATCCTTCCTGTCTAGGGTAGTGTCTCCTGTTGTAACATCCTTCCTTCCTGTCTAGGGTAGTGTCTCCTGTTGTAACATCCTTCCTTCCTGTCTAGGGTAGTGTCTCCTGTTGTAACATCCTTCCTTTCTGTTTAGGGTGTCTTCTGTCATAACATCCTTCCTTCCTGTCTAGGGTAGTGTCTCCTGTTGTAACATCCTTCCTTTCTGTTTAGGGTGTCTTCTGTCATAACATCCTTCCTTCCTGTCTAGGGTAGTGTCTCCTGTTGTAACATCCTTCCTTCCTGTCTAGGGTAGTGTCTCCTGTCATAACATCCTTCTTTCCTGTCTAAGGCAGTGTCTCCTGTTATAACATCCTTCCTCTCTGTTTAGGGTAGTGTCTCCTGTTGTAACATCCTTACTTCCTATCTAGGGTAGTGTCTCCAGTTGTAACATCCTTCCTTCCTGTCTAGGGTAGTGTCTCCTGTTATAACATCCTTCATTGTTGTCTAGGGCAGTGTCTCCTGTTGTAACATCCTTCCTCCCTGTCTAGGGTAGTGTCTCCAGTTGTAACATCCTTCCTTCCTGTCTAGGGCAGTGTCTCCTGTTGTAACATCATTCCTTCCTGTCTAGGGCAGTGTCTCCTGTTGTAACATCCTTCCTTCCTGTCTAGGGCAGTGTCTCCTGTTGTAACATCATTCCTTCCTGTCTAGGGCAGTGTCTCCTGTTGTAACATCCTTTCTCCCTGTCTAGGGCAGTGTCTCCTGTTATAACATCCTTCCTTCCTGTCTAGGGTAGTGTCTCCTGTTATAACATCCTTCCTCCCTGTTTGGGGCAGTGTCTCCTGTTGTAACATCCTTCCTTCCTGTCTAGGGTAGTGTCTCCTGTTGTAACATCCTTCCTTTCTGTTTAGGGTGTCTTCTGTCATAACATCCTTCATTCCTGTCTAAGGCAGTGTCTCCTGTCATAACATCCTTCATTCCTGTCTAGGGTGTCTCCTGTTATAACATCCTTCTTTCCTGTCTAAGGCAGTGTCTCCTGTTATAACATCCTTCCTCTCTGTTTAGGGTAGTGTCTCCTGTTGTAACATCCTTACTTCCTATCTAGGGTAGTGTCTCCAGTTGTAACATCCTTCCTTCCTGTCTAGGGTAGTGTCTCCTGTTATAACATCCTTCATTGTTGTCTAGGGCAGTGTCTCCTGTTGTAACATCCTTCCTCCCTGTCTAGGGTAGTGTCTCCAGTTGTAACATCCTTCCTTCCTGTCTAGGGCAGTGTCTCCTGTTGTAACATCATTCCTTCCTGTCTAGGGCAGTGTCTCCTGTTGTAACATCCTTCCTTCCTGTCTAGGGCAGTGTCTCCTGTTGTAACATCATTCCTTCCTGTCTAGGGCAGTGTCTCCTGTTGTAACATCCTTTCTCCCTGTCTAGGGCAGTGTCTCCTGTTATAACATCCTTCCTTCCTGTCTAGGGTAGTGTCTCCTGTTATAACATCCTTCCTCCCTGTCTAGGGCAGTGTCTCCTGTTGTAACATCCTTCCTTCCTGTCTAGGGTAGTGTCTCCTGTTGTAACATCCTTCCTTTCTGTTTAGGGTGTCTTCTGTCATAACATCCTTCCTTCCTGTCTAGGCTAGTGTCTCCTGTTGTAACATCCTTCCTTCCTGTCTAGGGTAGTGTCTCCTGTTGTAACATCCTTCCTTTCTGTTTAGGGTGTCTTCTGTCATAACATCCTTCCTTCCTGTCTAAGGCAGTGTCTCCTGTTATAACATCCTTCCTTCCTGTTTAGGGTAGTGTCTCCTGTTATAACATCCTTCCTTCCTGTTTAGGGTAGTGTCTCCAGTTGTAACATCCTTCCTTTCTGTTTAGGGTGTCTTTTGTCATAACATCCTTCCTTCCTGTCTAGGGTAGTGTCTCCTGTCGTAACATCCTTCCTTCCTGTCTAGGGTAGTGTCTCCTGTTGTAACATCCTTCCTTCCTGTCTAGGGTAGTGTCTCCTGTTGTAACATCCTTCCTTTCTGTTTAGGGTGTCTTCTGTCATAACATCCTTCATTCCTGTCTTGGGCAGTGTCTCCTGTCATAACATCCTTCCTTCCTGTCTAAGGCAGTGTCTCCTGTTATAACATCCTTCCTTCCTGTTTAGGGTAGTGTCTCCTGTTATAACATCCTTCCTTCCTGTTTAGGGTAGTGTCTCCAGTTGTAACATCCTTCCTCCCTGTCTAGGGTAGTGTCTCCTGTTGTAACATCCTTCCTCCCTGTCTAGGGTAGTGTCTCCTGTTGTAACATCCTTCCTTCCTGTCTAGGGCAGTGTCTCCTGTTGTAACATCATTCCTTCCTGTCTAGAGCAGTGTCTCCTGTTATAACATCCTTCGTTGTTGTCTAGGGCAGTGTCTCCTGTTGTAACATCCTTCTTCCCTGTCTAGGGTATTGTCTCCTGTTGCAACATCCTTCCTTCCTGTCTAGGGTAGTGTCTCCTGTTGTAACATCCTTCCTCCCTGTTTAGGGTAGTGTCTCCTGTTGTAACATCCTTCCTCCCTGTCTAGGGTAGTGTCTCCTGTTGTAACATCCTTCCTCCCTGTCTAGGGTAGTGTCTCCTGTTGTAACATCCTTCCTTCCTATCTAGGGTAGTGTCTCCTGTTGTAACATCCTTCCTTCCTGTCTAGGGTAGTGTCTCCTGTTGTAACATCCTTCCTTTCTGTTTAGGGTGTCTTTTGTCATAACATCCTTCCTTCCTGTCTAGGGTAGTGTCTCCTGTTGTAACATCCTTCCTTCCTGTCTAGGGTAGTGTCTCCTGTTGTAACATCCTTCATTGTTGTCTAGGGCAGTGTCTCCTGTTATAACATCCTTCATTGTTGTCTAGGGTAGTGTCTCCTGTCGTAACATCCTTCCTTCCTCTCTAGGGTAGTGTCTCCTGTTGTAACATCCTTCCTTCCTGTCTAGGGTAGTGTCTCCTGTTATAACATCCTTCATTGTTGTCTAGGGTAGTGTCTCCTGTCGTAACATCCTTCCTTCCTCTCTAGGGTAGTGTCTCCTGTTGTAACATCCTTCCTTCCTGTCTAGGGTAGTGTCTCCTGTTGTAACATCCTTCCTTCCTGTCTATGGCAGTGTCTCCTGTTGTAACATCCTTCCTCCCTGTCTAGGGTAGTGTCCCCTGTTGTAACATCCTTCCTCCCTGTCTAGGGTAGTGTCTCCTGTTGTAACATCCTTCCTTCCTGTCTAGGGTAGTGTCTCCTGTTGTAACATCCTTCCTTCCTGTCTAGGGTAGTGTCTCCTGGTGTAACATCCTTCCTTTCTGTTTAGGGTGTCTTCTGTCATAACATCCTTCCTTCCTGTCTAGGGTAGTGTCTCCTGTTGTAACATCCTTCCTTCCTGTCTAGGGTAGTGTCTCCTGTTGTAACATCCTTCCTTTCCTGTCTGTTTAACATCCTTCCTTTCTGTTTAGGGTGTCTTCTGTCATAACATCCTTCCTTTCTGTCTAGGGTAGTGTCTCCTGTTGTAACATCCTTCCTTCCTGTCTAGGGTAGTGTCTCCTGTTGTAACATCCTTCCTTCCTGTCTAGGGTAGTGTCTCCTGTTGTAACATCCTTCATTCCTGTCTAGGGCAGTGTCTCCTGTCATAACATACTTCCTTCATGTCTAAGGCAGTGTCTCCTGTTATAACATCCTTCCTTCCTGTTTAGGGTAGTGTCTCCTGTTATAACATCCTTCCTTCCTGTTTAGGGTAGTGTCTCCAGTTGTAACATCCTTCCTTCCTGTTTAGGGTAGTGTCTCCTGTTGTAACATCCTTCCTTCCTGTCTAGGACAGTGTCTCCTGTTATAACATCCTTCATTGTTGTCTAGGGCAGTGTCTCCTGTTGTAACATCATTCCTTCCTGTCTAGGGCAGTGTCTCCTGTTGTAACATCCTTCCTCCCTGTCTAGGTAGATTCTCCTGTTGTAACATCCTTCCTTCCGGTCTAGGGTAGTGTCTCCTGTTATAACATCCTTCATTGTTGTCTAGGGTAGTGTCTCCTGTTGTAACATCCTTCATTGTTGTCTAGGGCAGTGTCTCCTGTTGTAACATCCTTCCACCCTGTCTAGGGTAGTGTCTCCTGTTGTAACCTCCTTCCTCCCTGTCTAGGGTAGTGTCTCCTGTTGTAACATCCTTCCTTCCTGTCTAGGGTAGTGTCTCCTGTTGTAACATCCTTCCTTCCTGTCTAGGGTAGTGTCTCCTGTTGTAACATCCTTCCTCCCTGTCTAGGGTAGTGTCTCCTGTTGTAACATCCTTCCTTCATGTCTGTCTAGGGTAGTGTCTCCTGTTGTAACATCCTTCCTTCCTGTCTAGGGTGTCTTCTGTCATAACATCCTTCCTTCCTGTCTAGGGTAGTGTCTCCTGTTGTAACATCCTTCCTTCCAGTCTAGGGTAGTGTCTCCTGTTGTAACATCCTTCCTTTCTGTTTAGGGTGTCTTCTGTCATAACATCCTTCCTTCCTGTCTAGGGTAGTGTCTCCTGTTGTAACATCCTTCCTTCCTGTCTAGGGCAGTGTCTCCTGTCATAACATACTTCCTTCATGTCTAAGGCAGTGTCTCCTGTTATAACATCCTTCCTTCCTGTTTAGGGTAGTGTCTCCTGTTATAACATCCTTCCTTCCTGTTTAGGGTAGTGTCTCCAGTTGTAACATCCTTCCTTCCTGTCTAGGGTAGTGTCTCCTGTTATAACATCCTTCATTGTTGTCTAGGGCAGTGTCTCCTGTTGTAACATTCTTCCTCCCTGTCTAGGGTAGTGTCTCCTGTTGTAACATCCTTCCTTCCTGTCTAGGGTAGTGTCTCCTGTTGTAACATCCTTCCTTCCTGTCAAGGGCAGTGTCTCCTGTTGTAACATCCATCCTTTCTGTCTAGGGTGTCTTCTGTCATAACATCCTTCCTTCCTGTCTAGGGTAGTGTCTCCTGTTGTAACATCCTTCCTTTCTGTTTAGGGTGTCTTCTGTCATAACATCCTTCCTTCCTGTCTAGGGTAGTGTCTCCTGTTGTAACATCCTTCCTCCCTGTCTAGGGTAGTGTCTCCTGTTGTAACATCCTTCCTTCCTGTCTAGGGTAGTGTCTCCTGTTGTAACATCCTTCCTTTCTGTTTAGGGTGTCTTCTGTCATAACATCCTTCCTTCCTGTCTAGGGTAGTGTCTCCTGTTGTAACATCCTTCCTTTCTGTTTAGGGTGTCTTCTGTCATAACATCCTTCCTTCCTGTCTAGGGTAGTGTCTCCTGTTGTAACATCCTTCCTCCCTGTCTAGGGTAGTGTCTCCTGTGGTAACATCCTTCCTTCCTGTCTAGGGTAGTGTCTCCTGTTGTAACATCCTTCCTTTCTGTTTAGGGTGTCTTCTGTCATAACATCCTTCCTTCCTGTCTAGGGTAGTGTCTCCTGTTGTAACATCCTTCCTTCCTGTCTAGGGTAGTGTCTCCTGTTGTAACATCCTTCCTTTCTGTTTAGGGTGTCTTCTGTCATAACATCCTTCCTTCCTGTCTAGGGTAGTGTCTCCTGTTGTAACATCCTTCCTTCCTGTCTAGGGTAGTGTCTCCTGTTGTAACATCCTTCCTTTCTGTTTAGGGTGTCTTCTGTCATAACATCCTTCATTCCTGTCTAGGGCAGTGACTCCTGTCATAACATCCTTCCTTCCTGTTTAGGGTAGTGTCTGCTGTTATAACATCCTTCCTTCCTGTTTAGGGTAGTGTCTCCTGTTATAACATCCTTCATTGTTGTCTACGGCAGTGTCTCCTGTTATAACATCCTTCCTCCCTGTCTAGGGTAGTGTCTCCTGTTGTAACATCCTTCATTCCTGTCTAGGGTAGTGTCTCCTGTTGTAACATCCTTCCTTCCTGTCTAGGGCAGTGTCTCCTGTTGTAACATCCTTCCTCCCTGTCTAGGGTGTCTTCTGTCATAACATCCTTCCTTCCGGTCTAGGGCAGTGTCTCCTGTCATAACATACTTCCTTCATGTCTAAGGCAGTGTCTCCTGTTATAACATCCTTCCTTCCTGTTTAGGGTAGTGTCTCCTGTTATAACATCCTTCCTTCCTGTTTAGGGTAGTGTCTCCAGTTGTAACATCCTTCCTTCCTGTCTAGGGTAGTGTCTCCTGTTATAACATCCTTCATTGTTGTCTAGGGCAGTGTCTCCTGTTGTAACATTCTTCCTCCCTGTCTAGGGTAGTGTCTCCTGTTGTAACATCCTTCCTTCCTGTCTAGGGTAGTGTCTCCTGTTGTAACATCCTTCCTTCCTGTCAAGGGCAGTGTCTCCTGTTGTAACATCCTTCCTTCCTGTCTAGGGCAGTGTCTCCTGTTGTAACATCCTTCCTTCCTGTCTAGGGGTGTCTCCTGTCATAACATCCTTCCTTCCTGTCTAGGGTAGTGTCTCCTGTTGTAACATCCTTCCTTCCTGTTTAGGGTAGTGTCTCCTGTTGTAACATCCTTCCTTCCTGTTTAGGGGTGTCTCCTGTTGTAACATCCTTCCTTCCTGTCTAGGGTAGTGTCTCATGTTGTAACATCCTTCCTCCCTGTATAGGGTAGTGTCTCATGTTGTAACATCCTTCCTTCCTGTCTAGGGTAGTGTCTCCTGTTGTAACATCCTTCCTCCCTGTCTAGGGTGTCTTCTGTCATAACATCCTTCCTTCCTGTCTAGGGTAGTGTCTCCTGTTGTAACATCCTTCCTTCCTGTCTAGGGTACTGTCTCCTGTTGTAACATCCTTCCTTTCTGTTTAGGGTAGTGTCTCCTGTTGTAACATCCTTCCTTTCTGTTTAGGGTGTCTTCTGTCATAACATCCTTCATTCCTGTTTAGGGTAGTGTCTCCTGTTATAACATCCTTCCTTCCTGTTTAGGGTAGTGTCTCCTGTTATAACATCCTTCCTTCCTGTTTAGGGTAGTGTCTCCAGTTGTAACATCCTTCCTTCCTGTCTAGGGTAGTGTCTCCTGTTATAACATCCTTCATTGTTGTCTAGGGCAGTGTCTCCTGTTGTAACATTCTTCCTCCCTGTCTAGGGTAGTGTCTCATGTTGTAACATCCTTCCTTCCTGTCTAGGGTAGTGTCTCCTGTTGTAACATCTTTCCTTCCTGTCTAGGGCAGTGTCTCCTGTTGTAACATCCTTCCTCCCTGTCTAGGGTGTCTTCTGTCATAACATCCTTCCTTCCTGTCTAGGGTAGTGTCTCCTGTTGTAACATCCTTCCTTCCTGTCTAGGGTACTGTCTCCTGTTGTAACATCCTTCCTTTCTGTTTAGGGTAGTGTCTCCTGTTGTAACATCCTTCCTTTCTGTTTAGGGTGTCTTCTGTCATAACATCCTTCATTCCTGTTTAGGGTAGTGTCTCCTGTTATAACATCCTTCCTTCCTGTTTAGGGTAGTGTCTCCAGTTGTAACATCCTTCCTTCCTGTCTAGGGTAGTGTCTCCTGTTATAACATCCTTCATTGTTGTCTAGGGCAGTGTCTCCTGTTGTAACATTCTTCCTCCCTGTCTAGGGTAGTGTCTCCTGTTGTAAACATCCTTCCTTCCTGTCTAGGGTAGTGTCTCCTGTTGTAACATCCTTCCTTCCTGTCAAGGGCAGTGTCTCCTGTTGTAACATCCTTCCTCCCTGTCTAGGGTGTCTTCTGTCATAACATCCTTCCTTCCTGTCTAGGGTAGTGTCTCCTGTTGTAACATCCTTCCTTTCTGTTTAGGGTGTCTTCTGTCATAACATCCTTCCTTCCTGTCTAGGGTAGTGTCTCCTGTTGTAACATCCTTCCTCCCTGTCTAGGGTAGTGTCTCATGTTGTAACATCCTTCCTTCCTGTTTAGGGTAGTGTCTCCTGTTATAACATCCTTCATTGTTGTCTACGGCAGTGTCTCCTGTTATAACATCCTTCCTCCCTGTCTAGGGTAGTGTCTCCAGTTGTAACATCCTTCCTTCCTGTTTAGGGTAGTGTCTCCAGTTGTAACATCCTTCCTCCCTGTCTAGGGTAGTGTCTCCTGTTGTAACATCCTTCCTTCCTGTCAAGGGCAGTGTCTCCTGTTGTAACATCCTTCCTCCCTGTCTAGGGTGTCTTCTGTCATAACATCCTTCCTTCCTGTCTAGGGTAGTGTCTCCTGTTGTAACATCCTTCCTTCCTGTCTAGGGTAGTGTCTCCTGTTGTAACATTCTTCCTTTCTGTTTAGGGTGTCTTCTGTCATAACATCCTTCCTTCCTGTCTAGGGTAGTGTCTCCTGTTGTAACATCCTTCCTCCCTGTCTAGGGTAGTGTCTCATGTTGTAACATCCTTCCTTCCTGTCTAGGGTAGTGTCTCCTGTTGTAACATCCTTCCTTCCTGTCTAGGGCAGTGTCTCCTGTTGTAACATCCTTCCTCCCTGTCTAGGGTGTCTTCGGTCATAACATCCTTCCTTCCTGTCTAGGGTAGTGTCTCCTGTTGTAACATCCTTCCTTCCTGTCTAGGGTAGTGTCTCCTGTTGTAACATCCTTCCTTTCTGTCTAGGGTAGTGTCTCCTGTTGTAACATCCTTCCTTTCTGTTTAGGGTGTCTTCTGTCATAACATCCTTCCTTCCGGTCTAGGGTAGTGTCTCCTGTCATAACATACTTCCTTCATGTCTAAGGCAGTGTCTCCTGTTATAACATCCTTCCTTCCTGTTTAGGGTAGTGTCTCCTGTTATAACATCCTTCCTTCCTGTTTAGGGTAGTGTCTCCAGTTGTAACATCCTTCCTTCCTGTCTAGGGTAGTGTCTCCTGTTATAACATCCTTCATTGTTGTCTAGGGCAGTGTCTCCTGTTGTAACATTCTTCCTCCCTGTCTAGGGTAGTGTCTCCTGTTGTAACATCCTTCCTTCCTGTCTAGGGTAGTGTCTCCTGTTGTAACATCCTTCCTTCCTGTCTAGGGTAGTGTCTCCTGTTGTAACATCCTTCCTTTCTGTTTAGGGTGTCTTCTGTCATAACATCCTTCCTTCCTGTCTAGGGTAGTGTCTCCTGTTGTAACATCCTTCCTCCCTGTATAGGGTAGTGTCTCATGTTGTAACATCCTTCCTTCCTGTCTAGGGTAGTGTCTCCTGTTGTAACATCTTTCCTTCCTGTCTAGGGCAGTGTCTCCTGTTGTAACATCCTTCCTCCCTGTCTAGGGTAGTGTCTCCTGTTATAACATCCTTCCTCCCTGTATAGGGTAGTGTCTCATGTTGTAACATCCTTCCTTCCTATCTAGGGTAGTGTCTTCTGTCATAACATCCTTCCTTCCTGTCTAGGGTAGTGTCTCCTGTTGTAACATCCTTCCTTCCTGTCTAGGGTACTGTCTCCTGTTGTAACATCCTTCCTTTCTGTTTAGGGTAGTGTCTCCTGTTGTAACATCCTTCCTTTCTGTTTAGGGTGTCTTCTGTCATAACATCCTTCATTCCTGTTTATGGTAGTGTCTCCTGTTATAACATCCTTCCTTCCTGTCTAGGGCAGTGTCTCCAGTTGTAACATCCTTCCTTCCTGTCTAGGGTAGTGTCTCCTGTCATAACATCCTTCCTCCCTGTCTAGGGTAGTGTCTCCTGTTGTAACATCCTTCCTTCCTGTCTAGGGTAGTGTCTCCTGTTGTAACATCCTTCATTGTTGTCTAGGTTAGTGTCTCCTGTTGTAACATCCTTCCTTCCTGTCTAGGGCAGTGTCTCCTGTTGTAACATCCTTCCTTCCTGTCTAGGGTAGTGTCTCCTGTTGTAACATCCTTCATTGTTGTCTAGGGCAGTGTCTCCTGTTATAACATCCTTCATTGTTGTCTAGGGTAGTGTCTCCTGTTGTAACATCCTTCCTTCCTGTCTAGGGTAGTGTCTCCTGTTGTAACATCCTTCCTTCCTGTCTAGGGTAGTGTCTCCTGTTGTAACATCCTTCCTTTCTGTCTAGGGTAGTGTCTCCTGTTGTAACATCCTTCCTTCCTGTCTAGGGTAGTGTCTCCTGTTGTAACATCCTTCCTTTCTGTCTAGGGTAGTGTCTCCTGTTGTAACATCCTTCCTTCCTGTCTAGGGTAGTGTCTCCTGTTGTAACATCCTTCCTTTCTGTTTAGGGTGTCTTCTGTCATAACATCCTTCCTTCCTATCTAGGGTAGTGTCTCCTGTTGTAACATCCTTCCTTCCTGTCTAGGGTAGTGTCTCCTGTTGTAACATCCTTCCTTTCTGTCTAGGGTAGTGTCTCCTGTTGTAACATCCTTCCTTCCTGTCTAGGGTAGTGTCTCCTGTTG
Source organism: Oncorhynchus gorbuscha (assembly GCF_021184085.1). Taxonomy (NCBI): domain Eukaryota; kingdom Metazoa; phylum Chordata; class Actinopteri; order Salmoniformes; family Salmonidae; genus Oncorhynchus; species Oncorhynchus gorbuscha. The sequence continues at coordinate 18,284,618 of NC_060187.1, read as the reverse complement.
TAACATCCTTCCTTTCTGTTTAGGGTGTCTTCTGTCATAACATCCTTCCTTTCTGTCTAGGGTAGTGTCTCCTGTTGTAACATACTTCCTTCCTGTCTTGTCTAGTGTCTCCTGTTGTAACGTCCTTCCTTCCTGTCTAGGGCAGTGTCTCCTGTCACAACATCTTTCCTTCCTGTGTAGGGTGTCTCCTATCATAACATCCTTCTTTCCTGTCTAGTGCAGTGTCTCCTGCTGAACAAACTGTAAGTCTACCTAGAATTTTTAATCAAGTTGCTTTAGTTTTTGATTCAATACCTCATGCATGTCCAATCCAACATTGGATCCACAGTTCAATAAAATTCTGTATCATTTAACATAGTTAAATATTGTCATTTATACATTTGACTTATAAAGGTATGTCATTTTAGTTTATGGTTTTGGTCTACAGTTATGTCACATTAGCTGACATATGTTACATTACTGTTTGAATTTACCTACTAGGTTTGATTGAATGGTCCCACAAAGTATCTGGAATGGGTTTTTTATCTGGAGATTACTAACTTCTTATGGACAGACAACATAACATAAATGGTATTGTAACATCTGATGCAACTACATGATATTTTAGTTATGGGTTACTGAGATTAGGAGAGGAGTAAAGGAAGTATTTTGGTTTATTAACAAAATAAATGCTAGTGCATGGCTGCATGTAGGAGAGTGACTGGTTTAAAGCATCATCTTGACTCAAGTCTTTCCCCGTTTCCTCTAGTAGTCTGTGGTTGAACGCTTCACGTCAACTGACTTTTCAGTTTGGATAGTGATTTTACGCTTTACCCACACCTACCCAAATGCACCTTTGAGGATTCTGCTGTCTGTAATCGGGCCTTTAATTAACTGGTGTCCGATATCCGCTGAATCTCTCTTCTCTTTTCCGAACTGCACCGCACGCACACACCTGCTTAGCCTTTTTGTGAGTGCTCGTTTGATCATTAAGATCAGGGATTTATCATTTGACTTTCACACTTCAATCGTATTAGGACGTTTAAAGGGGGATGGGGGCGTGTAGAGACTGACAATGCACTGAAGAATGAGGAGTCATTTCCACAGTCATTACCGTGGGTTCACAGTTTAATTCCTGCAAATCAAACAGAGTGGGGGAGACATTATTATTATATATTATTGGGGTAGTAGATTGGGGTAGTAGACTATATTGAGAAATGTGTATCCTAGGCCCCCAAACCCTTCAAGGGAACAGCACAAAAGGCAGGCAAAGCAGGCAGGCAGGCAATGTCCCACTGGCTATATACACTACATGAACAAAAGTACCTGCTCGTCGAACATCTCATTTCAAAATCATTCATATGGAGTTATCCCCCCTTTGCTGCCATAAAAGCCTCCACTCTTCTAGATGTTGGAACATTGCTGCAGGGACTTGCTTCCATACAGCCACAAGAGCATTAGTGAGGTTGGGCACTAATGTTGGGCGATTAGGCCTGGCTTGCAGTCTGTGTTCCAATTCATCCCAAAGCTGTTTGATGGGGTTGAGTTCAGGACTCTGTGTAGGCCAGTCAAGCACAGAATTGTCTAGAATGTCATTGTATGCTGCAACATTAAGATTTCCCTTCACTGGAACTAAGGGGCCAAGCCCAAACCATGAAAAACAGCCCCAGACCATTATTCTTCCACCAAACTTTAGTTGGCACTATGCATTGGGGGAAGAAGCGTTCTCCTGGCATTCGCCAAACCCAGATTTGTCCGTCGGACTGCCAGATGGTGAAGGGTGATTCATCACATCATAGAACGCGTTTCCACTGCTCAAGTGTCCGTTGCCGTCGAGCTTTACACCACTCCAGCCGATGCTTGGCATTGCACATGGTGAGCTTAGGCTTGTGTGCGGCTGTTCGGCCATGAAACCCATTTCATTAAGATCCCGAATGCCAGTTCTTGTGTTGACGTTGCTTCCAGAGGCAGTTTGCAACTCGGTAGTGAGTGTCGATTGTTATGCGTTAAGTGCTTCAGCACTCGGCGGCCCCGTTCTGTGAGCTTGTGTGTCCTACCGCCTCATGGCTGAGCCATTGTTGCTCCTAGATGTTTCACCTTCACAATAACAGCACATACAGTTGACTGGGGAAGCTCTAGCAGGGCAGAAATTTGACGAACTGACTTGTTAGAAAGTTAGCATCCTATGACGGTGCCAGGTTTAAAGTCACTGAGCTCTTCAGTAAGGCCATTCTACTGCAAATGTTTGTCTATGGAGATTGCATGGATGTGTGCTCGATTTTATACACCTGTCAGCAACAGTTGTGGCTAGTAGACAAATCCAATTTGTAGACAAATCCACTCATTTGAAGAGGTGTCCACATACCTTTGCATATACAGTATCAATCTAAAGTTTGGCCACACCTACACATTCTAGGGTTTTTCTCTATTTTTACTATTTTCCACATTGTGGAATAATAGTGAAGTCATTACAACTATGAAATAACACATATGGAAACATGTAGCAACCAAAAAAAGTGTTTATATTTTATATTTCAGATTCTTCAAAGTAGACACCCTTTGCCAGCTTTGCACACTCTTGGCATTCTCTCAACCAGTTGTGTTGTGACAAGGTAGGGTTGGTATACAGAATATTGCCTGACAGAGTTCAAGTAACAGACAAATCTGACTGTTCAGAGAAGACTGCTTGAATCAGGCCTTCATGGTCAAATTGCTGCAAAAAAAACAACTACTAAAGGACACCAATAATAAGAAGAGACTTGATTGGCCCAAGAAACATGAGCAATGGACACTAGAATGGTGGAGTCCAAATTTGACATTTTTGGTTCCAACCACCATGTCTTTGTGAGATGCAGAGTAGGTGAACGGATGATCTCCACGTGTGTGGTTTCCACTGTGAAGCATGGAGGAGGTGGTGTGGCGGTGCTTTGCTGGTGACACTGTTAGTGATTTGTTTAGAATTCAATGCACACTTAACCAGCATGGCTACCAGAGCATTCTGCAGTGATACGCCATCCCATCTGGTTTGCGCTTAGTGGGACTATCATTTGTTTTTCAACAGGACAATGACCCAACCTACCTCCAGGCTGTGTAAGGGCTATTCGACCAAGAAGGAGAGTGATGGAGTGCTGCATGAGATGACCTGGCCTTGGACCGCAGAGTGAAGGAAAAGCAGCCAAGAAGTGCTCAGCAGACTGTTGGAAAAGTATTCTAGGTGAAGCTGGTTGAGAGAATGCCAAGAGTGTCCAAAGCTGTCATCAAGGCAAAGGGTGACTACTTTGAAGAATCTCAAATATAAAATATATTTTGTTCAACATGATTCCATATGTGTTATTTCATCATGTTGACGTCTTCACTATTATTCCACAAATTAGAACATTTTTAAAAAATAAAGAAAACCCCTTGAATGAGCAGGTGTGTCCAAACGTTTGGCTGGTACTGTGCATTTATAGTGTATCTAGGCAAATGCCAGATATGACAAAACATTCTGTGCTGTATTCTATGACTTAATCAAAAGATTACAATGGTATTAGAACTTGAATGATTCAGACTGTTTTCCATAAGGAATATAAAGTGAGTATGTCAATTAGGCTCCCTCTTTATCTATATCCAGGCCTCTTATCAAGAGTTAGGCCTGGTTCCTTATCATGGACACACATTTCATTCGAAATCCATTCCAATTAATGATGATTTAATGAATTTACAGTTAGTCTGGCTCAAGTAGTAGGACCGATTTCCCTTTTCGGTAAAGCTAGAATGGGCTTTAGAATGGGGACAGCACACTCAGTTGTTTCCAAACAAACACATAAAGAAAAACTTGTTTTATCACAGGATATGACATAAGATTTTAGAGAAATCTGATCAACAAAAACTGAAAAATAAATAAACAAAAACGAAATAAAATAAATTAATAAATTAACAAAAACTGATAAACAAAAATATATATTATGTTCGACAGGTGTGTTCAAGGCTATGGAAGTTCCATGGGGTTCAAAACCATGCACCACCACCTCATTGTAATGATTCATTTGAACTGATGAGCAATGGATCTTAAAAACAAGTTATTTCTCTCTCTCTCCATTCAGTCCTGTTCATCTTGCTCTCTGTTTCCCCGTCCCCTTGCTTTATTATTTTCCCTGATTGCCATAAATCACCAAAGTCTGTACACTTAGATAAGTGTCTCACCCAGGCCAGCTAGTAATTTGACACACACAAGGTCATCTGGGTCGTATTCATTAGGCACAAACAAGAAAATAAATGGCCCAAACGCTTAGGAACTGTCTGTCCAACAAGAAAGTTGTCCAATAAGAAATGCTCGTTTTCATTTTCCATAATGATTATGAGCCTGCTGAGCACTGGGCCTATGTTGCTGCTCTGCTCGCAGCTCAGGGGAGAGGCGGGATGAGGCAGGTAACCAAGGTGCAGAAAGGACATACACAGCACAGAAGCCAGAAGTTTTATGAGTCTGTCTACCTAGCTTCACCCTTCACACAGAGGGCTTTAGCACCTGATGATTGATTGAGATGATGGACATAGCTCATGGTGAAATAATCTACATGGTGATTTTCAAAGGCTAACATACAGCCTACAAGGTGTGGACGTGTAAGGACTAATTGCTCATGTGAGTAATACGCTTTACTCTGTGATATGTAGTGGCTGTGAGGCATTGGCCTGTGTCCAATATGGAACATAGCCAAATATCTTTCACAATGCTGTGTAGAAGAGAGGTGGTTAAATAATCATAGCACTCAGAACAATGGACAAACAGTCAAATTATTTCATTTATCATTTTCAGGGAAGAATTCTGTGAAACCTTGACTGCCTTCTTCTGCTCTGTATTCTATTCTGACCAATTGAATCTGACCTGTTTTCCTCTCCCTACATCTCTCTCTAGGGGATCCCTACATATCTCATTACCTGTATCATGGCCCTGAGAAATACCTCTGGAACTAAAGCAATCCCCAGACTAGTTGTCAAGATCATAGGCAGCAAACAGGTCAAGTATTTCATCACAGAAGAGACAGACAAGTGAGTTGAATCAGGTCGATCAAAGATCAAGCTGTGTTCTAAGAATAGAAAATAATGGAATGGCATAAAATAGAATAGAATAGAATAGAATAACATACAATAGATTGGAATAGAATAGAAAAACAGAATACTATACAATAGAATGAATACTATACTATTCATTCTTGTGAGAAACGGAAATCTCAAGTAAAGTAGCAGTAAAGTCTCAATGGTAATTCTGCTTCAAAACACTACATCTTACACGTGCTTATTACTGTGACTTAACTGGATCTCGATGCATGTCTCTTTAACTTTGCACACGGGTGAATAAAGCAGATATTCCTCTGGCCGTTGTGGATAATGTGACGAATGAACCACCAGACAAACAGGACTCTGTAGTGACCAGATCACACAGACAAGCTGAGGCTGAGGGGGGTGTGGGGTCAGCTTTTCAGGCTGAGCTCCACAAGGTAAACCCTGAACAGTAATATAGTGGTTATACTTATGTTATTAAGTTATGTTATTATTATTTATTATCATGTAGCTTAGAAAAATACATAATTGTACATTATTTAAAAAATGGTTTCTACCCTCTTTAAAATGTCGAATAAAAAAAGAAAATATATAACAATAATACATAGTGAAAAAATGACATTGCATGAGTAGTATATTTCAAGATAGATAGACAAAGGTGACATAAACCCTATGGTTATGGGATTTCATTGATGTATATAGTACATTGTGCACAGTGAGCTGTATCTTTCTAGTGGAGAGCTCAAAACACGGAGTATTGGGTTCACTTTACAGGCCTCAAACAGGCTGTGTATGACAGCTCCCTCTGGTGACCGTTCCCTGTCCTACATCCATCAGAAGAACCCAGCTGTCATAAGAACTGAACTCAGAGTAGGAACAGCAGCAAGGGCATCTGAGGAGGAGAAGGTTAGTCCAAACTACGGCCTAACTGTGATCACTTGATTTCATTTTTATTTTACTCAAACAAAACCGTGGTCTGCCCAGTAATCACCACTTTCATACATAAAACAGATGATACCCACACTTCATGAAGTTGTATGGCATTGTTTATTTCTACTGATTATCACGTCCTACTGGTGTGGAGCTCAACAAAGGCTTATTCTGATTCCCCACCATAGAAATAGAATCATTCTATAGAAATATATTTCTATGTAGCTCACTAGTGGTTAGAGCGTTGGGCCAGTATCCGAAAGGTTGCTGGATCGAATCACCGAGTTGACAAAGTAAAAATCTTTCATGCTGCCCCTGAGCAAGGCAGTTAACCCACTGTTCCCCGGGCACCGAATCGGAGAAGGTGTATTGCTGTTAAGAATGTTAATAAACCACTCCCATGAAGCGATGGACAACAAGGATGTATTTGATTGTTTCATTTCTGTGAAACCGAAAGTAAAATATCGACTTGAGGAGAGCAACTAAAAAACTGTTTGGTAAGTTTATTCTACAACTACGTTAAGTATTCGTACCTGTTGTTTCTTGTTTTACATGTTGAAGAATGAGCCAGTGCTCGAGAGCCTATGGCTGTAAAGTTGTCTGCCTAGTGACGACAGGTAGCTCAGTAAACGCCTGAGTTTTGAACTTCATTGAACATAACTACATTATTGTATTACAGTAGCCGTAAATGCCTGAGGTTTGAACATCATTGAACATAACTACATTATTGTATTACAGTAGCCGTAAATGCCTGAGGTTTGAACATCATTGAACATAACTACATTATTGTATTACAGTAGCCGTAAATGCCTGAGGTTTGAACATCATTGAACATAACTACATTGTTGTACTACAGTAGCTGTAAATGCCTGAGGTTTGAACATAACTACATTGTTTTACTACAGTAGCTGTAAATGCCTGAGGTTTGAACATCATTGAACATAACTACATTGTTGTACTACAACAGATATTTATTGTTGAAGTATCCAGCAGCAAAGACAGATGATGGGGAAAGAGAACCAACATAGTCCATTAACCATGAGCTATAGAGACGCCCTTCAAACACCATCTAACAAAGGTGAGCTTTCTTTTTAAAATTAGTTAGGGTACTGTATTTTGTAAGACCAGTATATGACAACCCAACCTTTTTGCTTTGGGGAGGGTTGTGTGTTTTTTATTGGGCACAGGGAAGGGTAGTGTGTTCTCCCATGGTTTACATTCACTCTTTTGCAGATTTTACTATATAATGTCTTCTATCCTAGGCAGGGTAGCCTATTGGTTAGAGTGTTGGACTAGTAACCGGAAGGTTGCAAGTTCAAACCCCCGAGCTGACAAGGTACACATCTGTCATTCTGCGCCTGAACAGGCAGTTAACCCACTGTTCCTAGGCTGTCATTGAAAATAAGAATTTGTTCTTAACTGACTTGCATAGTTAAATAAAGGTAAAATAAATAAAAAATCCTAGCCAACTTTCCTTGTCTGCTTGCATGCGCCTCCACTATATCAAGGTGTTTTGGTATTTCCCTTATGCGCTATGGTTTTCCTGCTTTCTAACTTTTAATAAAAAACTGGGTGGTTTGAGCCCTGAATGCTGATTGGCTGACAGCGGTGGTATATCAGACTGACAAAACATGCATTTTTACTGCTTAAATTACATTGGTAACTAGTTTATAAAAGCAATAAGGCACCTCAGGGTTTTGTGGTATATGGCCAATATATGGCCAATGTTCTTATCCGTGATCCTTCGTGCATAACACCAGCCCTTAGCCTTGGTATATTGGCCATATTACCACCCCCTCGTGGCTTATTGCTTAACTATACCAAAGGTCAATATAGTCTACCAGTCTAACCGTCTATCCTGCCCTCTATCCACCATTCATCGTGACAATGGTGGTTGATCGTTTCTCCAGATCTGCAGAAGGCTTACTACTAGCGGTCAAGCAACACATAAAAGCAACCTGCACAAATGTTCCATATGAATCCACTAGAACAAATAGGAATAGTTAATAGGCAGTGGAGGCTAGGTGCATCATTGCGCATGAATGAGACAAGCAGCTCAAAAGGCTCCCCTAATGATCTTGTTTAGGGACAATACATTTATCCAGTGGCGTGTATGCTTGGATGCCAAGGAAAGCCAGGCTTCCCCAAAACATTTACCAAGAACAAAATATATCTACCTTTAAAAAAAATCTTTCATCTCTCTACGTTTCATACATTTCCTTCAAATCGCAAGAGGCTGAATGTATTTCACTGGAGAAAGCACCTCTCTGTCTTACTATGTGAAGCACATCTATCTGATGCTGTCTGGTCAAAATTAATATGACATTGTTTCTGCCCATTGCATTGAATGCAATGGAAGCCAGCAGACATTTGGCCTCCCTTGATAAAAAAGAAAGAAGCTCAACTGAGTGAGCTCAACTGTGAATGGTCCTGTTGCAAAACAACAAAAAAGTGTCAGGTTTGCTAAAATCGTCCCTTTCTTAAATTAGGCATGGATGGAGACAGGGAATTGAACTTGTGGTTTTACTTAATTCTCCGTACTGGCCAATGATTATAACAGCAATTCTGATTCAACCACTGATTCAACCACATTGTGCCCATGGCCTGAGGATGGAATTTCAACATGTAGCTAAATGTAGCTAGCTGTCAACTAGCTGGTAGCCTAGGACAACAAAAACTAAAAGCATGTAGAGTCATAGACCGTTTGAGTAGCATGAAAGAGAGGAGGATGGCATTGATGATTCTCTTTTTCTACTTACACACACATAAATTAGTACCATGGATGATATTTTGCTGATGTTGATTGGACTAAATTGTTTTTTTGTATCTTTGTTGTCACTGTACTAGACTAAGCATAGGTGATTTGATGTTGAAATGGTGCTGGAATAGGGGAGTCAGCTCCCGTTTCCTCTGCGACTTGCAGTAACTCTTCTGTGTTCTAAATCAATAGTTGTTTAGTAGTCCGAAAAAGTCGGAAATATTAACTTGATTGGCCATGTAAATGTATGTTACATGCAATATGCTTTGTAGACTCCACCACGTATTGTCTCGGCCTTAGGCCTACAGTGCTTTCGGAAAGTATTCAAACCCTTCCCCTTTTCCACATTTTGTTACGTTACAGCCTTATTCTAAAATTGATTAAATCGTTTTTTCCCTCGTCAATCTACCCCCATAATGACAAAGCAAAAACAGGTTTTTAGAAATGTTTGCACATTAAAAAACAGAAATACCTTATTTACATACTGTAACTATTCAGACCCTTTGTTATAAGACTCAAACTTCAGCTCAGGTGCATCATGTTTCCATTGATCATCCTTGAGATGTTTCTACAACTTGATTGGAGTCCACCTGTGGTAAATTCAATTGATTGGACATGATTTAGAAAGGCACACGCCTGTCTATATAGGGTCCCACAGTTGACAGTGCATGTCAGAGCAAAAACCAAGCCATGAGGTCGATGGATTTGTCTGTAGAGCTCCGAGACAGGATTGTGTCGAGTCACAGATCTGGGGAAGGGTACCAAAATATGTCTGCAGCATTGAAGGTCCCCGAGAACACAGTGGTCACCGTCATTCTTAAATGGAAGAGGTTTGGAACCACCAAGACACTTCCTAGAGCTGGCTGCCTGGCTAAACTGAGCAAACAGGGGAGAAGGTCCTTGGTCAGGGAGGTGACCAAGAACCTTATGGTCACTCTGACAAAGCTCCAGAGTTGCTCTGTGGAAATGGGAGAATCTTCCAGAAGGACAACCATCTCTGCAGAACTCCACCAATCAGGCCTTAATGGTAGAGTGACCAGACGGAAGCCACTCCTCATTAAAAGGCACATGACAGCCCGCTTAGAGTTTGCCAAAAGGCACCTAAAGGACTCTCAGACCATGAGTAACAAGTTTATCTGGTCTGATGAAACCAAGATTGAACTCTTTGGCCTGAATGCCAAGTGTCACGTCTGGAGGAAACATGGCACCATCCCGATGATGAAGCATGGTGGTAGCAGCATCATGCTGTGAGGATGTTCTCCAGTGGCATGGACTGAGAGACTAGTCAGGATCGAGGGAAAGATCAACAGAGTGAAGTACAGAGAGATCCTTGATAAAAACTTGCTCCAGAGTGCTCAGTACCTCAGATTGGGGCAAAGGTTCACCTTCCAACAGGACAATGACCCTAAGCACACAGCCAAGACAATGCATGTCTCTGAATGTCCTTGAGTGGCACAGCTAGAGCCCGGACTTGAACCCAATCGAACATCTCTGGAGAGACCTGAAAATAACTGTGCAGTGACGCTCCCCATCCAATCTGATAGAGCTTGAGAGGATCTGCAGAGAAGAATGGGAGAATCTCCCCAAATACAGATGTGCCAAGCTTGTAGCGTCATACCCAAGAAGACTCGATACTGTAATCGGTACCAAAGGTGCTTCAACAAAGTATTAAGTAAAGGGTCTGAATACTTATGTAAATGTCATATCTGTTTTTATTTGTAATAAATTAGCTGCAATTTTTAAAACCCTTTTTTTGCTTTGTCATTGAGGTATTTTGTGTAGATTGATGAGGATTTTTTTTTTTTTGATCCATTTTAGAATAAGGCTGTAACTTAACAAAATGTGGAACAAGTCAAGGGGTCTGAATTCTTTCCGAATGCACTGTATATATCACGGTGGCAAGGCATATGAACTAACAGGTTATAGAGCAAACAACTCAATTTCACAACACATAGGTTGTAATATGGCTTTTTTCACTCTGGTTTGCTTTCCCTGGTGATTTTACCTAAGCACTGCCATTGTAATTATCCTCCATAGAATTTATTTTCCAATTTACAGATTATGTGAATATTCTAAAATCTACATAAAACAATATACTCATTTTCCTACTGGAGATGTGTTTCCAACTGACTTATTGTGGATAAACGGCTGTGCGTGATGACCTAGTGCACATAAAAATAACTTCTGCAGTTAAATTCTCTTGTACCGAATGAAAAATACAAGTTAAATGGGTTCCATGGCATTATCAGCATTACTGATGGTTTTGTCACAAAAACTGTTGTTTTATAGCAAATGTGCGCATTATTAACAGCAGCCAAGCATCGATCATCATATCACCAGAATAAGACCCTCAATATTGATTGGACACTCACCACCTTGGATACTCACCACCCTGTGAAGTTCATAATTTCTTTAATCTGCTAATCAACTGCATGCTTTCACGAGTTGTAGTGGGAGGACCACTTAACATATCATCGCATGACTCCCCAGTTTACTTCGACATGGTCATTATATCAATATTTGTGCATAAAGGTGTTCCCACTGCCATTTCTCACATAATTCATTTTACACACAAAAATATCCAACCATGTCGACCGAGCTTTCTCATTCTGAGGGGAGAGATTCTGCAAGTGATTTACAGTACAAGGGGAGTCATGATTGGATCAGACCCCCCCCCCAGTACATTTTTAACTATCCCTAATTTGGTTATATTACAACAATGAGAGGATAGCACCTGAGTGCAACCTCATAAGATTAATATATTTTCTTTTTCTTAAAAAGTAAGGACTTCTGCAAGACCAGCAGCCCCTACTACTGCCCAGAACAGTTACCTGACCAGACTGAGGAGCAGCCTCCATGACCTGATGAATCAGCACCCAGAGGGAGTACCCCTTTCCCGTATGAGTCAGGCCTGCTCTCTCCTCCTGCACCCGGAGGTACTTAAGCCCTATCCCTCCACCAGGTACCTCTTGGCCTCCCTTCCCACTGTGGTGAGGCTTCAGGGGATCGGGGTACAGACCCTGGTGCTCCCAGCACTAAGCCATTGTGGAGGTGGGACGGATGCTGGTCGTGTTGGTTGTCGCTAGCCTTCTCGACCTATGCCAAGCAGGGACCAGGCCGTCCGCAAAGAGACTGATTTCAAGATTCCAATCAAAGCCAAGACAACGGAAGAACCTCAAATGTACACAGCCCATAATGATATCAGGGAAAAGCATTAGGGAAGTCTACATACAAGACAATGGCACATCTTACAAGACGGGATACACACAATCAACACATTACTCACTTACCATGAAAGCACACGCCTGTGAATTACAGATGTATGATTTTTTACATTTTTAGACTGTGGCAATACAATTCATTCAATTATTTTATATTTATGATACATCATGGAAAACAATATTTCACTTTAAAGTGTACATGTTTGAACCTAGATACTTTGTGCCCAATTTTATTCATGTTTGACAGATTTTAGACAAGTAAACCTAGAACGCTACATAAACCAATCACTGTTGTGCAGCGTCAATTTGATTATATTTTTCTTAGCGTGATAAGCGACATACTTTACCATATAATAACAGTTTTCCAAACATTTGAATAAAACATTCTGAAAAACATGGAAAGTGCTTTTTTTTGCCTCAAACTGAACAGGCAAGGTCTATTCTATCATGTTAAGGTCACATCCATTCAACAGCACTGTACAATAACACACCCACTACCTCTTCAACACTCTAGTCATCTTACTTTCCCACACAACCTATAACATACAGTACAATAAAGTCTAAATAAACCAAAAACTTTGAATGAAACTGAGGGGCAACGTTGTTACATTTAATGCCTGTTTGCCTGAGGCTGATGCCGTACAGGTGTTGGTACACATGCATGCAAATATTCATTCACACGTAAATAGTGCCATACATGCACTCAAAATTATTCAGTTGTCCTTGATGTCATTTTATGTTCTCCTTTGTTTTTCGCTTTTGTTCATTGTTGCTGCATTGGGGGACCGGGAATGGAATGATTTTAACATTATTATTTTTATCAGGGGGGGGGTCTCGGATGATTGAGGGGCAGCTCTCGGGAACTGTGTGGGGGGGTCTTGGAGGACTGGTGGCCTGGCAGTTGGGAACTTGGGCCGGTGGCTGATAGGTTCCTGGGTCGGGTCCCTGTTTTTGACCATGTGGGAGAACTGTCGACATGCCCTTGGGCAGGACATTGACCCTGGTTGCTTCTGTGGGTCCCCCTGGATGGGAGTCTGTTAGATGACAATGTAAATGTTGAGCGGCTTCACTGCAGGTAGATTGTATGTTTAATATTCAATAAAATAAAAATGTAAAAAGTGCTCACGGTGCTATACGGCTGTCTCCATTCCGATTCACCTTTAGCTCATCTCCCTCTAGTCTACTTTGTTTTAACATGATTACTCCACCACAAGCTGTAGCAGTTACCCAAGATGGGTATCTAACTGTCAACATCATTAGTCAAAGGGCAAGGAACATCATCACTACCTCACTCTCCAACCAAGGGACTTTAATTAAGGAGCAAACTGAACTGAAGATAACATTCTGCAACTCTTGGAAGTTGATAGAAATGTGTCTTTATTGTTCAAACCAACACATTTCAGCTCATAGACACTGTCCTTCAAGAGTTGTTGAATTTCCTCTTTACTTCAACATCCCATTAGTTATAAAAATCCCTTGATAATCAAAGTTGTTCACACAGCATGTTTTGAGATGAGCGAAGTTTAATTCCGTTATTCACCCTGCTGCCCTAGCATTTTCATTAGCTAGCATTTGGTGTTAAGACTAAAGAAGACCCTTAGTTTCATCATATTATTCACTCATTAGTTTCATCATATTATTCACTCATTGGTAGACAATCTTGGCCTATGTGCTTACTAAACTCCGGTTGGGTTTTGATACAGATGCTTGAAACATACGGCCCCTGGTCTCAGTGTTTGGTGCCAAGGCTGTGACAGAGCATGATGAAGGGTTTGGGTTTGTGGATCAGGTTGAAGAATGCCCTCCGTGTCCTGGGGAGAAGTGTTGGGGGGCCAGGATAAACACAGGCGCTGCAGCAGGGATGTGAAGAACACAGACAGATCCAACTGGCCAGCTACTCCCCAGACACACCCATGGGCCTTCAGAGGACAGGGAGCCAGTCAAATCAGGGCCTTACTTAACATGTTTCAAATAAATAAATCCTCAGAAATCTACACAATATCCCATAATGACAAAGCAAAAACAGGTCTAGACATTTTTACTAATATATAAAAAAATCATAGAAATACCTTATTTAAATAAGTATTTAAACCCTTTGCTATAAGACTCGAAATTGAGCTCAGATGCATCCTGGTTTCTGTTGATCATTCCTGAGAATAAGGCTGTAATGTAACAAAATGTGGAAAAAGTCAAGGGGTCTGAATACTTTCCAAATGCACTGTACATACATTACATTTACATTTAAGTTATTTAGCAGACGCTCTTATCCAGAGCGACTTACAAATTGGTGCATTCACCTTATGACATCCAGTGGAACAGTCACTTTACAATAGTGCATCTAAATCTTAAAGGGGGGGGTGAGAAGGATTACTTATCCTATCCTAGGTATTCCTTAAAGAGGTGGGGTTTCAGGTGTCTCCGGAAGGTGGTGATTGACTCCGCTGTCCTGGCGTCGTGAGGGAATTTGTTCCACCATTGGGGGGCCAGAGCAGCGAACAGTTTTGACTGGGCTGAGCGGGAACTGTACTTCCTCAGTGGTAGGGAGGCGAGCAGGCCAGAGGTGGATGAACGCAGTGCCCTTGTTTGGGTGTAGGGCCTGATCAGAGGCTGGAGGTACTGAGGTGCCGTTCCCCTCACAGCTCCGTAGGCAAGCACCATGGTCTTGTAGCGGATGCGAGCTTCAACTGGAAGCCAGTGGAGAGAGCGGAGGAGCGGGGTGACGTGAGAGAACTTGGGAAGGTTGAACACCAGACGGGCTGCGGCGTTCTGGATGAGTTGTAGGGGTTTAATGGCACAGGCAGGGAGCCCAGCCAACAGCGAGTTGCAGTAATCCAGACGGGAGATGACAAGAGCCGACTTCAACATACAGTTGAAGTCGGAAGTTTATGTACACCTTATAGGCTGACCACACAGCGTGCGCTGCGAATTAAATTTAGAAATCTATGTTATTCAATTATTGCACCCACACTGCTCGCGAGCGTCAATGAGCGTCTGCATTGCCAAGGGCTAAAATAGAAGTCATTCCTATTTCTGACACAGATCGCGTAGCAAGTCCTGCCTCTCCAATCTCCTCATTGGTTTATAGAAGCAGGTACCCACGTGCCATCTCCTCATTGGTTATACCCACGTGGGTGATTGGAAGACGAACTGTTGCCAGTTGTCGTGGTAATAATAGGAAAGTTTAGATGCCAATCACCATATAAGTTCAATGAAGAAAAGGCCTGGAAGGAGGAGAGATGACTAGAACGGTTGACCGTTTTATGTGTGGATTAATTGTCAGAGTAGAGGACCTTGTTATTTTACCTGAAATGCAGGACAAATTAGCTAGCAACAACAAGCTAGCTAAATAGGACAAATTAGCTAGCAACAACAAGCTAGCTAAATAGGACAAATTAGCTAGCAAGTGCAAGCTAACTAACTAAATTGCCATAAATGTTTCATGCTTTTCGCCTGTTCCCAAATTAATGTAATTGGTTCAGATTTTTTTTTAAATATTTCAGCCGGCGTGTCGTTATCGCATTTGGTGTAGGGGACAAAATAAATGTATGCACGATGGCGCCAGCGCGCAGCCGGTTTGGGTTCCGTGTTAGCCAAAAACATTTAAACTCAGTTTCACTCCTGACAATGTCATTCCTGACATTTAATCCTAGTAAAAATTCCCTGTCTTAGGTCAGTTAGGATCACCACTTTATTTTAAGAATGTGAAATGTCAATAATAGTAGAGTGAATGATTTATTAGACTTGTGGAGATCTACCATTTCTTTTTCTGAGGTCTTAGCTGATTTCTTTTGATTTTCCCATGTCAAGCAGAGGCACTGAGTTTGAAGGTAGGCCTTGAAATACATCTACAGTTACACCTCCAATTCACTCAAATTATGTTAATTAGCCTATCAGAAGCTTCTTAATTAAGCCATGACGTAATTTTCTGGAATTTTCCAAGCTGTTTAAAGACACAGTCAACTTAATGTATGTAAACTTCTGACCCACTGGAATTGTGATACAGTGAATTATAAGTGAAATAATCTGTCTGTAAACAATGGTTGGAAAAATTACTTGTGTCATGCACAAAATAGATGTCCTAACCGACTTGCCAAAACTATAGTTTGGCAACAAGAAATTTGTGGAGTGGTTGAAAAACTTGTATGTAAACTTCCGACTTTAACTTTACTGTACATACTGTGCAGTTAAACCCCAACACATGAAAAATCTAATCACATCGTTCTGGGATTTTTAAATAAACACAGATAAGCATTAGGAAAGCAGGACTGAGTCTGAAATGGCTACCTATTCCCTACATTAATATCAGCACTTTCAATTTCTCACACACACACACACACACACACACACACACACTTTTCACCTATTGCCTCTACATATTTTTAGAGTAGTGATACATTACTAGAGTGACCCATGTCACAAACCTTCATAACTCTAGAAGGGCAGACATTTTGGTCAAAGATAAATTCCAAACAAGTCAAATTGTAACCATACAAATGTTTTATTTATTTCTATGGGTACTCCGTACTCGTACCTGGCCGAGAGCAGATCCAGTCAGGAAGAGATTTTAATTGTCGATGTCCAGGAGGCTGTGGAAACGGTGTTCTTGTACTCATAGCAGTCCGAACACCACTGAGCAGATTGTTGGACACGGCCTTCACGATCACGTGTTGTGGGTTGAATGGATTCTCATGATAAAACCACCACAGATCACAGTGAAAACTTTACACAGCTGGTCAGCGTCCTTCATCACACAACAGTAGATATAATATTCCACTGACAAGATTCCAATAAGCCAATAGAAAATGTCTATGTGGCACAATCAGGATTACTTTTCGGGGCAGTCCTGCCAAAAACTAATTACTGCCCTCCTTCTGTAGCACCTGAATAAGGTAGTGGGCCTCCTCTGTGACCCGATGATCCAGAGATTTCTTAAGGCCTTAAGACTGAGAAAGACTAACTTCCTGTTGACACCCAACTTTCCCCTGTAGACATTCAAATCCCTGAGTGGCAAAATAAATCATATAGGGTATATCTAGCTGGCACCCTATTCACTATGTAGTGCACAACTTTTGACCAGGGTCGATTGGGCTATGGTCAAAAGTAGTGCACTTGTGATAGACTTTGTGATGTGTCAATGCTTTTTATCCATCCTAGCACTTGAGTGCAAGAGACCCAATCAAAACCATCTGTTCCAGCACTGCAACAATCTTTGATTAATGAAAAGGAAAATGTGTGGTTTTTAGTTACACCTGGTGGCAAATATTGCAGAAATAATTATGGTAGTATCTCAAATATGCTTTCTTTTAGCTCAGCAAAAGTGGGGTATACTGATCCAGTCCAGAACAGGCATAGATGGCCTCCCTTAAAACATGGCTCCATTCCGGACCAGAGTCACAATGGTGACGTGGAGAGTGTTCAGCACTATAGACAGCTTCCAGCTGTTAAAGGAATACTCCACACAAACATTTTATTTATTAGTCCCAAAATGTTTTGCATGTCAGCAGTCACATTTTCAAGGCATAGGATTTTTCCAGAAGCAAAATGTCAATTGCATCCTCATGATGTGGTAAGTGATACTTTGCCTCTTGAAAATGTTATATCTTGAAAACGTGAATGTTATCATACAAAAACATTTTGGGACTGTATTAAGTAGACTAATGAAAAACAATTCCAAAAAGTAGTTTGAGTGAATTTTCCCTTTAATTATTCTTTCGGGGCGGTTTTCCCTCACTCACAAATTAAACACTTTCAAATGGAGATTATCCATTACGTTTTCCTTTTAGTCCCAGGACTAGGCTTAATCTTGTGTCTGAGAAACAGGTCCTTCATCTATATTAGTTAGGAAACTGCAGAAAGTCAAACTGACTTGACTTATACCCTTTTAATGAATAATAAATGGATCATTTGGTGGGTCAGTGCCATAGCGCAGTTTCGTGCCCACCGCACGGTCCATCTTTCCCCCCACAAATATTTATCTTAAAATTAATATTTCAAATATATAACAAATCATTATTTTACTAACTGGATTTATGTCAACTCAGTGAGACACCATAAAAGCCTTTTCATTTTTACAATGATTGTCCAACAAGTGTTTAAAGGACTTGATTAATTCTAATATTCAGATATGTAATACAAATCTCCAAACTTCTTTTGGATTAATAGCCCTATTAAATGCTCCAGGGATAATGTATTTGGCATGGTTGTTTTTCTAGATTTAGAACATAAAACATTTATAAAGCAAACAATATCCCTAAAGTCTAGCACAGAAAATACTTCACTGTTTTAAGCATGCGTTGCAGAACAGTGATTACAATACTTATTCAGAATATTGACAAAACATTATTGAGTCCATCAGTAGAGTTGACAACAGCTATTTGACCTAGATTGTGTGTATGCATCTAGTTCGGTCCTTGAGCTGTTCTTGTCTATTGATGTTCTGTATTATGTCATTCTGTATTATGTTTCATGTTTTGTGTTGGACCCCAGGAAGAGTAGCTGCTGCTTTTGCAACAGCTAATAGGTAGCCTAATAAAATACCAAATACTCAGACATTTTTGCCTCTAAAGAAACAAATTAACATTTTTAAAATATGGAAAAATATTTTTAGCAAATTTGCTTTTCCTCAGTTGCTTTAAGAGACTCTAAAACCTCATTAAATGTACCAGAATATGAATTTTGGTTCAAATATATATCTTAATCTATCAGGCAGATGGAGCTGACAGTTAATGGTTGTGACCACGGTGATTCTAATATTATTAAAATCTATCGAAAGTAGAGAACTTCAGACTACAAGTGGTCTTGTTGCACTACATGTTATGAAGAAATTAATAAGGAGTCCTTATGGTAAATAGCTGCCCCTGCTTATTCGTAATTTAAGATTTTTGACAAATATGACAGACCAAATCTCCATACACATCTTTAAGGAATCATAGTTTTGAGAGAAATATTATTTAAAGTCAGAGGGCTATTGCAAGAAACTAAATAAGATAATGGATATTAACTGAAATGTTTTTGCCAGTTTGTAGAATTTTAAACACTTATTTGGATCCTTAACCATGGACAAGGGCATTTCCAGGCATAGAGCCGACATGGAAATGAATAACATTTAAAGTATTTAGAAAATACCAAAAACAATTTTTTCCCCTTGTAAAATCCCTCTAAATGTAAAAATTCTCAACACTATAATTAAAGTTTCCCTGCCGGACAAGGATTGTCCGACTTTCAAAAATCTCTGGACAAATTTCCTACACATTTTGCCATAAGGCTGAGAGAAAATGTTGCAATTTTAAAGCAAATATCATTTAATTCTAAACATTCCTTCATGGCGTGTTCATATGCTATCTGGGGAGGCCCGACCTCCGTGGGCCATGCCAGTGTGGTGGGGGCTTATATGTGTGTCCTATTTCACCCATGAACAAGTGTGTGTTATGTATGTAAACGACCACCCCTCATCACTGTCAAACGCTCCCTAAATCACTTGCGGACCTGTCTAATCGACCGGGCCCAGGTATCCTGGTAGGATATTGACCTCATCCCGTCAGTAGAGGATGCCTGGTTGCTCTTTAAAAGTGCTTTCCTCGCCATTTTTATTTAACCAGGTAGGCTAGTTGACAAGTTCTCATTTACAATTACGACCTTTCCAAGATAAAGCAAAGCAGTGTGACACAAACAACAGAGTTATACATTGAATAAACAAACATACAGTCAATAACAATAAAAGTCTATAACAATAGAAAAAGTCTATGTACAGTGTGTGCAAATGAGGTAAGATAAGGGAGGTAAGGCCATAAATAGGCCATAGTGGTGAAATAATTACAATTTAGCAATTAAAACACTGGAGTGATAGATGTGCAGAAGAGGGGATGGGGTAGTTGGATGGGCTATTTACAGATGGGCAATGTACAGGTGCAGTGATCTGTGAGCTGCTCTGACAGCTGGTGCTTAAAGTTAGTGAGGGAGATAAGTCTCCAGTTTCAGTGATTTTTGCAATTCGTTCCAGTCATTGGCAGCAGAGAACAGGGAAGGAAAGGCGGCCAAAAGAGGAATTGGCTTTGGGGGTGGCAAGTGAAATATACCTGCTGGAGCACGTGCTACGGGTGGATGCTGCTATGGTGACCAGTGAGCTGAGATAAGGCTGGGCATTACCTAGCAAAGACTTATAGATTACCTGGAGCCAGTGGGTTTGGCGACAACGGCATGCAGGTCGCAATGGTGGGTAGTAATGGGGCTTTGGTGACAAAATGGATAGCTCTGTGATAGACTGCATCCAATTTGCTGAGTGTTGGAGGCTATTTTATAAATGACATCGCCGAAGTCTAGGAACGGCAGGATAGTCCGTTTTACGAGGGTAGGTTTGGTAGCATGAGCGAAGGATGCTTTGTTGCGAAATAGGAAGCCAATTCCAGATTTAATTTTTGGATTGGAGATGCTTAATGTGAGTCTGGAAGGAGAGTTTACAGTCTAACCAGACACCTAGGTATTTGTAGTTGTCCACATATTCTAAGTCAGAACCGTCCAGAGTAGTGATAAATGGGTGGGCAGGCAGGTGTGGGCAGTGATCGGTTGAAGAGCATGCATTTAGTTTTACTTGCATTTATGAGCAGTTGGAGGCCATGGAAGGAGAGTTGTATGGCATTGAAGCTTGTCTGGAGGTTAGTTAACAGTGTCCAAAGGGACAGATGTATACAGAATGGTGTCGTCTGCGTAGAGGTGGATCAGAGAATCACCAGCCGCAAGAGCGACATCATTGATGTATATAGAGAATAGAGTCGGCCTGAGAATTGAACCCTGTGGCACCCCCATAGAGACTGCCAGAGGTCCGGACAACAGGCCCTCTGATCTGTAACTTCATTTGTTGACTTCTGTAACCGTTAAAAGCCATGGTTTCATGCATGTTAACATTAGAAGCCTCCTCCCTCGGTTTCTTTTATTCACTGCTTTAGCACACTCTGCAAACCTGGATGTCCTAGCAGTGTCTGAATCCTGGCTTAGGAAGGCCACCAAAAACCCTGAAATTTCCATCCCCAACTATAACATTTTCCAACAAGACAGAACTGCCAAAGTGTTGCAATCTACTGCAGAGATAGTAAGACAGAACTCAGCAGGCTAATCACGTCTGTGCCCCAAAAAAAATAATTTTTAAAAGTAGCTCACCTTTCCAGAAACAATTCTCTCACAATTGTCACTTGCTATAGACCACCTTCTGCCCCCAGCTGTGCCCTGGACACCATATGTGAATTGATTGCCCCCCCATCTATCTTCAGAGCTTGTGCTGTTAGGTGACCTAAACTGGGACATGCTTAACACCCCAGTCATCCTACAATCTAAGCTTGATGTCCTCAATCTCAAACAAATGATCAATGAATCCACCAGATACAACTCAAAATCCGTAAACACGGGCACCCTCATAGATATCTAACCAACCTGCCATCCAAATACACCTCTGCTGTCTTCAACCAGAAGCTCAGCGATCACTGCCTCATTGTCTGCGTCCGAAATGGGTCTGCAGTCCTAAAACACTTCAGCGAGCAGGCCTTTCTAATCGACCTGGCCCGGGTATCCTGGAAGGATATTGACCTCATTCCAGTCAGTAGAGAATTCCTGGTTATTCTTTAAAAAGTGCTTTCCTCGCCATCTTAAATAAGCTTGCCCCATTCAAAAAAAATGTAGAACCAGGAACAGATATAACCCTTGGTTCACTCCAGACCGGACTGCCCTTGACCAGAACAAAAACATCCTGTGGCGTACTGCACTAGCATCGAATAGCCCCCGTGACATGCAACTTTTCAGGGAAGTTAGGAACCAATATACACAGGCAGTTTGAAAAATCTAGCCTTTGCTTTCCTAACAGAAATTTGCATCCTGTAGCAAACTCCAAAATGTTCTGGGACACTAAGGTCGATGGAGAATAAGAGCACCTCCTTCCAGTTTCCCACTGCAGTGAGGCAAGGAAACACTTTCACCACCGATAAATCCACTATAAGCATTTTTCTACGGCCGGCCATGCTTTCCACCCCCCTACAAATCAACTGGGCTAGACAATCTGGACCCTCCCTTTCTAAAATGATCCACCAAAATTGTTGCAACCCCTATTACTAGCCGGTTCAAACCTCTCGTATTGTCTGAGATCCCCGAAGCTTGGAAAGCTGTCGCAGTCATTCCCCTCTTCAAAGGGGGAGACACTCTAGACCCAAACTGTTATAGACCTATATCCATCCTGCCCTGCCTTTCTAAAATCTTCAAAAGCCAAGTTAACAGATTACGACCATTTCAAATCCTACCGTACCTTCTCCACTATGCAATCTGGATTCCGAGATGATCATGGGTGCACTTCAGCCATGCTAAAGGTCATAAACGATATAAACACCATTGATAAAAGACAGTACTGTGCAGCCATCTTCATCGACCTGGCCAAGGCTTGACTCTGTCAATCACCGCATTCTTATCAGCAGACTCAAAAGCCTTGGTTTCTCAAATGGACTGCCTCGCCTGGTTCACCAACTATTTCTCAGATAGCTCAGTGTGTCAAATAGGATGGGCCTGTTGTCCGGACCTCTGGCAGTCTATGGGGGTGCCACAGAGTTCATTCTCAGGCCAACCTTTTTCTCCATCGCACCTGTCCACCCGACTAGCATCACTACTGTGGACGGTTCTGACTTCGTTGTCCACATATTCTATGTGTCTGGTTAGACTGTAAACTCTCCTTCCAGACTCACATTATGCATCTCCAATTCAAAATTAAATCTAGAATTGGCTTCCCATTTCACAACAAAGCCTCCTTCACTCATGCGGCCAACACTTCCGCTGGCCGCCTTTCATTCCAGTTCTCTGCTGCCAAAGGTGGAGTCTTATATATTCCCCTCTAACTTTAAGCATCAGCTGTCAGAGCAGCTTCCCGATCACTGTACCTGTACACAGCCAATCTGTAAATAGCATACTCAACTACCTCATCCCCATATTGTTATTTATCCTCTTGCTCTTCTGCACCGCAGTAGCTCTACTTGCACATCTGCACATCACGCCAGTGTTAACGCTAAATTGTAATTATTTCACCTCTATGGCCTATTTATTGCCTTACCTCCCTAATCTTCTACATTTGCACACACTGTTCATAGATTTTTATATTGTGTTGTTGACTAAGTTTGTTTATGTGCAACTCTGTGTTGTTGTTGATGTCCCACTGCATTGCTTTATCTTTGCCAGGTCGCAGTTGTAAATGATAACTTTTTCTCAACTGGCCTACCTGGTTAAATAAAAGGTGAAATAAAATTAAAATAAATAAAGTATTATAATAGTGTAAATTGAAAATGTGTGTTTTGCATATCCCATAGTGCATTCAAACTGACATTGGGTCTTCTGCATGTAGCCAAACGTATGCATTGCAGTACATATACAACTTGCACTATAGCAAGTTTAATTTAGGCGGTTTGGCGATGTTTGGTGCTGCTACCTAAATTACACGTGTTATAATAAAAATACCCTAATTGCCCACACTGATCATAGAACTGCGTGATTCCAAGCTCCAAGTCTTGTGCCATGCAAGTTTAAATAGTTTAAGCTATTACTATAGTAATAGTTTATGTCCAGATTCATTTTCATTACAATTTGTATTTGTATCCACTATTACTTGACCCTCACCCACAAGGATGCGAGTGTTTACAGAGGAGATAAATAAAAGATTGTAGGGTTTCATAGTCTAAATCAAACAAACGTATGGAAGAGAATGAACACTAAATTGCCAGTGAAATATAGGCGGTTATTATTTCCTGAGGATAAGTCCTAGCTGACTGTACAGACTACTTCTACTGCCTTCCTTTCGATACAAGAACTCTGGGCTAGGCAAAGGAGGGAGAGCCCAAGCTCAGTTCAGAGGGTTTCCATCAGTGCAGGACAATATACTACAAGAGCTTGTTTATACTGCTAGACTGGTGTGACATCTCCTGCCATTGAACATTGAGAAAAACACATGCCAGGGGTGTATTCATTAGTGCATACCATAGGAAACTGTTGCAAAACATTTGCAAAGAAAACAAGAGTTCCTTACTGGAAAAGTTCAGCCGATCCCTCCAGCATTAAGGCCAGTTTAGTTCAGAGTAAATACACCACAGGGTCTTTTCTAGGAAAAGGTTAACTTTGGTGACAGAACCACTACCATTATGTAATAACAGAAATCCAAAGTAAAGTTTACTATCAATGAACAATATGAATAATAATAGTACAGTGACTTTGCTATAAAAGTCGATAAGAGTCCATGTCCTGCTGATTAAAAACTCATGCTCTAGTAGTAGAGCAACTGCAGTTCTGGACATTATTACTAAAGCTGGATTGTAAACATCTGTACTCATACAATGAGTAAAATCATAAAACTCACCGATCATAAATGATGTGTATTGATACTATAATGAATTGTATGTAGAGTGGCCGTGGTTTGCGGTCCTGACCAGGCTATATCAGGGCATACAATTAAAAATATATAAAAAACAAACAGATTAAGAATCTCTATTGGAAATACTTTTAGAACAGGAGAAGACTTAAGATGCTTAGGAAAATTATCAAAATTGTCTGCAGTCAACAAATAATGTCACCAAAAACAAAATGTTTGATTTAACTTTATTTATTTTTTATGGCTTTGTTTTTTTCTTATTGTTTTCTTATTTTTTTCCCCCTTACTATAGGTCTTTTTGGCACTACATAATTATCTGATAGGAGTGGGCATGTTAAAATGTTGTTTTTTGTTTGAACAAATGTCTATTCAAAGCTTTTATCCTTAAGCAAGCAAAGTATGAACACAGCTAATAAAAATAAAGGATCATTTTCCCTCCTTTACACAAAATAAAAACACTTTTTGGACCCCTTCAGAAATGGGGGTATTAAAATATTTAACATTTGTATTACAAATCAATGTAATGAGACAAAACACGTAAAAACTGTACAAAAATGATAAAATTCATTTTAAAAAGTATTGTGACCAGATGATGAAAAGTTAAGATTATATAGTTTTTGTTTTGTCAGGGTGAAGGACCATAAATGAAAGAAGCTGCTATGAGAGCAGAGTTCACAATTCATTTCTTCTGCTGGATGTAGTTGAGGTTGACGTGATGTCGTCCGTGGGGGAGGAGCGGGAAATGCTGATTGGGGTTCACCACAGAACCTGGGGCGGGGCCAAGACAAAGAAGGAAGTAAAGTTAACTACAGTAGGGGCATTTTTGTAAGATCGAAGGGGAGAATTATTTAGAGTAGACCAATCAATGAAGTATTACAAACTATACTAAATGAGAGGTGGATCCGTGGCTTTCCCACCCCATGAGATATGCAATAATTAATTGTATTTTTTAAAACGGACACCCGTTCTGAATGGACTCAAGGACAGACCGACCCTTTCCGAAAAGGACTGTTTGAAACTGACCCAAACAGACCCATGCTGGTTCAGGTTCCGAGACACCCGTTTAGATTCTAAAGAAAGCAATTTAAAATATCCAATTGGGCGCTGCCAGCACCATGAATAAACAAGCGATGTTGGCCAAATTAACTACAGTTACGTGTCCTTAAAAACTGCCTATAACTAATTATTTTAAAAAACGATTAGTTGTGTCTCGACGTGTAGCATATGGACTATACTTTGCTAATACAAAATGATATTAATTTATAATTTTTTTATATTTAAAAAGAGACGAGCTTAGGCCTAGCCCTAGAACAACAGAAAAGATAGGTATGCCGGTGTTGTGCCGAAAATCTCCCCCCTGCCAGACCCCCCTCTTCTAATTTCCTTAATTTTGTGGCTAGTGTCAAATAATTTCTGTAGAACTTCAAGTCAGGATAGGCAACCAAAAATGTATAATTAATTCATGTGTGTTTTATTAAACATGGAGGGAGTAAAATGTTGGCAAGCAATAAACCTTTCAGAACAACTACGGCTGAATTATTATCCATAGACTTTCAAAAATACTAGTTGAATAAGACATGGGATAGATGACGAATGGCAAAGAGATTTATTTATAGACCAATACAAAAATCAGTAGCGGATTTAGGTACGCGACAAGGGCAGCCGCCCATGGCGGCATCTTGCCGGGGGTAGCACAGGGCGCCCCAGGGGTGTGTGCGCTGAAGGGGGGGTTCGCCCAGGGCGCTATACAAGCTAGAACCGCCACATACACTTGAAACAAATAGCCAAACCGAAAACTGCAGACAAAAATGCATTCTGCTACTAAGATCAGTGAATGTAGGCTAAACTGACAAATGAGTGAAGGGCAGAAATCTCAACTAGCACGCAAGTCGCAACAATGAAGAACACGGGGGGGATTCTGAGGGGGAGATTTGGCAATACTCCAGCGCCATGTTCCCGACATCTTTTAAATCCTTGTCAGATTGCTAAACAGATATAGGCTGATGCAGTAGCTTTATTTCTACATTTTCTATCCCAATGTGTTTTTATAAAGATAAGCATTATATTGTTAGATTAAAAGGTGTAACTCCGGTAGGCATAAAATATTCTTCCTCACCTCAAGTTCAACTCTCGGTGTGCACTGCCTTCATAGGTCTGCAGTACCTAAGCCGAATGAATAGGCATACCACACCAAACAATCACAAAAGTTGCTTAACTTTATTGGGATGATATCAAAAGTCCCTATTCACTGGGAAAATACGAATATTGCCGCAATAAATTCAATACCAACAAAGGTGACTGCCTACCGCAGGCCTACCCAACAAATGACAGTAATAGGTTAATGCCATTTCTTTTACAACAGGCCTACTTTTAGCCTTAAACTAAATACATAGCACAAAAATATAGATACGTTTTCGTTGACAAAAAATGTTCAACAAAATGAAACACTTTTTGCATTGCTAATTTAAAGAACTGGTTTAGATAATTAAAATAGACCTACAATAGTAATAAATAAACAATAATGGACTGGACGATAAATGAAAATAAACAAGATAGAAATATGCATCAAACCTGAATAGCGAATTGCACACAGTCCATTTGGCTGTGCCAACATTTTTCCTCATATTTGTCAACTACAATATCACAACTTGTCCCTGAGGACGTTCCCCTTGTCGACTTCTTTTCACTTTTCTCTTTCTCCTCTAACTTTTGTTATACTTCAGTGAAAAAGGACTCAATCTTCACGGATCAATAGTAGAGAAGGGTAATTAACAGAAGACGGGTCCAAATCGGGACCAACGGTAATACATTTTAATCGCACATACCTGGTACCCGTGACAATTACGTCAGACCCGACCCAGATCCGAGCCAGAAGTCAGATTTTAGGGCCAGGACCCGATTGGGTCCCGGGTCAGATCTCGGGATTTCAAGTCTGTTGAAACCGTGAAGACCTCTAATTCGCATCTCTCTATCACAGAGCCTCTTACCTTGGGACATGAAGGGTTTGCCGGGTTGTGGGTAGCCCCCGTTGCCCTGCTGGATGAAGTTCTGTGGCATGCGGTAAGGCCAGGACGGGGACAGGGAGTAGTGGGCCGCATTGCTGTGCTCCCAGGTCCTAGATCCCTGCTGGCTCACACCCCCAAACTGGGTCTTGTAGCCTGGGTCTACAGGGAAAGGGAGGTCTTTAAATTTGGTCCACAAAACGTAAATGGAAAATTTAAACAAGAAACTGCTCAGCCAACCACAATAATTTGATATCATCCTTCTTACCCAGCACCAGTTTAAGTGCACAGTGAATTAAGTGTAGCTCAAAACCACTGGTGTCTCTTACCTGACCACACAATCAGCACAGTTAACAAGGAAACAGACAGTTACTGCTAAAGACAAGGACAGAATCTGACCAGTTAGTCAGACAAACCAACAAAGACAGACTGTTCTGACAACTAGCAGAGACAGAAAGAGCCCAGACAGAGACTGAGCCACCCAGTGTGTACCTGACTTCCCCACAGTGCCGTTAGCCACCATTGCCCCCTGTTGTGCCAGGTGGTTGTGCCAGTGCCTGTCCCGTCCCTGCCCTCCTCCCAGGCCCATGGGCCTCCCCGCCGGCTGGGCGAAGATGATGCTAGGGTCGTTTAGGTTCATAGGGCTAGGGCTGCCACCCCCCAAAGAGCCCCCTGGCCCTGTGTTCCCATTCCCTGGGCCAGGTGCCTGGCGCAGAGGGAATTTAAGGCCGGGCGGGGAGGGCCCACCAGGGCCACTGGAAGTCTGGAGGATTGGGCCGTGAATGGGCCAGGAGTTGGAGGGGTGGTGGTGTTGGTGATGAACCTGGTGCCCCTGGGACTGATGAGACTGGTGCTGGTTGTGATGGGACGGCAGCAGTCCCAGAGCAGTGAGAGCTGCAGAGTGGTGGTACTGGCCCGGGTGGGAGGGAGGGAAGCCGAAGAGAGAGAGGGGAACCTGGGGGTGTTGGGGCTGCTTAGGGGGTCCCACTCCAGCGGAGGTCTTGGAGGAGGAGGATTGGGGGGGAGCTGGAGGATTGGCTGGAACCCTGGGAGAACAGGTTGGGCTGGGGGGAGTAGGGCGGAGTCTGGTGAGAATCAGACTGAGGAGGGGGGGCGGGGGACAGCAGGGTAAGGATGTAGAGGGAAAGTCAGGAAGGGAAAAATACAGGAAGGGAAACAGAGAAATAAATTAAAAGGCTTCACCATACATAGAGGTCTGTACTGATAGATAAAGAAGCTAGCTGTAGCATGTTTGAACATGGTTAGGGTGGCTCAGGGAGAGAGACAACATAGAGTTGTACTCACACATTCGGAGGGTTGTCTGGTGCGTCCGGGGCGGTCCTGTGGAGGCTGGGGGATGGGGATTGACTGGGAGCTCACCATGGCTTGCACCATGTGGGGAACTGGAGGAAACGGAAGCAAACCATTACATCACTCAGTCATCGAGCCACTGCTGTCCTCTGCTGGGAGGTAGTAGTCATGACAAAACACAGGTCTTTAAATCAACAACTAACATGGGCTCCTATACAATACAGGAATGATAAGTTTTAGTTTGAAACGATTCAGTGCCATTCGGTTTGAATACAGAACTAATCGATGCAATTCGGTTCGAAACAATACGATTCGATACACTAACATTTGTTGCACAAACACATTCATTTTCCATTCTAAATTAAAAATCTGCTGCTGATGGAGCTCATGAGTTGGGACTCTTGGAGTTAATCTGTCTGAGCTTGTTATTTTTGTTATTTTTTTTTATATTTTTTTTGCATGTTTGAGCTTTTAATATTTATCATTTACAAATTAGCTCAGACATACCCAATGAATATATAGCACAACTTTGGATTTCACTCCCATCTCAAAATCAAATGGTTTTAACCGTTTTTACAGATTGATCTTCTCGTCGTCTCTAGTTTTGGCCATGCAGTGCGACTCGCAAAAGTGATTGCTGGCCTCTCGAGTGGAGCAGTGGTCTAAGTCACTGCATTGCTAGCTGTGCCACTAGAGATTCTGGGTTCGAATCCAGGCTGTCGCAGCCGCCCGCAACTGGGCGGCGCACAATTGGCCCAGCGTCGTCCGGGTCAGGGGAGGGTTTGGCCGATAGGGATGTCCTTGTCCCATCGCGCACTAGCGACTCCTGTAGCAGGCCGAGCGCATGCACGCTGACACGGTCGCCAGCTGTACGGTGTTTCCTCTGACACATTGGTGTGGCTGGCTTCCCGGTTAAGTGGGCATTGTGTCAAGAAGCAGTGGGGTTTGGTTAGGTTTCGGAGGACCGTGAGTCCGTATGGGAGTTGCAGCGATGAGACAAGACTAACTACTAATTGGAGACCACGGAATTGGGGAGCAAAAATATATTTATAAAAAGTGATAGCCGTCCTCGTTATGAAATAATTAACTTTACACTGATTGTTCAAAGCAAAACTACCAAAAATATTGCTGATGGTGAACCTGAATAATCAAAATAAACTCCATTTTAAGCCCTGTTCAGCAGGTAGGCCAACAGCCAGTTGTCTCTCCGATAGCTTACTTTTATTCCAGTAAATCAGCGCACAGATGACAACCTAAATGACATCTGACTGATGCATGCTACATTTGGATCGGTTTAGGGTCCGCAGACCAATACACTTGTATCTTAAACATTCGGTGAATCGTTACATTCCTACCTGAATTTGTCCAAATGAAACTCTTGTTTTGCTCTGTTTGCTTCTCAAATGGTAGACTGTTTACGTAATGAATTCACCCCAGAGGTGTAATTATTAGACCAAGACAAACTGTTTTGCAAACAGTTGCAAAACCCTTTGCAACGGAAACAGTTTACTCCAAACAGAAAACGGTTTGGCAACGAAAACAGGAGTATCTATTCAACAAATTCAGGTATGTCCCTCCCTGTTTAATTTCTGTTTTCTTCCTAGCGGATACACCCTCGATCAGGTGTGTGTGTGTGTGTACCTAGTCCCACTGCGGCTCTCTGTCTAAGATGACGGTACTCTTGGCAGTCCCTCCGTACGTGACCCATGTCACCACACTGGAAACAGCGACGCTCCCGCAGCTCATGATCATCTCCCTCCTTCACATCCTCCTCTTTCTCGTTCTCCTTCTTCCTCATCCCCCTGTTCAGACAGACATGCACACAGAAGCAGAGGATTGGCTCATTCAAACATGCAGCCACCACTTGACATAGGTTAAAATACTATTATAAATCATTTCAAATACTGTATATGTGCTTGATTGAGCTCGTCTTCCAACAGAACCAATGCAACAAAAAGTCTCAAAAGTGCAAAGCCCTCCCACCTGGAATTATTTCAAATAGTATTTGAACCCAGGTCTGTCACACACACACACTAGTTCCGAAAGAAACTCACTGATGTTCTCTCCCAGTGTACCTGCGTCTCTTGGGGCAGTCCTTCATATAATGGCCGATCTTGCCACAGACCCGACAGCACCTGTCATTAGGTGCCAGCTCCCCATCAGTTAGCACCTTGGAGTCAAAGAAGTAGTACTGCACCACAGAAGAAACAATGTTAGACAAATGGAATAATTTGACATCGACAGTGTACAGCCCGGGCAACAATGCCCATTATTACAACGGGTCTCAGAGTGCGGATGTTGGATCAGGTCCAACCTCTTGTTAATCATCATTTAAAAAAGGCAAAAATGATCCTATATCAGCACTCTGAATTACAGCCCTGTATCTAGTGTGTGCCCTACCGCCTCCAAGCCAGGCTGGGGGTAGAAGGGAGTACCAAACAGCTTCCTGCCGTTGATAAAGGCCTTCATGATGAAGTTAGTCACTAAGGAGAGACAGAGAAGGGGTGTGTTGGGGACCATGATCACTGAACTACTACAGGGAGCACAGACCATAATCACTGACATACTGTGGTAGATGATACATATTGGCCTGATAAGGATAACTTAGGAGTAAGGTGGCAAAACTCTCAATAAATTCTGTGATTTTCCAGAAATCCTGGATGGCGTATTCCAGATATCCTGCTCATTATCTCCTGACAACCTCTAACCAGGATTTCAGGTAAACTAGGGAATTTATTGAAAGTTCCTCAACCCTACTGAGGACACAGTTCACTTACTTTTGCGAGAAACTCCAGCACCAAGATTGTGATTCAAGTCAAAGGGATCTAAGGAACAAACAAAAAGTAACCAGTGATCAATCGGTCCTTTCATCATCACAACCATGTGAATGAGAAGGAAAGTTTCACTACCTTCAATAGCGATGCACTTGGAGGTCCACTGCTTCTCGAAGGTGGTGAGTCGTTTCCTCTGGCGGATGCTAATGACATGCTCCTTAAAGTCAAACTCCTCGGTGTAGAACCTGAGTAGGCCCAGCCACAGCTCCCCCACAGACTCACGGTTTTGCTGCAGCTCTGGCAGATGACGACGCTATGAGGGAGGACAAGGGACAGCGAGCTTTATCAGAACTCTTTAATAGAATGCTTTAGACTACAATGACTAGTAATCAAAACAACAAACGTATTCAAGGTCATCATTTAGGAGAGGCAGGTGTGTGTAGGATTTGCTACATTCAGTTGCGTTGATGACTTAACTCACCAGTTCCTCGAGGTCATCACAGAAGAAGGCATTCCAACCATCCACCATCCTCTGTGGTACAGTATGTCCGTCAAAGACCTAAGGAACAGGTGGACATTGGGTTATTTCCTAAAGCTTTTACAAAGACTGAGTGGCTTCTGTTGGTGTCAGCTACATCCACACTGACTGGCTATAACAGGATGGACCTGTAACAAGGGTTAGCAGAGGGTAAGTGAACAGTACCTCTTGGAGAACAGGGATGACGGGGGGCTTTCTCTGCTGCAGGAAGTAGAGCACCATGAGGATGTATGCATAGGACGACAGACTTCCTCTGGACGCGTCACCTATGTCGCAGCGCTTCGCAAACACCTTCATGGTGTATCCCAGGAACTGCACGCGCGGGTCTAGAGCCGCGTAGGTAGCCAGCATTCTGGTGTTGTGTTGAGCCTGAAAGAGGAGTGACACCAATGAATCCATACAGATGGATCGTACACAATCACTGATTACACAGCAACTTAGCTTGACATACAAAGGACATGTTACCCAATGATAGTACTCTGTCCCATACCAGTCCTTGTTATGGCTATCTGTAACGTTAAGTAATGATCTCTGTTTACTCACCAGCGTATTGTAGAGGCTGATGTCTGCCTCCAGTCCGCTCGGTCTGTGTTCAAACTTCACAATAGGCACTTTGGCTGTCGTAATAGGCAGGATGTTCCTCAGACCTGACAGAGGAAAACACAGGTCATCAATCACCAAATCACAAAATAGGACAGTCTGCATTCATAACAAATAGTCAAATCACACATCCTGAAAGGGGTCAATGTAATGTGCTATGAAAGAACCTCTTTTACCTGCGTGTTTCTTTAGCACCTTGGCTAGGTCTTCGATGATCTCTTTGCAGTTCAACTTCTGTTGAGTAGAGGGATAGACAGATATACATCTCAGAATGACTGGGGAGTCAAAGACCTGCGGGAATGAGTTTCAATATTCAAAATGGACACCAATCACAGTGAGCCCACGTACCTCTCCGGTGTCGTGGCCCTCCAAGGTCATGCAGATGTCCAGGTCACTGTCACGGAAACCAAAGCCGTTCTTGGAGGAGCCAAACAAACACAGCTGGGCCTCGTCTGTGTGATGATATCATAGATGTTTATAATACAGAGGTTGTACTACACAGAATAGTAACTTCCATATTCTTGTGAACTGCTGTTACATATGAAATTTTGTTCTGTACGTACCATTGTATTCCTTTCGTATAAACCTCTCCAGACTACTCATGACCTGCTCTCTCTTCTGCTGCTCTCCAAGAGAGGGGGACAGCTCATCTACAAACAATCAGAAAACGTATATTTAACGTGTTTGAGTATTCCTATTTGTGCATGTGAAGTCTATATATACAGGTTTTACCAGTGTAGTGTTCAATACATGTCTTAGCTCTATAATATAGAAGATCTGCTTGGACAAAATCTGGACATAATCACTCAAACAAACTCCTTCCAAGACAGCAGAATGATGTTAAGCAGCAAATGACTTACGGTAGCAGAGTCTACAAAGGCCATCCAGGATGTCTCTGAAGCGATCGGTCATGGGAGGCAGCGGTTTGAGCTCGATCTTCTTGAAGTCCTCAGGACAATCGTCCTTCAGATGGCCATCTCTCTTACAGATGCTGCACACGACTGTAGGAGGCTGCAGAGAAAATCAATAAACATAATTAAGCAAAGCCTGTGAACTTAATTCTGGAACCTACACTAAACATCTGTCAAAGCAAGTCTAGAATTTTCATTATCCAATTCAAAACAATCAAAAAAGCATTTTGTACATATACCTTTCCGCCTGTGAAGATCATCCTGTCAAATATATAATGCAGGTCCTCTGGTGCAATATGTCCCTGCATCTTAAACACAGGCTTAACTTCCTCTTCCCCCTCTTCATCACTGTCCAGCAGGCCGTTCTGGGGCGAGGGGGAGGCGGAGGAATACTCCAGGGTAGCGCCAGGCTCAGCTCCAATCCCATCTGTAGAACTGTACCCCTCACTGAGGACCAAGTCCATAAGGCCAGCGTTTAATGCCCGCTCTGCTCCAACCTCTTCATCACTTTCAAACTCATCATCCTCCATCTGTCCTGTCTCAGAGCTCAGACTGTTCCCTTCTTTCCCATTGCGCTCTCCACCTCCACTCTTCTCAGCCACCTCGTCTCCCTTTCCGTCTCCTTCCTCCAGTTTCATGTCGCCATGTTTGCATGTCTTCTTGCCTCTCTGGCGCCCTCCTGTGTCCCTGTCCTTGCTCTGCGGGCAGGCAAAGTATTTGTAGGCAGTACGAAAGCGCTCCTGGACGTACTCAAAGACCATCTGACTGTTCAGGCTGCGGGCAACATTCCTCTTCAGGGCAAACGGATCTGAGAAGAAATAGAAGAGGATAAGTTTAAAGGTGGTTGAGTAGTGGAGTGTAGAAACTGACAAAAATAACTAGCCATGAAAAAAAAAAGTTGATTCTGACTCCACCACATTAAGCTATTCACACCTAGTAAGTCAGCAGTCTCATTGAGGGAGACAAGTAGAGAGGACAAAAGTGGTAACAATCAAAGGGAGCTAGTCATATAGAAAACAAATCTGACTGTCTGCCATTTAGAATTGTGTGTGGGGGAGTCACAGAGAGAAAAAAAAAAAGGAAAAAAAAAGCTGTGAACGATCTGAGAGACAAGGCAAGAAGGGCATTCTATGCCATCAAAAGAAACATAACATTCAACATACCAATTAGGATCTGGCTAAAAATACTTGAATCAGTCATAGAGCCCATTGCCCTTTATGGTTGTGAGGTCTGGGGTCCGCTCACCAACCAAGACTTCACAAAATGGGACAAACACCAAATTGAGACTCTGCACGCAGAATTCTGCAAAAATATCCTCTGTGTACAACGTAAAACACCAAATAATGCATGCAGAGCAGAATTAGGCCGATACCCACTAATTATCAAAATCCAGAAAAGAGCCATTAAATTCTACAACCACCTAAAAGGAAGCGATTCACAAACCTTCCATAACAAAGCCATCACCTACAGAGAGATGAACCTGGAGAAGAGTCCCCTAAGCAAGCTAGTCCTGGGGCTCTGTTTACAAACACAAACACACCCCAATGAGCCCCAGGACAGCAACTCAATTAGACCCAACCAAAACATGAGAAAACAAAAAGATAATTACTTAACACATTGGAAAGAATTAACAAAAAAACAGAGCAAACTAGAATGCTATTTGGCCCTACACAGAGAGTACACAGCGGCAGAATACCTGACCACTGTGACTGACTACTAAGCTTTGACTATGTACAGACTCAGTGAGCATAGCCTTGCTATTGAGAAAGGCCGCCGTAGGCAGACATGGCTCCCAAGAGAAGACAGGCTATGTGCTCACTGCCCACAAAATGAGGTGGAAACTGAGCTGCACTTCCTAACCTCCTGCCCAATGTATGACCATATTAGAGATACATATTTCCCCCAGATCACACAGATCCACAAAGAATTCGAAAACAAATCCAATTTTGAAAAACTCCCATATCTACTGGGTGAAATTCCACAGTGTGCCATCACAGCAGCAAGATTTGTGACCTGTTGCCACGAGAAGAGGGCAACCAGTGAAGAACAAACACCATTGTAAATACAACCCATATTTATGCTTATTTATTTTATCTTGTGTCCTTTAACTATTTGTACATTGTATGTATATGTATATGTATATATATATATACACACATATACATACATACACATATACACACACACATATACATATATATATATAATATGACATTTGTAATGTCTTTACTGTTTTGAAACTTCTGTATGTGTAATGTTTACTGTTCATTTTTGTTGTTTTTCACCTTATATATTCACTTTGTATGTTGTCTACCTCACTTGCTTTGGCAATGTTAACATGTTTCCCATGCCAATAAAGCCCTTGAATTGAATTGAAATAAGAATGAACAGAATGGGCTTGGAACCTCTAACCCTAGCAATTTAATAGGTAAACTCATGGGTACACTCACAATGGCTGTCTAGTATTGTGACGCAATAATTTCCATGGTAAAATAGAATGTTCATTCAAATGATGTTAACTGATGTGGTTCATGCAATTGTATGTATTGTTTGTAATGACATTTGAGTTGAATCACAGCACAAATTGATAGGTACACTTCCTGCTTTGCTCCTATGGGTACACTCACAATTGTTGCCGGTCCACCCATTATGCCATAATTGATTGATCATGTCAGCTCTATTCATTAAATTTCTATCTGCAACATTCTGAATGTTTCAAATCTGAATACCCTGTTCAGTGGACTCTCTCCCTCACCCTTGATGGCCCACCTGTCTGTTCAGTGGTCCGTCTCCCTCCCCAGTCTGTCTGTCCAGTAGTCTCTCCCTCGATGGCCAGCCTGTCTGTTTAGTGGTCTCTCTCCCTCGATGGCCAGCCTGTCTGTTTAGTGGTCTCTCTCCCTCAGTCTTACCCTTGATGGCCAATCTGTCTGTTTATTGGTCTCCCTCCCTCAGTCTTACCCTCGATGGCCAATCTGTCTGTTTATTGGTCTCCCTCCCTCAGTCTTACCCTCGATGGCCAATCTGTCTGTTTATTGGTCTCCCTCCCTCAGTCTTACCATCGATGGCCAATCTGTCTGTTTATTGGTCTCCCTCCCTCAGTCTTACCATCGATGGCCAACCTGTCTGTTTATTGGTCTCCCTCCCTCAGTCTTACCCTTGATGGCCAACCTGTCTGTTTAGTAGTCTCTCTCCCTCAGTCTTACCCTTGATGGCCAATCTGTCTGTTTATTGGTCTCTCTCCCTCAGTCTTACCATCGATGGCCAATCTGTCTGTTTATTGGTCTCCCTCCCTCAGTCTTACCCTCGATGGCCAGCCTTCGTCGGGGCCAGTTCTTCATCTCTCTGGAGAGGAGCTCTTTGAGGCGGATGCTGATGATGCGTTCCTCCAGGGCAAACTCCAGAGTGTAGAACCGAAGCAGCTCCAGCCACAGCTGGCCCAGGGACACCCCCTTACCCAGGTCCAGGGCCAGGCGCGTCTGAGAGGGAGCAGAGCGAGAACAGAGTGAGATGGGACATATGAACGAAGCCTAAGACTACATGGACAGTAACCACAAAGGAGAACAGAGGCACTCAACGCCATTGGTGGCATTGAAAAAAAAAGGAAATGGACTGGTGTAAGAAATATGGTGAGGAATCAGTCCAGCTAACACACCAATAAAATGCTTTGTAGCACTCCTGAGAAAAGGGGATACACTCAGTCCTTTGAACTCTGCTTTTAGCACTGCAGAATGTAAACATGTTACAATATGCAGTCATATCATTTCTTAAATGAAAAAACTTTATTTGAAAAAGAAAATGAAAGCCTTGTCGAGAGTACTCACCATTCCCTCTGTATGCTGGTTCTTCATAGCTGGTTTCTTCTGCTCAGGCTTGACCTTCCCTCCGTCCCCCCGTCCCTCTGTACTGGGGGGCCGGTGCTCCCACCCCACAAATATATCCATCTCTATCCCTGTTAGATGGTACTCATCCACAGCCTTCACATCAAAGCCTTCGATCTGAAATCAACCACATAAAGTTAGAAACAGCATTAACAAAAAACAGCAACAAGCACAGTAAAAACATCTTAAATAAAAGCAAAAAAAATATGACCTGAAAGAAAATGAATCAGTTCAAATGTGTGCAGCAATAGTGGTAACTATTTTAATAAAATATTGACCTTTGTGTGGTGTCACCTACCCAGTAGCCGAAGTAGACAGGAAGGATGGGCTCTCTGCGTTGTTGGAGGAAGAAGATGACCATGAGGGAGAAGGAGTAGGACGGGATTCCCCCTTCTGCCTGGCAGTCAATGTGGCACAACTAGAGGGAAAAACAAGCACACAAACGATCATCTTTATTTAAATCAGGTAAGTCATTAAGAACACATTCTCTCTGGTCAGGGGCTGACGTTGTCATCAAAACCACTAAAGCGACAATATGCTAAGTTAGGTAAAGCAACCATATAATTTACAATGAAATCCACTCTACACATAAATGCTGGTTCAGTCATCAAAGGCCAATACATTTAGTTACATTTGTTATTTCCACTAAAAGCACTAGCGTTAACTAGACAGATGCTATTTATATCATATGCTGGTATCCATAAAATACTATTTTCCCTAGACCAGCCTTACCTTAGCCCAGAGGCGGAAGGCCAGGACCAGAGGCACCAGTCTGGGTTCCAGTCTAGCTAGGGCAGCCAGGTGGTTGGTGGTGAGGCAGGCCACATCATTACCTGCACTCACCTTGCACATCAACCCACTGTGGAGATACAACACACTGATCAGGGTTGTATTCATTAGACACCAAACAGAAGAAAACGTACTGAAGCAGAGATGGGTTACCTGAACTTGTCCAATAAGGAACTCTCATTTTTATTTTGTTGCAAAATGTTTTGCTATGCTGTACCCAGGTATTAAAAATGCACCCAGGAACAACTAACTCAGAGGATATTTCAAAAAAGCAGGTTGTAAATGGATAACAGTAGAGCTCATAGAAAACAGTAGAATTAACCTTCCACTGACCTGTTGACATCTCTGCAAAACACTACCGGAACTTTGGCGTGAAAGTCAGACTCAACCTCAGAATATTGAGCTGGAAAAAGAAAGGCCAACATTCTTTGACTGCTACCAAACCCAACACAATTATCTCCTGGCTGGCTACCTAATTTACATAGCTTAACACATGAAAATGATTAAACAATCTAATTTACCAAAGTTGTTTGTATTAAAACTACTGTGCATTAGTTCGGATTTCTATTAATTTTATTTTCTCATAACCTTCATTCGAGATGGTTAATATGAGCTCTCCAAGCTAACAAATAACTCAATATAGCTTCTTATGCTGAATTTACAGTCTCTCTCAACACTGTGTGTGTGTGTGTGTGTGTGTGTGTGTGTGTGTGTGTGTGTGTGTGTGTGTGTGTGTGTGTGTGTGTGTGTGTGTGTGTGTGTGTGTGTGTGTGTGTGTGTGTGTGTAGCACACCACTGTTCTTCACGATTTCCAATACTTGTATCAGCACATCTGGTTGAGTCATCTAGAGAGACAAAAACATTAAATACATTATTGAGAGTCAAGGCATCAACATTTATCATATTAAATTCAATCACGTCTTCATAAAGCAGTTTATACATCATCAGCAGCAGTCAAAGTGCTTTTACTGTGACCGCAGCCTAGAACACAAAGACCTAACAGGAGTGGAGGCAAATCATATTCAGTCCACAGTTCATTTGAGTCCTGTTTTAGTATCCTGTCTAGGAGTCCAATCATTCACAGGTTCTTGGATCCCTCCAACTGATAAATATACCCAATCAGTTAAATCCTATCCATGACAATCAAGGTGAGGGCGATCAGAGATCATCCGATACAGACTGACAATAAAGCAATAATGCAAATCAAGGTTGTGTCCCAATAGTCTTGAATAACCTCCTTCCTGTTTCCTACGTTGATTACCACTGATCTTACAATCATTTGACTTGCACCCACATTGCATTTAACACCTGCACACTTCGCATTTACACTCAGTGGCCAATGTATTAGGTAGTGTGTGTCTGATGGGTGCACCTTGTACTGGGTCGGACACACCTTCGCTTCCAAAACAGCCTAAATTCTACGGGCCATTGAATCATTGCTCAATTGGTATCAAGGGACCTAACGTGTGTCAGGAAAAAAAACATTCCACACACCATTACAGCACCACCACCAGCCTGTACTGTTGACACCAGGCAGGATGGGGTCATGGTCTCATGCGGATTTCGACAATCCTGATTCAGGAACCAGGATTTGTTGAACAAGGCACTGTTTCTGCACTCCTCAATTGTCCAGTGTTGATGATTGCATGCCCCCCGGAGCCGCCGCTTCTTGTTTTTAGCTGATAGGAGTGGAACCCGGTGTGGTCGTCCGCTGCAATAGCCCATCCCTGACCAGGACCGACGAGTTGCGCATTCAGAGATGCCGTTCTGCGCCATTTGTGGCCCGACTGTTACCTTGCATGATTCGCCTTTGACCTCTCATCAACAAGCTGTTTTCACCCACAAGACTGCTACTGACAAGATGTTTTTTGTTTGTTGCGCCATTCTCGGTAAACCCTAGACACTGTCATGCGTGAAAAGTCCAGGAGGACGTTTGAGACACTGGAACCGGCACGCATGGCACAGATGATCATACCACACTCAAAGGTCACTTGTTTTGTCTACTAACGTTCAATCGAACAGTAACTGGATGCCTGTCTGCCTGCTTTATATAGCAAGCCAAGGCCATGTGACTCACTGTCTGTAGGAGCGAACCATTTTCGTGAACAGGGTGGTGTAGCAAATAAACTGGCAATTGCGTAATTATAATTTGCATTAGTGAGTTGTTAACCGCTCTTGGGTAGGGGGAAGTATTTTCACGTCTGGATGAAAAGCGTGCCTAAAGTTAACTGCCTGTTACTCAGGCCCAGAAGCTAGGACATACATATACTTGGTAGATTTGGATAGAAAACTCAAAAGTTTCTAAAACTGTTCAAATAATGTCTGTGAGTACAACAGAACTGATATGGCAGGCGAAACCCAGAGGACAAACCATCCAAAAAAACTGTTTTCAATTGCTGTCATGTTTATTATGAGGCGAAATCTTCCCAGATTGCAGTTCCTAGGGCTTCCACAGTCTTTAAAAATAGTTTCAGGCTGGTTTTTGGAAAAATTAGCTAGAAGTTGTGTTTTTTCTAAGTGGCTCCCATTTTGGCTGTAGTGTTTCCATGCGCATGGATGAAAGCGCGTTCTTTGTTATTTATCTCCGGTAATTAATATATTATTCTCCATCTTAAATGTTATCATTTATTTACATATTAGGTTACCTGAGGTTTGATTATAAACATTGTTTGACTTGTTTGGATAAGTTTATTGGTAACGTTTGGGATTGATTTCGAAGGAGGGAAACCGGTGGATTATTGAATTAAGCGCACCAGTTAAACTGAGTTTCTATGGATATAAAGAATGACTTAATCGAACAAAAGGACAATTTGTGATGTAGCTGGGACCTTTTGGAGTGCCAACAGAAGAAAAACTTCAAAGGCATTTATTATATCACCATTTCTGACATTCGTGGCGCACCTGCCTGGTTAAAAAATGTTTTTCATGCTTTTGTATGCGGGGCGCTGTCCTCAGATAATCACATGGTGTGCTTTTGCAGTAAAGCCTTTTTGAAATATGACACATCGGCTGGATTAACAAGAAATTAAGCTTTATTTTGATGTAAAACACTTGTATTTTCATGAATGTTAAATATTTATATTTCTGTCATTTGAATTTCGCGCTCTGCAATTCCACCAGTTGTTGACCAGGAGGGACGCTACCGTCCCATCTGCCCATAAGAAGTTAAGAAACAGACAAGACTTACAGTGGAGGGGTAGGTGACGTCAATGTTGATGTCACTTGTCTTGAAGGCAAATCGGGTGAGACAGGAGCCATAGAGGCGGAGGGCGCAAACTGAAAAGAAAAATAACAGCAACAAAAGCCATTAATTAACCAGGGATCTATTGATACCAGACATTAACCAGGGATATACTCATACCATTCATTAACCAGGGATCTATTCATACCATACATTAAACACCATTCTATTCATGCCATACATTCAACAGGATTTCATTCATGCCATTTCCCTACTATTGCATTTTATTGGTTTATTGCCACCCTGGGAACCTTTGCCACTCCTGTAAGCCGATACTTACAATAAGCTACTTTCAACCATCTAGACATGGCAGATGAACAGTCTAGATGACAGGAAGGAGACAGGAGGATAGAAATACTTTACACAATTTTACCTACCTCATCCCCATACAGTCTACATTTATTTACTTTTCTGCTCTTTTGCACACCAGTATCTCTACCTGCACATGACCATCTGATCATGTATCACTCCAGTGTTAATCTGCAAAATTGTAATTATTCGCCTACCTCCTCATGCCTTTTGCACATAATGTATATAGACTCTTTTTTTCTGTGTTACTGACTTGTTAATTGTTTATTCCATGTGTAACTCTGTGTTGTCTGTTCACACTGCTATGCTTTATCTTGGCCAGGTCACAGTTGCAAATAAGAACTTGTTCTCAACTAGCCTACTTGGTTAAATAAAGGAGAAATAAAAATACATTAAAAAAAATAAAAACAACTAGGTTACCCGAGAGGTGCTGCTGGATGATGATCTCCATCCTGGTGACCACTTCCTTTCGCATCAGGAAGTCCTGGTCAGAGATACCATGTTGTTGGGTGACCTGAAGGACGGCTGCGTCCACGGCTCTGAGCTGGGCTGGGGAGGGGGCAGGCAGCGCACGCAGCTCGTTCTCCTCCTGCTTCTCCTAAACAC
This sequence comes from Oncorhynchus gorbuscha, assembly GCF_021184085.1. Lineage (NCBI taxonomy): Eukaryota > Metazoa > Chordata > Actinopteri > Salmoniformes > Salmonidae > Oncorhynchus > Oncorhynchus gorbuscha. Next base: position 18,242,349 of record NC_060187.1, on the reverse strand, counting down.
AACACAGGGGAGAGAGACAAAGGCAGGGTGAATCCAAATCCCCTCTAATGGCACTGTCTAATCTATTGGAGAGAATGTGGACAGAATTTGGGGTTTGGGAGAGATACAAAATGGCCAACGTAGGCTTAGGAAGCAGCAAAATAGTACGAATGTATACAGATACACCAAAAAGCTCCACCTCAATTAACCATTTCCACTTCTGAAATAACAAAGATGTAAATAACAGCCTAGGATTTTCTTTCAAGTTACAGTACATATCAGTTGTTGGAGAACATGACAATTATGACAAAATAAATAAAAGTTGCTAACTTTTTCTCTCACCATGATGCTCTTCTTGTGTCTCTTTTCCTTGATGTGTTTGTGTGCCCCCTGTATGTTCTCTATGTGTATTGAACATAGCTTGCATAGGTACTGGAAGTTAGGGTACTCTGGAGACCGCTGTAGAGACAGAAAGCAGTGAAACCAATTATATATGTGAGAGACCAGTCACTGATAGTGCCCCTCACTGTACACATGCAAATTATTTATTTTTTAAACCCCTCAGCAATGTGTTGAACTGTTGACTATTAACATTGTTATTGTTTTTCCTGGTGGAGGGTTCCCAGCAACAAACAACAAATTGATAAGACATCTGACCTAAGAAGTTGCCTTAAAATGTAAAGTTGTGTCCACAAATTCCAGTCAACTGTTACAGACAACACAGTGGCTTCAGGAAGTATTAACACCTTGACTTTTTCCACATTTTGTTGCGTTATAATCAGAATTTAAAATGGATTTAATTGAGATTTTGGTCCACTGATCTATACACAATAATCAAAGTGGATTTCTTCAAAGAACTGTTTACAAATTAATAAAAAAACTCAAAGCTGAAATGTATTGACTCAATAAGCATGAAAAGAATGAGAAAAATATTCCAAAGCATGCATACTGTTTGCAATATGGCATTAAAGTTACACTGCAAGCTTTTTGTCCTGAATACAAAGCATTGTGTATGGGGAAAACACAACACATCACCGAGTACCAGTCTTCATATTTTCAAGCATGGTGGTGGCTGCATCACGTTATGGATATGCTTGTCACCTGCATGGACTAGGGAGTTTTTTTAGGATAAAAATAAATAGAAGAGCTAAGCACAGGCAAAATCCTAGAGGAAAACATGGGTCAGTCAACTTTCCAACAGACACGAGCGGACAAATTCACCTTTCAGCAGGATAATAACTGAAAACTCAAGGTCAAATATATTGCTAAGCTAACAAAAAGATGACAGTGAATGTTCCTGAGTGGCCTAGTTACAGTTTTGAATTACATCTGCTTGAAAATCTATGGCAAGGCTAAAATGGCTTCCTAGCAATTATCAACAACCAACTCGACAGAGCTTGAAGTGTTTAAACAATCCAGGTGTGTGAAGCTCTTAGAGACTTACCCAGAAAGACTGTAATCGCTGCCATATGTGATTCCAACATCTATTGACTCACGGGGTTCAATACTTATCTAATCACGGATTATTAGCATTTACTCATCTTTAAAACATGTTTAAAAAATCTTCCACTTTGACATGAGTATTTTGTGCACATCATTGACAAAAAAAAAGACAACTAAATCAATTTTAATACCAATTTGTAACAAAATGTGGAAAAAATTAAGGGGTGTTAATACTTTCTGAAGGCACTGTAAATACAGACAACTAATAAACTGAAGTAACTTATGTTCTCGCCTCACCTTGACCAGTCTGTGTATGTAGTCTCTGTACAGGCGATCTTCAGCCTGTCTGAGACCCAGCTTCTGCTCAGAGGTCATGTTCCTCCCATGACCCTCCTCATTGACCGCTGACCCCTCCACAGCAGGTTGCCCTGTCTCCAACACAGCACTGGCCTTCACACCTGAAAACACAGACAAACCAACTCTTCACTTACAGTCAGCATGTAGATAACCAATTTTATGACCAGGAAGTGGTTATATAACAACAACAAAAACTGCAACAGGACTCTAACACAGACATATTGTAGCAGGAAATGGCTCAAACATGAAACAGTTATGTAGCTAAAGTATAGAATAACGCACCAGGTGACTTCTCCTTCAACGGCCCCATCTTGGAGGTCTTGGTCTGTGCAGTAAGGACTTCGTCAGATGAGTTGGACACCGTACCTGCCCCTGTGTCTCTCCCTCCACCAGCCGGACTCCTGTCTGAAGCCACCATGGGCCTAGCATCACCCCCCTGCCAAGCCTGCTGCTGGCCTCCCAGTCCCACCTTCCCCTTCCTCCTCTCCCCAGAGCTGGTCCTCCCAGTCAGCCTGCGAGGCTTCCCTCTCCCTGGGTCCTGAGGGCTGGCCGTGGAGGCTCTGCCTGTCCCACGGTTACTGCCTTGGTCCTTATGGTCCTCCCTGGCTGTGGTGATGTTCTCCTTGCTCCGGCAGGCAGTGGCAGGCTTGGGGCCAGACCCCTCTCTCTGTGTCGCTGGAGCCTCTTTCAGGGACCTGGAGCTGGTGGAGGACGGAGCTGTGGCTCCCCTGTCCTCATTGCGTGAGGGCTTGATTAATTTTAGGGGGCTTTTTGATTCCTCCATGCCACGATCCAGTCCTCTCCCTCACCCGGGCTGAAGAGAACAAACTACTACTCTGTATTGAGGATGGGGAGGCAGCTAGTTCAATGAAACTCTGAAGAGATGAAAGTCATACATTTTTGGCATTACTTACATTGATATTAAAAAAACAATAGCCTAAACTATTCATAGACACTCAATACTATCAAAACATATCATATTGAACTAATTCTGCATCTGCTAGGAAGAACTGAGAAAGTAGCCAGTGGCAAAACATTTAGCTTGCAATGAAGCCACAAAGGCCTGATCAAAACAAATACATCCTTGTTATGAACACATATGGGTTACAGTAGTTAGACCAGTGCATAAAGGGTAGTAATAGAACTTGCGAATTTTATTGCAAATATACATTATTACGATATAACGAAGCTGAGAAAAAACCTAGGCTGAAGCACTTGTGTTTGTTATGAAACGAAACCAACCCACAATATACTGCAAGGGCCTTCTCGCGGAGCGAGACACACTGCAGATGGAAACAAACGGGGCAAGTGACATTTAAAATAACAGCTAGACAAATAAATACCGTGCAGCTAGAGCAGACTTGTTAGCTACCTGACAAATGTTTGTATTTGCAAACGGTAGCTAACTAGCCACCTCGTAAATCGAAGTACCTGATAAATGGCTAGCTAGCAAGTTAGCCATCTATCCGCTAGCTGGCCAGCGGCTAGTAAACCTTTCTATAAAGTGTTTGACTAGCCACCCGACCCTATACAACTGACATACGACAAAAGCACCAGAACATGAAAAATAATATACAATGCCTTACTGTAACATGCAGATTTTAGCTCTAAAATACGTCTAATTTCTCTTAATCTTCCTGCTCAGTATTTTGTTGTTTTCATTCACGGATCAAAACCATTGCGGTATGATCAAAACAGCACCATAGACGCCATGTTAATTCTTGCATAGGGCATTGTGGGTACCTTTATTGAATGTAGGTGTATCAAAGAATATGGATATACTGACAAGAAACTTGTCTAACCGCCCTAACAATGGGAGTCGGCACCTCGGGCTGTCTTCCTTCCGCCTATCTTTCTTTGGATTGGTGCATACATCTCATTATTTTTAATACTTCTTTGAATATTCGATGAGGGTTGTCGTCAACCGCCAGTAATCTCCACGGATATAGATGGTATGCTGCCAGCCTCATGCCATGAATATCTATATCTATCTGCGCTTCCTCTCTGTTTGTATTCATGAAAGCATTATGGGATGAAAGCCATTGAAATTTTAAGGAAGTATTTTTAATGTAAAGTAAATTTAAATTCATAGAAAATTGCCAAGAAATACAAAAGTATTTGGAGGGATGGGGTCCCTGAACCATTTACAGTGGGTTGTATTCATGAAAGTCTTATTGATAGAAAATAGCCAAAGGCCAAAAATACAAAAGCAGGGTGAATTCAGAAAAAGGGAGAGACATTTTGCTTTTCCATTATATATTATATTTGCGCAACACCTAATACATTTCTAAAAGGATATTTCCTAATCACACAAAAAAATAACATGTTGATATGATATTCGCAGGAGGCATGACACACACATTTGTGTACACAACCAAAACCATATTTTCGGTTCACATTGGGTAAACTGGGACGCAATTATCATAGTCCTAATAGTTTTTTAATTTTAATTTGAATTTATTTCACCTTTATTTAACCAGGTAGGCTAGTTGAGAACAAGTTCTCATTTACAACTGTGACCTGGCAGTTGTAGCTCAGTTGGTAGAGCATGGCGCTTGTAACGCCAGGGTAGTGGGTTCGATCCCCGGGACCACCCATACGTAGAATGTATGCACACATGACTGTAAGTCGCTTTGGATAAAAGCGTCTGCTAAATGGCATATATTATTATTATTATTATAGGTAGGATAAGGGGGGGTGAGGCAATAAATAGGCCATAGTGGCGAAATTATTACAGTATGGCAAATTAAACACTGGAGTGATAAATGTGCAGAAGATGAGTGTGCAAGTAAAGATACTGGGGTGCAAAGGAGAAAAATAAACAAAATAAATAATAATATGGTGATGAGGTAGTTGGGTGGGTTATTTACAGATTGGCTATGTACAGGTTCAGTGATCTGTGAGCTGCACTGACAGCTGGTGCTTAAAGCTAGAGAGGGATATATAAGTCTCCAGCTTCAGTGATTGTTGCAGTTCGTTCCAGTCATTGGCAGCAGAGAACTGTAAGGAAAGGCGGCCAAATGAGGAATTGTCTTTGGGGGTGACTAAAATATACCTGCTGGAGCGCGGTTCTGTGGGTGGGTGTTGCTATGGTGACCAGTGAGCTGAGATAACGCCTTGAGCCAGTGGGTTTGGCGACGGATATGAAGCAAGGGCCAGCCAACGAGAGCATACAGGTCGCAGTGGTGGGTAGTATATGGGGCTTTGGTGACAAAATGGATGGCCCTGTGATAGACTGCATCCAATTTTCTGAGTAGAGTGTTGGAGGCCATTTTGTAAATTACATTGCCAAAGTCAAGGATCGGTAGGATAGTCAGTTTTACGAGGGTATGATTAGCAGCATGAGTGAAGGATGCTTTGTTGCAAAATAGGAAGCAGATTCTAGATGTAATTTTGGATTGGAGATTCTTAATGTGAGTCTGGAAGGAGAGTTTACAGTCTAACCAGACACCTAGGTATTTGCAGTCAGAACCTAGTGATGCTGGACGGGTGGGTAGGTGTGGGCAGCGATCGGTTGAAGAGCATGCATTAAGTTTTGCTTGCATTTAAGAGCAGTTTGAGGCCACGGAAGGAGAGTTGTATGGCATTGAAGCTCATCTGGAGGTTAGTTAACACAGTGTCCAAAAGAAGGGCACTATAAAGAAGGGCACTATACAGAATGGTGTCGTCTGTGGTGTCGTCTGTCGTCTGTGTAGAGGTGGATTAGAGAATAACCAGCAGCAAGAGAGACATCATTGATGTATACAGAGAAAAGAGTCAGCCCAAGGATTCAACCCTGTGGCACCCCCACAGAGACTGCCAGGGGTCCGGACAACAGGCCCTCGGATTTGACACACTGAACTCTGTCAGAGAAGTAGTTGGTGAACCAGGCGAGGCAGACATTTGAGAAACCAAGGCTGTTGAGTCTGCAGATAAGAATGTGGTGATTGACAGAGTCGAAAGCCTTGGCCAGGTCGATGAATACAGCTGCACAGTATTGTCTCTTATCGATAGCGGTTATGATGTCATTTAGGACCTTGAGCGTGGCTGAGGTGCACCCATGACCAGCTCGGAAACCAGATTGCATAGCGGAGAAGGTACGGTGGGATTCAAAATGGTCGGTGATCTGTTTGTAAACTTGGCTTTCGAAGACCTTAGAAAGGCAGGGTAGGATAGATATAGGTATGTAGCAGTTTGGGTATAGAGTGTCCCCCTTTGAAGAAGGGGATGACCGCGGCAGCTTTCCAATCTTTGGGAATCTCAGAGGTTGAACAAGCTAGTAATAGCATTTGCAACAATTTCGGCTGATCATTTTAGGAAGAGAGGGTCCAGATTGTCTAGCTCTACTGATTTGTAGGGGTCCAGATTTTGCAGCTCTTTCAGAACATCAGCAATCTGGATTTGGGTGGAGTAAAGTTGATCCTGGTTGAAGACAGCAGAGGTGTATTTGGAGGGCAGGTTGGTTAGGATGATATCTATGAGGGTGCCCGTGCTTACGGATTTGGGGTTGTACCTGGTGGGTTCATTGATCATTTGTGTGAGATTGAGAGCATCCAGCTTAGATTGTAGGATGGCCGGGGTGTTAAGCATGTCCCAGTTTAGGTCACCTAACAGCACGAGCTCGATTGTACCACACGATTGTACTGCATGATTGTACCGCAATAACAATTAAATTCACACTTTTTTGTTATATTATAATCTAGAGAATTTCAGAAATGTACTGTATCATGTGTTGGGCTAATATGTTGGATAGATGTCGAAAGAGGTTAGAGAAGACAGAAATGGAATATATATAAATTAAACAGGATAACGGTACTTCATGAACCAGAGCTCTGCCTAACCTAAGTACAAGGGGTCCCTATAAACGGGATCTGTCCCACTTTAGGTACTCCATGCTATCTTACTTTAGCTAGCAATGGTTGGTAAAGTGGGACAACAACAAAAAGGACTGAATTACAAAATTGAAACATATCAGCAACTTGTTTTTATTTATTTTCAAGCACCAGTAGATTGTATGATTATTTACATCACAATTTGGCACAGTGCATTATTTATGACTGGGTTATAACTAACCCAAGATAGTTCATCTGTGTCAGTTTCAATGGGAGCAAATTAAGCATAGTGGGCAGAACAAGCAAGTTGTTGCATATTTCTGTTAGGGGACGACTTCTCTGTGAAGTGCACGTGTGCAATAACTCAATACGCTCTAGAACATCTTGTAAACAACACTTTTTTTCCCTTTTTATTTTATTTTTTTATTTTTATTTCACCTTTATTTAACCAGGTAGGCTAGTTGAGAACAGGTTCTCATTTGCAACTGCGACCTGGCCAAGATAAAGCATAGCAGTGTGAACAGACAACACAGAGTTACACATGGAGTAAACAATTAACAAGTCAATAACACAGAGAAAAAAGGGGAGTCTATATACAATGTGTGCAAAAGGCATGAGGAGGTAGGCGAATAATTACAATATTGCAGATTAACCTTTGGCAAAATGCCATGTCAACAAAACGTGTACTCTGTTCGTAACAGATTTTAGTTTTGGGAACAGAAAACCTTATTGCAATGAGACTTTTCTTCGATCAGAAAATCAACAGAATGTTGGCCCAGTTCCATCTTGTTCTAACCTATTGGAAGCTGGGGTGTCTGATCTGTGTGCTAGTAGTTCAAACAGACAACTCGGTTCATTCAACATTCAATACCTCTCACAAATACAATCAGTGATGAGGTCAATCTCTCCTCCACTTTGATCCAGGAGAGATTGACATGCATATTATTAATGTTAGCTCTAGCTTTCCATTGAAAGGCAAGCCGTGCTGCCCTGTTCTGAGCCAATTGCAATTTTTACAAGTCCCTCTTTGTGGCACCTGACCAAACGACTGAACAGTAGTCCAGGTGTGACAAAACTAGGGCCTGTAGGACCTGTCTTGTTGATAGTGTTGTTAAGAATGCAGAACAGCGCTTTATTATAGACAGACTTCTCACCATTCTAGCTACTATTGTATCAATATGTCTTGACCATGACAGTTTACAATTGAGTTTTACTCCATTTACTCAATTTCCTCCATTTAGTCACCTCAACTTGCTCAATTTCCACATAATTCATTACAAGATTTAGTTGAGGTTTAGGGTTTAGTGAATGATTTGTCCCAAATACAATGCTTTAAAAAATATATTAAAGACTAACTTGTTCCTTGCCACCCATTCTGAAACTAACTGCAGCTCTTTGTTAAGAGTTGCTGTCATTTCAGTCGCTGTGGTAGCTGACGTGTATAGTGTTGAGTCATCCGCATACATAGACACTTTACTCAAAGTTATTAGTAAAGATTGAAAAAAGTAAGGGACAGCTGCCCTGGGGAATTCCTGATTCTACCTGGATTCTGTTGGAGAGCCTCCATTAAAGCACACCCTCTGTATTCTGTTAGACAGGTAACTCTTTATCCGCAATATAGCAGGGGGTGTAAAGCCATAAAATATATGTTTTTCCAGCAACAGACTGATCAATAATGTCAAAAGCCACACTGAAGTCTAACGAAACAGCCCCCACAATCTTTTTATCATTAATTTCTTTCAGCCAATCATCAGTTGTTGAATGTCCTTCCCTATTTTTTAACTAGGCAAGTCAGTTGAGGACAAAGTCTTATTTACAATGATAGCCTAGGAACAGGGGGTTGACTGCCTTGTTCAGGGGTAGAACAACAGATTTTTACCTTGTCAGCTCGGGATTTCAATCTAGCAACCTTTCGGTTACTGGCCTAACGCTCTAACCACTAGGCTACCTGCCGCCCCAATAGGTGTGCCCTATAGGTGTGCTGAAAGTCTGCTGTCAATTTGTTTACTGTAAAAGAACATCGAATCTGGTCAAACACAGTTTTTTCCAAAAGTTTACTGGGGGTTGGTAAAATGGCTCGGGTATTTGAACCAGTAAAGGGGGATTTACTATTCTTAACTAGGGGAATAACTTTCGCTTCCCTCCAGGACAAAGGGCACACACTTTCTAGTAGGCTTAAATTGAAGATATGGCAAATACAGTGCCTTCAGAAAGTACCCCTTGACTTTTTCCACATTTGATTCATTTACAGACTTATTCTAAAATTGATGAAATAAAAAACAATCCTCAGCCATCTACACACAATATCCATAATGACGTTTTTGGAAATGTTTGCAAATGTATAAAAAATAAATAAAAGACAGTAATGTCCAAAGTTTGAACGCAACTACTCATTCCAGGTTTTTTATTTTTGTTTTTATTTTTATTTTTTTCAACATTATATATTAATAGTGAAGACATCAAAACGATGAAATAACACATATGGAATCATGTAGTAACTCAGAGTGTTAAACAAATCAAAGATATTTTATGTTTGAGGTTCTTCAAAGTATAGTCGATGACAGCTTTGCAAACTCTTGGCATTCTCTCAACCAGCTTCATGAGGTACTCACCTCGAAAGCATTTCAATTAACAGGTTTGCCTTGTTAAAAGTTAACTTGTGGAATTTATTTCCTTCTTAATGCGTTTGAGCCAATTAGTTGTGTTGTGACAAGGTAGGGGTGTTATAAAGAAGATAGCCGTATTTGGTAAAAGATCAAGTCCATATTATGGCAAGAACAGTTCAAATAAGCAAAGAGAAATGACAGTCCATCATTACTTTAAGACATAAAGGTCAGTCAATCCGGAAAATTTCAAGAACTTTTAAAGTTTCTTCAAGTGCAGTCTCAAAATCTATCAAGCGCAATGATGAAACTAGCTTTCATGAAGACCACCACAGGAAAGGAAAACCCAGAGTTACCACTGCTACAGAGTAGAGGTCGACCCATTAATCGGAATGGCCGATTAATTCGGGCCGATTTCAAGTTTTCATAACAATCGGAAATTGGTATTTTTCGGCACCGATTTGACGTTTTTATACCATTATTTAACTAGGCAAGTCAGTTAGAACACAGTCTTATTTTGAATGACGGTTTAAGAACTGTGGACCGTAATCAAAAACCAAGACTATCAAAGGCCTTTGTGTCCAAACATCAACAGATATTTGTACTAGCTCCAATGTATCAAGGAGGGGGACTTAGGCCTATCTAATGAAGTTAGAGGAAATATGTAGGCTACAGTAAGTAAAGTGTGATATCGTCTCTAGACAAGCTGTGCCATTGAATTTTTCAAGTATCATCATTATAAAATGTTCCGGTTGGAGCGAGTGGTCGCATCTGCACGTCGCTCCAACGGGTAGTATAACTTTTTCATTATATTTCATTATATCACAACGGTTTGATTTGTCTTATCTTAGCAATTTCTTCTCAGCTAGCTACATAGCCGTCTTTGTATCAAAGATAATTGCGTAATTATCGTATTTCGCCGTCCTAACGTAGTCTTCACTAGCCAGCTAGCTAACGTCCACTGATTAGCTGCACTGGAGAAACTATTACACTCAACTGAACGACTTGATTAGTTTAGTGTTAGCTAGCTACATAGCTGTCTTTGCTGTCTTCGTATCATCGTATCCAAGATAATTGTGTTGTTTAGGTTTAGAGTGTGTAGTCTTAGAGTGATTATCTTAATTTACCGAGGTTAGATAGCCAGCTATTTGTCGTCCTTAACGTAGGTGACTCTGCTAGCTAGCCAACAGCTAGCCAACGCTAGCCAACGTCTTCTGTATAGAACTCAACTACCCGGTCGCACTCACAGGTAGTATCACATTTTCACTTCATTTCATTACAGTACAACGGTTTGATTTGTTTGATCGTAGCTAGCTACTTAGCTAGCTACATAGCCGTCTTTGTATCAAAGATAATTGTGTAGTCTAGAGCGATTTTCTAGGTTCGCTAGCCATCTATTGTCGTTCTTTTAACGCAACGTAACGTAAACAACACTGCTAGCTAGCCTGCTAGCCCCGAATAGCAACACTGCAGAAACTATTACACTCAACGGAACGACTTGATTAGTGTAGTGTCAACAACGCACCCACTGCCAGCTGGCCTACTTCAGCAGTACTGTATCATTTTAATCATTTTAGTCAATAAGATTCTTGCTACGTAGCTTAACTTTCTGAACATTCGAGACGTGTAGTCCACTTGTCATTCCAATCTCCTTTGCATTAGCGTAGCCTCTTCTGTAGCCTGTCAACTATGTGTCTGTTTATCCCTGTTCTCTCCTCTCTGCACAGACCATACAAACGCTCCTCACCGCGTGGCCGCGGCCACCCTACTCTGGTGGTCCCAGCGCGCACGACCCACGTGGAGTTCCAGGTCTCCGGTAGCCTCTGGAACTGCCAATCTGCGGTCAACAAGGCAGAGTTCATCTCAGCCTATGCCTCCCTCCAGTCCCTCGACTTCTTGGCACTGACGGAAACATGGATCACCACAGACAACACTGCTACTCCTACTGCTCTCTCTTCGTCCGCCCACGTGTTCTCGCACACCCCGAGAGCGTCTGGTCAGCGGGGTGGTGGCACCGGGATCCTCATCTCTCCCAAGTGGTCATTCTCTCTTTCTCCCCTTACCCATCTGTCTATCGCCTCCTTTGAATTCCATGCTGTCACAGTTACTAGCCCTTTCAAGCTTAACATCCTTATCATTTATCGCCCTTCAGGTTCCCTCGGAGAGTTCATCAATGAGCCTGATGCCTTGATAAGCTCCTTTCCTGAGGACGGCTCACCTCTCACAGTTCTGGGCGACTTTAACCTCCCCACGTCTACCTTTGACTCTTTCCTCTCTGCCTCCTTCTTTCCACTCCTCTCCTCTTTTGACCTCACCCTCTCACCTTCCCCCTACTCACAAGGCAGGCAATACGCTCGACCTCATCTTTACTAGATGCTGTTCTTCCACTAACCTCATTGCAACTCCCCTCCAAGTCTCCGACCACTGCCTTGTATCCTTTTCCCTCTCGCTCTCATCCAACACCTCCCACACTGCCCCTACTCGGATGGTATCGCGCCGTCCCAACCTTCGCTCTCTCTCCCCCGCTACTCTCTCCTCTTCCATCCTATCATCTCTTCCCTCCGCTCAAACCTTCTCCCACCTATCTCCTGATTCTGCCTCCTCAACCTCCTCTCCTCCCTCTCTGCATCCCTTGACTCTCTATGTCCCCTATCCTCCAGGCCGGCTCGGTCCTCCCCTCCCGCTCCGTGGCTCGATGACTCATTGCGAGCTCACAGAACAGGGCTCCGGGCAGCCGAGCGGAAATGGAGGAAAACTCGCCTCCCTGCGGACCTGGCATCCTTTCACTCCCTCCTCTCTACATTTTCCTCCTCTGTCTCTGCTGCTAAAGCCACTTTCTACCACGCTAAATTCCAAGCATCTGCCTCTAACCCTAGGAAGCTCTTTGCCACCTTCTCCTCCCTCCTGAATCCTCCGCCCCCTCCCCCCCTCCTCCCTCTCTGCAGATGACTTCGTCAACCATTTTGAAAAGAAGGTCGACGACATCCGATCCTCGTTTGCTAAGTCAAACGACACCGCTGGTTCTGCTCACACTGCCCTACCCTGTGCTCTGACCTCTTTCTCCCTCTCTCTCCAGATGAAATCTCGCGTCTTGTGACGGCCGGCCGCCCAACAACCTGCCCGCTTGACCCTATCCCCTCCTCTCTTCTCCAGACCATTTCCGGAGACCTTCTCCCTTACCTCACCTCGCTCATCAACTCATCCCTGACCGTTGGCTACGTCCCTTCCGTCTTCAAGAGAGCGAGAGTTGCACCCCTTCTGAAAAAACCTACACTCGATCCCTCCGATGTCAACAATTACAGACCAGTATCCCTTCTTTCTTTTCTCTCCAAAACTCTTGAACGTGCCGTCCTTGGCCAGCTCTCCCGCTATCTCTCTCTGAATGACCTTCTTGATCCAAATCAGTCAGGTTTCAAGACTAGTCATTCAACTGAGACTGCTCTCCTCTGTATCACGGAGGCGCTCCGCACTGCTAAAGCTAACTCTCTCTCCTCTGCTCTCATCCTTCTAGATCTATCGGCTGCCTTCGATACTGTGAACCATCAGATCCTCCTCTCCACCCTCTCCGAGTTGGGCATCTCTGGCGCGGCCCACGCTTGGATTGCGTCCTACCTGACAGGTCGCTCCTACCAGGTGGCGTGGCGAGAATCTGTCTCCTCACCACGCGCTCTCACCACTGGTGTCCCCAGGGCTCTGTTCTTGGCCCTCTCCTATTCTCGCTATACACCAAGTCACTTGGCTCTGTCATAACCTCACATGGTCTCTCTTATCATTGATATGCAGACGACACACAATTAATCTTCTCCTTTCCCCTTCTGATGACCAGGTGGCGAATCGCATCTCTGCATGTCTGGCAGACATATCTGTGTGGATGACGGATCACCACCTCAAGCTGAACCTCGGCAAGACGGAGCTGCTCTTCTTCCCGGGGAAGGACTGCCCGTTCCATGATCTCGCCATCACGGTTGACAACTCCATTGTGTCCTCCTCCCGGAGCGCCAAGAACCTTGGCGTGATCCTGGACAACACCCTGTCGTTCTCAACTAACATCAAGGCGGTGGCCCGTTCCTGTAGGTTCATGCTCTACAACATCCGCAGAGTACGACCCTGCCTCACACAGGAAGCGGCGCAGGTCCTAATCCAGGCACTTGTCATCTCCCGTCTGGATTACTGCAACTCGCTGTTGGCTGGGCTCCCTGCCTGTGCCATTAAACCCCTTCAACTCATCCAGAACGCCGCAGCCCGTCTGGTGTTCAACCTTCCCAAGTTCTCTCACGTCACCCCGCTCCTCCGTTCTCTCCACTGGCTTCCAGTTGAAGCTCGCATCCGCTACAAGACCATGGTGCTTGCCTACGGAGCTGTGAGGGGAACGGCACCTCAGTACCTCCAGGCTCTGATCAGGCCCTACACCCAAACAAGGGCACTGCGTTCATCCACCTCTGGCCTGCTCGCCTCCCTACCACTGAGGAAGTACAGCTCCCGCTCAGCCCAGTCAAAACTGTTCGCTGCTCTGGCCCCCCAATGGTGGAACAAATTCCCTCACGACGCCAGGACAGCGGAGTCAATCACCACCTTCCGGAGACACCTGAAACCCCACCTCTTTAAGGAATACCTAGGATAGGTTAAGTAATCCCTCTCACCCCACCCCCCCTAAGTTTTAGATGCACTATTGTTAAGTGACTGTCCCACTGGATGTCATAAGGTGAATGCACCAATTTGTAAGTCGCTCTGGATAAGAGCGTCTGCTAAATGACTTAAATGTAAATGTAATGTAAATGTAAATGTATTGGAGGATTTTTACTCCACTGGCTGGCTACAAATAAAGGTCCTTTTCAAAACACTGAAACTGTAGACCGTTTGTCAATCAGACTCAGGAATTACCATTGGTTGAAATTGGAATCCTCGGATGTTGTGACAGGCCAAATCAAGGAGTTGGGAAAAAAGTTCAGTGAACGCAGCATGTCTCCCCTGGAGGCGGTGAGAAGAGTGGAAGAAAGCAGTGAAGTTGAAGAAATATTGGTAGTAGGAGTAGAGACACCAGATAATATTCCTTGTCAACTGAGGGATATGTTGTATGTTAGGAAGGTGGATTTTTTTTGGCGTGTATTGCATTGGGTAGCAACAGCACAGCTCAAACAAAGAGGAAATCTGAGAAAATTGGAGGGTTTGCAGAAATAAAGCGTTTTTTGGGACTGATATATTTTACAGCATTACAAGGAATCCTGTCGATGAATGCTCTGTTCTTCCAGGTACCTGAGCCTGTTTAGGGATGTGATTAGAACTGGGACTGAAGTGGTGCGATATATTTAATTTTATTTTCTATTTTTATGACGTCCGATCGTCGTCCCCTCCCTCAATGGAATATTTTTTTGTTTCAATACCCGGAAGTGATGGTTCGTCGGCGAACTAGTCGGCTGTAAGAGCCGGCTCTTGTAAATGAATGTTGGGAGCCAACTCGTATATCAGAAGAGCTGAATCTATATATAAAAATATACAAAAACTAAGATATGAATAATCAAACGTTTTAAATTAATAGAATTAACTAATTCAAAGAACGAAAAAATAAATAAAATAATATAGGCCTATATACTCACACACATTCAATCTGACTGTCTGCTGAGACTAACAGCCTCACCTGTTGTTCCTGTCAATCAGACACGCAGTGTCAACCAATGAACCAAAGAAGCGTGAGGGATGGCCGAGCCAACTCACTCACAATCACACACTTAGCAGCTGAGGAGAGAGAGGAAGGACAGCTGTGAAAACAACAGCTGGAAACTGAGTCGGAAACACAGTAGCTTTTGGATGCATTTGAATAATGTAGACAGTGTTAGAGCACAGTGTATTTGCCCAAACAAAATCTCATATAGAGCTGGTTCTACACACAACCTACACCGGCATATGCGAACTGTGCACCCAACTGTGAAGCTAGCTGTAGCGGAGCTTTGAGAATCTAGCGGGCCTGCTAGTGATACTGGTGGAGCCAGCACCTCCACACGTGGAGATGTATCCACTCAGTCAAGTAGGCCTACTCTGTATCCACAGCAATGCAGTATTCTATGGACCAGTTTATACCAAAGTCTATGTCTGTAGCAAAACAAGGCCAAATTGATACTGCATTGGCTAAAATGATTGCCACCGATTTCCAGCCATTTTCGATTGTGGAGGTTTTATAAATTATAGCAATAGTCTAAATCCAATGTACACAATTCCAAGCAGGAAAACCCACTGATGGACATCAAGGGTAACCACTTCTTACATTTCTTGTTAATGTACCTGTTGATGCTCTGACCCAAGAGGAATGGGAGGTGATGGAGAAGATGTGCAGAGTCCTGGGACCTTTTGAGCAGGTCACTGTGGAGATCAGTGGAGAGAAGTACAGTAAGCAGTTATATTACTACATCATGATTTAATCCAGTATTATATATGTATATGAGCAATAGATGAAAATGTAGTATCAGTAGACAAAAACCTGAACTAATAAGTTAATGTTCTCTCTTTTCAGCTATGTGACAGCCTCAAAAATGATACTCCTGTGTAAGGGTCTGCAGCGAATCACAGCCAGCCGCCAGAGAGAAGCAAATGTAACCACAGGACATGTGACAGAGTTGATGGACACACTATGTTCATAAATGGACAGAAAGTTCCACAGAATGGAATATAATCACGAGCTATAAGAAACTGCTGCACTTGACCTCAGGTTTAAGAAGTTAGCCTTCAGTGATGCCAGAGGGATTGATGAGGCTCTTCAAAGAATAACCTCAGCTGCAGGGAGGAACAGCCCCAGCAGTCAACTGGCTCAGGCACCAGGGCAACAGGAAGAAGAGGGAGGGACAGCCCCAGCAGTCAGCTGGCTCAGGCACCAGGGCAACAGGAAGAAGAGGGAGGGACAGCCCCAGCAGTCAGCTGACTCAGGCACCAGGTCAACAGGAAGAAGAGGGGGGGACAGCCCCAGCAGTCAGCTGGCTCAGGCACCAGGGCAACAGGAAGAAGAGGGAGGGACAGCCCCAGCAGTCAGCTGACTCAGGCACCAGGTCAACAGAAAGAAGAGGGAGGGACATCCCCAGCAGTCAGCAGGCTCAGGCACCAGGGCAACAGGAAGAAGAGGGAGGAACAGCCCCAGCAGTCAGCTGGCTCAGGCACCAGGGCAACAGGAAGAAGAGGGAGGGACAGCCCCAGCAGTCAGCTGACTCAGGCACCAGGTCAACAGGAAGAAGAGGGAAGGACAGCCCCAGCAGTCAGCTGGCTCAGGCACCAGGGCAACAGGAAGAAGAGGGAGGGACAGCCCCAGCAGTCAGCAGGCTCAGGCACCAGGGCAACAGGAAGAAGAGGGATCAGATGGAGCAGAAGCACCAGCAGTTGTGCCGCAAACAACTGTTGTTTGAATGCTGTTTGACGAGAAAGCAACTGGGGATGCAGCACGAAGGAATCCCTCAGCAGATGCCATAATGGAGGTCCGATCCTATTTGGAGGAGCAACTCCATGATCTGCAGATCCTCTGAGCTGGTGGAAGAACAAGGCCTCTGTCTACCCACGGCTTACTAAAGTCATGACAGGGAGACTCTGCATAGTGGCCACATCCGTTCCCTGTGAGAGGGTCTTCTTGAAAACGGGACAAATAATTACTGAGAGAAGAAACCGCATCAGCCCCTTGAAAGTGAGGCAGCTTGCATTTCTGAATGCAAATCTCTCATAAAAGCAGCATTGGTCAGCATTGTTGTGTGCTGCTGGTTATAACATGGCAAGAAAGACGAGAGAGAAAAGAGAGACCAGTTAAATGTTTTAAGTGGGATGCTGCAGTTTTGCAAATTGTTATTTATTTTTCTTTGATATAGTGCAGTATTCTATTATGCTGTTCAGATTGTATTCGTTTTGAATGGTTAGATTTATATGCACTTTGTTTTATATACATTCAAAAGTTATACTTTAAATGCAAATGTTTAATAGCATTATTTTTCATAACAAACTAATGCATTTTTAAATACATTGTGGTTAATGTAGAGTATGATTTCATTTAATAATTTAATTAGAATCGTTTTAACACCAATCATAATCAAACTATCGCAACTGTTTGACTTGAAAAAATACAAAACATATCTTTTTTTAAAGAGCCGTTTTGGAGCTAAAAGAGCTTACTGAAAAGAACCGGAATGTCCATCACTAAACCCGGTACAGTAGGTGGCGGCAATTCACCGAAATATGTAGTCTGCCATAAAACCTGAAGACGAAGAAGAAGAAGTTCAGTGCACAGAAGCTTCTACAGTAAATAGCTTACGTTGTACATTGATAAATAAGAAGACATGCTTTCCGTCCTCACATTGCTATTGATCTTATTCAGTCTAAATGAGGCCAAACAGAAAGATTTGTACACTTTCAAAGTTGTTAATAGCAGAGGGAGATTAGTCTCTTTGGAAAAATACAGGGGTTCGGTAAGTTTGAAACTCGAGCCTACCAATTTTTGCACGGTAGCCTATGCAAAAGTGCCATTTGTTTACCGGTGAATGCATGCTGCGGATTTTACTTTCACAAGGCATGTATGACCTATGCACGTTTTATAACAATAGCATCTTACTCTTATGAATAAAATGCTAAGTTTAAGACCAAATTCTTTGTGTCTATCATCTGTATACGTGGCAACTGCTGCTGGACTCCAACGTTGCTTAGAATACTACATTGATTTATAGGCCAATAGCTAGCCTTGGTTTGATCCAACTGTTATGTCTGGTTGTGTATTACTGACTATAATGTAAACTGCATGCAGTTATTTCATAAGCCCTATAAAAGAGAGGTCATATTCCCTTCTGTAGTCAGTGATAATTTAATATTTTTAAAACATCAAGGTGGGCCATTTTAATACATATTTAAAACTTCACAGGACACATTTTATAGACCGTCTGCATGCTGCATAATCTGAACAGAATTTAAAGTGATACAGTAGAGAGGCGTTCCCAAATCTGCCCATTTTCTATCCTTACCACGTGTAGTTCCGTCGTATTGACACTAGAGGACAGCAATACCATATGAGCACTACAGGTAAAACCTTTTTTCTCTCGCAGTGTTTACCTCCGAGCTCCATTTATTTAAAGGCCGGGTGCACAGCCAGGGATACTGATGCAAACACTTTTTGACCTAAAGAAGTCCAAGTAACCTATTAATAAACGAAAACACAATGCACAATTAAAAGTGCATGTCTGCTAAATGGAGCATTCATGAGGAATTTATTGCGAAGCATTTATTTATTTATCCTTTTAGAGTTTATTATTGTGCAGTATTATTCTAGCACTTTATACAATTTTACAAAAGAGATTTATAAAATCATAGAAGCTCAATTAAAAAATAAATAATGAAACAGTCCTGTGTAGCTCAGTTGGTAGAGCATGCAATGCCAGAGTTGTGGGTTTGATTCCCATGGGGGACCAGTATGAAAATGTATGCACTCACGTAGTAAGTAGTTCTGGAGTAGTGTAAAATGTCAAATTTTGGAAATGGAATAGCAACTTTTCATTTTGATGGATACAATTATAGACCTTGAAGAGGAAGGGAGATGTATAGAAAAATACAGAATTATAAAGTTGGCCATAAACATGGCTCACAAATCACTTTCTTTTGCTGCCGCCTCCGATGAGTCACACATTCACATACGAGAACATAGGACAGCCCACAGGGCACAGATATTACTTCAACATCTATTCCACGTTGGTTCAACATAACTTCAATGAGATGGAAACAGCATTGATTAAACCAGTGTGCGCCCAGTGGGAAGTAATGGCTCAAACATTCACCTCAAGGATGTTTGGAATGTGTTTGTGCAATTCTATAATTCCAGTGTTCAAGTGATTCATTGGATAATTCTTTGGGGCATAGAAGTAGTGCACTGGGCCTTTACTAGTCCTGCATTAGAGGACCCATCTGTAGTGCAGGCAAAAAACACATGTGTCATAGCAAATCACATGTAATATATCTTATATTTGATCAAATAGTCACTGCATCTGTTCAATACTAAAACCAAGCTATTAGCCCAGAATTGCTCAAATATTTTAATGGATATAAAGAATTTGACTTGACCAAACATTATTGCAACTATTGACCATTTTCCAGGGCTTCTTTCACTATCGCCATCATTACTATCTGGCCTGAACCTCCACTATTCACTCTGCTCAGAGACTCCTCATCACTTACATTCACCTCCAAACCTTTGATCTTGTTTTCCTACCATGCCCACTCAGTTCTTAGCCTTGTAGCTCTGTGGTAGTCCCTACACAGAGAGCAGGAGGGATAAAAGGGTCAAACTAGTTAATGGAATAACCCCTGTGCCCTTACCAAATGTGTCATCTGGTCACATAGACAACAAATCATCACATTGAAATAGCCAGTGCGTGACTTTGGCAGCTCACTGGACCTGAGTACCGGCACCTCAAATGTTCTAATTGTTGAGCTCCTGTTTCTCCTATAGAATATTTGCTCAAAAGTATTGTGGAGCTCCTCCAACTAAATATAAGAAGTACCAGCACCCACAATGAGTACTGGTACCTATTTCAGTCAAGCTCTGGAAATTGCATTCAGCACCAATGAAAGGCTACTGGTTATTTTCATATTATCGATAACAGTTTTCATCAGTCCATTTATATTTTTAGTATTATGGTTGCCTGCAGGTGTCTCTTGTGGTGAATGTGGCCAGTGACTGTGGCTTCACTGAGGATCACTACACAGACCTTCAACAGCTGCAGAGGGACTTTGGGCCATCCCACTTCAACATCCTGGCCTTCCCCTGCAACCAGTTTGGCCAGCAGGAGCCTGGCAGCGACAAGGACATTGACGCCTTTGTACGGCGTGTCTACGGAGTCTCCTTCCCCCTCTTCAGCAAGATTGCTGTGGTGGGCACCGGGGCCAACAATGCCTTCAAGTACCTTGTGGGTGAGTGAACAGATGAGGGATGGATGGGGGCAGAGGCATACACACATACATCTCGCTGTATGGGCGAAAGGCAGCCTTGTGGTTAGGAGCGTAGGGCCAGTGACCGAAAGGTCGCTGGTTGAAATTCCCCAGCCAACTAGGTGAAAATCTGTCGATATGCCCTTGAGCAAGGCACTTAACCATAATTGCTCCAGGGTCACTGTCAGTAATGGCTGATTCCTGGCTCTGACCCCACTCGTAGGGGGAGTGGGATATACATTTGTGAAATAGGACAAATGTAAGCACCCACCTAACTGGATGTGTTTTGGGTGTTGAGGGGAGCTCTAGGACCTCAGATGTAATCATTTAATAACCTAATATCCAATGTTTCCACAGACGAGCAGTCTTTATCAGGGTATAATGACAAACACTGCGGGGTGACTAGTTTATATAGTGTCAAAGGACACACACAGGTGTCTGTAATCATGGCCGGGTGTGGCCTGATATCATTGGTTAATTATCATATAAAAATAACATATGAATGGATAGCATTTGATCATAGATATAATTTGGCTACATAGGCCTACAAATGTTTACAATGAATAGCAAAATCACAAGAATGACTTCAGGTCAAAGTCTACGTTGAGACCGAAAGGAGTAAGGGTCTTTAAATTAAAGATCCAGGCAGCCTCTCGTTTTAATAATAGATTGTCGAGGTCACTGCCTCTCCTAGGGAGGTTGACATGTTCGATGCCAATATAACGTAGGTACAAAATCGAGTGGTTCACTTCCATAAAGTGGGCCGCAACTGGGTAAGTCGAGTTCTTGCTCCGAGATTCATACTTTTAATTCACGCTTATAAGTTATAAGATAAATAACTGCCTTAGTGGAGCACGTGATAACACCTTTGATTGGGATCTGTTTCCCTGTTTGTGGGTGTTTGAAAAATCTACATTTTACCAATTGATCTCTGAGATTTCTGCCCCGTGAGAATACGACCAAGGGAGGGTCTGAAAACACATTAACGATACTGTCATTGGATCTTAGAATGTGCTAATGTTTGTGAACGATTCCCTTAATTTGTTCAGAGCACTTTGAATAGCTGGTAGTTAGAACGCAAGAATGCTTCTTTTTGCGAGACTGTCCTTGTAAGAGATCATGTCTCGATTTGTTTTGAATTTTCTCAATGGCAGTATTAATCTGACAATTTTTGTACCCCTTCTCCTTTAATTTTCTTTGTGTCTCAGCCATATTTCTGTTGAATTCTGAGTTTTTTGCAAATGATTTTTATTGCATCCTAAGATGCTGGGTTCTTTTACTGCATCCTAAGATGCTGGGTTCTTTTACTGCATCCTAAGATGCTGGGTTCTTTTACTGCATCCTAAGATGCTGGGTTCTTTTACTGCATCCTAAGATGCTGGGTTCTTTTACTGAAGACTCCGAAGCGTACTTATAATAAACAGAACAGATTTATTTAATGTTCTCCTTAACACATTAGTCAACTACTCTCTACGGTGTCTTCAGCCCAACTCTACTATACATCATTGAACCTTTTCCTCCCTTCCATCTCGTAATCCAATCACTTCAATGCAAGAATGGAAACCCCATTGTCATTTGTTAATTCAAATAACTCAACCTCTGCATACAAATGTCATTGGCTATTTGCAACCATTTTAAATCTCAACTCATTAACACATAATACATTTCTCAATACACCACACTTTTGATTCGACAGAATTGGCTGTAGGGCAAACTGCTTTTCAAGGGAAGTGTGTGACCACTATCAGCCCTCAACAAACTGTTAGGATCAGTAGGTTTCCTGTAAAGATCAAGCTATTATCCTCACATAAAATCAGAAGATCAAGGAAACTGATTTGACGTGTGTCAGATTGCATAGTAAATCTCAGATGCTCAGAACAAGAGTTAAGCATGGAATGTCTGGAGCTGTTTTGCATCACCCCTCCATAGAACAAAAATATCATCAATATACCGTTTGCAAATAGTAATGTTCGGCAAGAAAACATTTTTGAGAGAGTTGAAAATGAACTGTTTTTCCATGTAACCCACGTACAAATTACCATAGTTAGGAGTCATAGGGGATCCCATCACAGTACCCTTTGTCTGAATAAAGAAATCATTTAGAAACATGAAGTAGTTGTGTGTGAGTACTATTTCAGCCAATGTTATAATGCAGGCACTGGAAGGTAATTCATTAGGGTCACGTTGCAGAAGAAAATGTTCCATGCCTTCAATACTGCCCTCGTGTGGAATATTTGTGTATAACGACTCAACATCAAAAGTGACAAACAAGGTATTCTCAGGGAGAAGAAGAGATTCAATGATAGAGTTCATACTGCTGGTGTCCTTTACAAAGGAGGGGGCTGTTCTGCGGGTGGTCTAATAAAAAAGTCAACGAAAGTCGATAAAGGGGCCGTTACTGCGTCAACTACATTCTTGTGTAATTCTGTATAGAAAGTGGCAATTTTAGGGTGTTGAATAGCCAAAAAGTTGTGTTCTTTCTTGGTGATCTGACCAGAAATTAAATACCCATCTAGGAGAGTAAAGACAGTGTTCTGCAATTGGGAAGTGGGGTCACTTCTGAGTTTGTTGTTAAAGGTGTTGTCAAGCAGTTGTCTATGCCACTCATTTACATAAACTGTCCTATCCATGAGTACAACCGACCCACCCTTATCAGCATGATGAATAAGGACTGACATATCGGATTGTAAATCAAGCAAAGCTTGTTTTTCATCCTTGGGTAAATTATGGAAAGATTTGGACTCCTGTTTGTTCTTAAGGAGATGAGCAACATCTTTTTCAACAAGTCTGCAATATGTCTCGATCGAGTGATTGTGATTGGCTGGAGGCATAAAATAACTCTTACTTCTAAAAGGAGTCGGAGTATGTGCAGGTGAGTAACCTACTGGTTCAGCAGAAATATAACGATTAGGGGAGCTAAAGTATCCCTTTAAACGGATGTTACTAAAACACTTAAACTTGTCTACCTTTAAATCAAAATCGTTACACTGAGTTGTATGCACAAAATAACCCTTTATTAAGCAAAGAGACATGGGCAGGGCTCAATATCTTGCTTGATAAATTAAAGTCACTCAGTCCCGTGGGTTCTGGGACCGTGTGAACGGTCTCCTCTGCCTCTGATAGTTGTTTCTTCTTACCCCGTCGGGTGCTGCATCTCGTCGATGCGCGTGCCTGCGGCCACCTCCGCCCTTCCGTCCGTCCAGTCTCTCGTTGAATAAAAAACTACCACTGGAAGCCGATGAGGCACTGATTGTAGAGCATTGGTCAGACGGGTGGATAGAAGTAAGCGGCATCCCTCCTGCGTCTGCCATGGAGAGAAGGAGCAGGACCTCTTGTCAGGGTTTCTCCAGAAGTAGACTTTGTTCTCAGCCTTGTCTTTTATGTCTTGGTTGAATTTCTTGATTTTAAGCTCCTTTATTTCTGTAACTTGTCCTGGAGCGCTTGGTTAGTTTTCATCAGTTCATTGAATATGCCATCATCATTAACAGCTCCTGGCAGAGCTGTGCGTTTCGCTTGAATTGTTATCCATTTCAATAAAATCCCTTTTCAACTGGTCAACAATTAATGTCATTAAATCAATAGAGCATGTGTTCAGGATGGCACACCAGCGCTGTACCAATGACGGTTCTATTTGCCACCTGTGTCCCCGTGGAATTATGCCTTGACACACATTCTTAATACACACGTGAAACTGTTGAGCGTGAAAAACCCAGCAGCATTGCAGTTCTTGACACAAACCAGTGCACCTGACACCAACTACCATACCCCGTTCGAAGGCACTTAAATATTTTGTCTTGCCCATTCACCCTCTAAATGACACACATACACAGTCCATGTCTCAATGGTCTCAAGGCATAAAATCCTTCTTCAACCAGTCTCCCCCCCCTGCATCTACACTGATTGAAGGTGATTTGACTAGTGACATCAACAAGGGATCATAGCTTTCACCTGGATTCACCTGGTCAGTGGATGTCATGGAAAGAGCCAGTGTTCTTAATGTTTTGTACACGGCTATGGGTGGGGGATGCATTTTCCAACTTTTTCCTGAATAGCTTGAAGTGTGAACAACAAGTTTATAACCCCTGACTGACATGGGCAGACTCCGACCGTCTTTGGACTTATTAGCAAGCCTAGGCCAGCTCAGAGAGAGTGTGTGTCTTAAGTGTGTTTGGTTTATTATGGGTTTGAGTGGCAGGTCGGGTCCCCCAGCGGGAGATAAAATGGCAGGCTGCACGTTTTTACAAACGGACCCTCAGAGTGTAGGTGACTCAAACGGACCCTCAGAGTGTAGATGATTCAAACGGACCCTCAGAGTGTAGGTGATTCAAACGGACCCTCAGAGTGTAGGTGATTCAAACGGACCCTCAGAGTGTAGGTGATTCAAACGGACCCTCAGAGTGTAGGTGATTCAAACGGACCCTCAGAGTGTAGGTGATTCAAACGGACCCTCAGAGTGTAGGTGATTCAAACGGACCCTCAGAGTGTAGGTGATTCAAACGGACCCTCAGAGTGTAGGTGATTCAAACGGACCCTCAGTGTAGGTGATTCAAACGGACCCTCAGAGTGTAGGTGATTCAAACGGACCCTCAGAGTGTAGGTGATTCAAACGGACCCTCAGAGTGTAGGTGATTCAAACGGACCCTCAGAGTGTAGGTGATTCAAACGGACCCTCAGAGTGTAGGTGATTCAAACGGACCCTCAGAGTGTAGGTGATTCAAACGGACCCTCAGAGTGTAGGTGATTCAAACGGACCCTCAGAGTGTAGGTGATTCAAACGGACCCTCAGAGTGTAGGTGATTCAAACGGACCCTCAGTGTAGGTGATTCAAACGTCAGGAAAAATCAAGGGGAAGGAGAAAAAGAGTGTGTGGTAAAAAGTACATTTTTACCACACTCTCATATTTTCCTGATGGAGTGCTCGTGAAAGGAATGATGATTGCAATCTTCTCCTCATCTTTAAGTGGACTATGTCTAAATATTTTATTCAAAGCATTTTTTTAAAAACCGCAACAACTAGGGGTTGCAACATGGCTTTTGATCAGATGCTAATTTGTATTCATGATATATTACCACACAATGATAATACTGTATATATGGTTAATTTTATACCTTTATTGAACTAGGCAAGTCAGTTAAGAACAAATTCTTATTTTCAATGACGGCCTAGGAACAGTGGGTTAACTGCCTTTTTCAGGGGCAAAACGACAGATTTTTACCTTGTCAGCTCAGGAATTCAATCTTGTAACCTTTCGGTTATTCTGTAGACAACATGTCCTGGAGCGCTTGGTTAGTTTTCATCAGTTCATTGAATATGCCATCATCATTAACAGCTCCTGGCAGAGCTGTGCGTTTCGCTTGAATTGTTATCCATTTCAATAAAATCCCTTTTCAACTGGTCAACAATTAATGTCATTAAATCAATAGAGCATGTGTTCAGGATGGCACACCAGCGCTGTACCAATGACGGTTCTATTTGCCACCTGTGTCCCCGTGGAATTATGCCTTGACACACATTCTTAATACACACGTGAAACTGTTGAGCGTGAAAAACCGAGCAGCATCACAACATTTTTTTTCTCTTTTGATTCTTTACAGAGATGTCAGGAAAAGAGCCTGACTGGAACTTCTGGAAGTACCTCATCGATACAGATGGGAAAGTCGTGGATGCCTGGGGACCCAGTGTCTCTGTCAAAGAACTCCGACCTAAAATAGCTGAAATGGTACGGAATATCATCCTCAAGAAGAAAGAGGAACTTTAACTCAACACCTCAAGACCCATCTGACAATCTATTCAGGAATATCCTATGTGATTGAAATCCACTGTCTGCAACAAAAACACCCCGAGCATCATAGAAATACGCACCAAGCACCACACACTCCAAGCACCACACACTCCATATGGTAAATGTTGTATTCTACAGATGTAGGATCTTAATTTGAGCTAGTTTGCTACATCAGGAAAATAATCCTGTAGCAATAGAAAATGTGAATTATTATGTGGATTATAATTAATGGGCATTTTTGTAGGTGTTGATACATTTTTAGGGAAAATCAAGTCTGGAATTTCAAATGTGAAATTACAAGCTTCAGAAGCCTTTTTAAACCTCAAATACACTAAATAGTTGAAAATCTCCTGCAACAGGGTGATCAAATTATGATCCTGTATCTGTGCCCCTATTAACTTTTATGAAACCACCTCTACGACTGCATTCAGCATACTGATATCCTCTTTTGGAAGCAGTTGATCTGCCTGCGAAAAACTCTCATCAGTAATCAGAGCTTATTGTTGTGCTGTTGAGAGGTTCTTTGTATTGGATTGCCTTTTCATGGTACATGTGTGCACATTAATAAATATACTTTTACAAAGTGGCATGAATGCTTTCATCAGTCTTTTCTCTACACAAAGCTGTACATGTAAATGTGTAGGAGGTTAATTTAGGTCTAACTTGACTTTTGCATTAACGATTTTCTCAAATAGATTTTTTTTTTTTTTTGACTGTCTCTGCCTGTAAGGAATACTCACATTCCTTTGTAGATAAGTCTTTCACTCTCTAATGTTTTCAAGGTTAACATGGTGCTTTGTGCTTTTGTGTTAGTTCTTTACCTTGTTGTCATTTACATTTTTCTTAGACTGTGTGCTTGTCCTGCTACCGCTTTGCTTTCAACTCATTTGAAACCGTATCTTTGGAGAATGAAAATACATTTTGGAAATTGTTTTAACAGCCTTCCCCTATTGCCTGTCCTGAATGTGTTTTATATGGTACAAGGTGTCGTTTCTCTGTTCAGCAAAGTGTTTTTATCCTTGGAAGATTTTGGTTGATTACCTTGGTAAAAGAATAGGGCTGTTGATTTCGGAGAAGACCCAGTTTGGCTGACACTGCATTGTCAGTAGGATTGAATTCAGATGAAATAAAAACCTGGAATGTTGTACCAGCATACAATGCATTCAGAGCTCTGTTTCATTGAACAGCAAGACAGTGGGAATGTACAATAGGCCTCGGATCTCCACCACTGACAATTACCGTTCCCTCTCATGTCTCTATCAGGAACAGATTTACCACAAGGGTCTGTAAATTAGCCCTTACAGATGAATGAGGGCAGGGGACACAGACTGTAGGACCTTTGAGACTATCATGACACACCCCTAAGGGTATACAGTTGTGGCCAAAAGTTTTGAGAATGACACAAATATTAATTTCCACAAAGTTTGTCTCTTCGGTGTCTTTAGATATTTTTGTCAGATGTTACTATGGAATACTGCAGTATAATTACAAGCATTTCATGAGTGTCGAAGGCTTTTATTGACAATTACATGATGTTGATGCAAAGAGTCAATATTTGCAGTGTTGACCCTTCTTTTTCAAGACCTCTGCAATCCGCCCTGATATGCTGTCAATTAACTTCTGGCAGCCCATTCCAGCATAATCAATGCTGGAGTTTGTCAGAATATGTGGGTTTTTGTTTGTCCACCCGCCTCTTGAGGATTGACCACAAGTTCTCAATGGGATTAAGTTCTGGGGAGTTTCCTGGCCATGGACCCAAAATATTAATGTGATGTTCCCTGAGCCACTTAGTTATCACTTATGCCTTGTGGCAAGGTGCTCCATCATGCTGGAAAAGGCATTGTTCGTCACCAAACTGTTCATGGATGGTTGGAAGAAGTTGCTCTCGGAGGATGTGTTGGTACCATTCTTTATTCATGGTTGTGTTCTTCGGCAGAATTATGAGTGAGCCCACTCCCTTGGCTGAGAAGCAACCCCACACATTTATGGTCTCAGGATGCTTTACTGTTGGCATGACACAGGACTGATGGTAGTGCTCACCTTGTCTTCTCTGGACAAGCTTTCATCCGGATGCCCCAAACAATCGGAAAGGGGATTCATCAGAGAAAATGACTTTACCCCAGTCATTAGCAGTCAAATTCCTGTACCTTTTGCAGAATATCAGTCTGTCCCTGATACTTTTCCTGGAGAGAATTGGCATCTTTGCCTCCCTTCTTGACTCCTGGCCATCCTCCAAAAGTATTTGCCTCACTGTGCATGCAGATGCACTCACACCTGCCTGCTGCCATTCCTGAGCAAGCTCTGTACTGGTGGTGCCCCGATCCCGCAGCTGAATCAACTTTAAGAGACTTTCCTGGCGCTTGCTGGACTTCCTTGGGCGCCCTGAAGCCTTCTTCACAACAATTGAACTGCTCTCCTTGAAGTTCTTGATGATCCGATAAATGGTTGATTTAGGTGCAATCTTACTGGCAGCAATATCCTTGCCTGTGAAGCCCTTTTTGTGCAAAGCAATGATGACAGCACGTGTTTACTTGCAGGTAACCATGGTTGACAGAGGAAGAACAATGATTCCAAGCACCACCCTCCTTTTGAAGCTTCCAGTCTGTTATTCGAATTCAATCAGCATGACAGAGTGATCTCCAGCCTTGTCAACACTTACACCTGTGTTAACGAGAGAATCACTGACATGTCAGCTGGTCCTTTTGTGGCAGGGCTGGAATGCAGTGTTTTTTGGGGATTCAGTTCATTTGCATGGCAAAGAGGGACTTTGCAATTCATCTGATCACTCATAACATTCTGGATGCAAATTGCCATCATACAAACTGAGGCAGCAGACTTTGTGAAAATTAATATTTGTGTCATTCTCAAATCTTTTGGTCACGACTGTACAAAAAGGCAGGATAAACGAGTTAGCCAGAAATAACTCGAT
Source organism: Oncorhynchus gorbuscha (assembly GCF_021184085.1). Classification (NCBI taxonomy): domain Eukaryota; kingdom Metazoa; phylum Chordata; class Actinopteri; order Salmoniformes; family Salmonidae; genus Oncorhynchus; species Oncorhynchus gorbuscha. The sequence continues at coordinate 18,213,513 of NC_060187.1, read as the reverse complement.
TTTATGGATCAATAAAAAAGTTAAACTTAGATGTATTTTTGTTTGTTGAATCAATTAGTCCATGACCATTTCAAGCCTATCTTTCAATTAAAAGTTAAGATAAGTTAGCTGGCTAAATCCTTAAACCTACTTTGTAGTATCCCTATGACCTTGCTCTGAGTTTAAAGACTTAATTTAACACATTTAAACACCATAAGCTATGTTTTTATATTATCCAATAACTTTTTAGGACTTGTCCTCAGACCCCATGTGCAGTAGGCTAGAATATCAGAAAGAACCCTGTTGTTTGTGGACTGCACATGTTCCTTACCACGGAGAGAAAAGGCAGCAGGGTTCTCACTTTTTGTTTTCTGTTTGTGAAGACTTCAGAGCAGAAACATAAAAGTATCATTAATATGCATGACATTATATAACACAGATCTTCATATACATGTCATTATACAACACCGATTTGTGAGCAAACAATGTTTCAATCCACCTCCCAATTGAATTTAGCAAATTGTTGAAGGATGGCTTTGTGAGACATTTTGATGCAAGTTAAGATGCACCTGGGCTGTGAAAGTCAATAGAACCCCAATTCCAAGGCAAATGTGTTACGTCTGAGGTTTTGATTGTCACGTTCTTTCAAAATCGAACCCAGAAGCAGACCAGGACAAGGAGAGTAGGCAGAAGGTGAGTATTTATTTACAAGTGAATGTGAATGGGTAGATATATCCAGGTGGCGTAGCGGGTAGCTGTGGTGAGTTGATGGGAGTAAATAGGTGGATCCAATGGGGTAGCGGAATCCTCCGACGACCAGGCGGGAATGGGGTAAATGATCCGGGTGAGTAACTGAAGACAGAACAAACGGAGGTAAGTTTAAGGCAAGCAATACGTAAAAAACAACAAAACAAATTCTATCCAACTTGAGGCTGATACTCTGGCACAACATACTGTTCATGGCTAACGATCCGGCAGAGAATGGATGTCAGGTCCGGGCTTATGAAGGGGAGAGGTGATGATCAGGACAGGTGTGCAGATTACTGATGGGATACAGGTGCGGGTGAACATCATCTCCCAACAAGCTAATTCGCCCGGCAACCAGACAGGGTGCGTTCCAGGACACCGGAAACACACTCCAGGACAGAAACACAGGCAAACACAGACTCAGGAAGTGGGATTCGTGACATTGATGTTTTTCAAGCAACTGCACTCACAAACTTCTACAGATGCACAATCGAGAGCATCCTGTCGGTCTGTATCACCGCCTGGTACGGCAACTGCTCCGCCCACAACCGTAAGGCTCTCCAGAGGGTAGTGAGGTCTGCACAACGCATCACCGGGGGCAAACTACCTGCCCTCCAGGACACCTACACCACCCGATGTCACAGGAAGGCCATAAAGATCATCAAGGACAACAACCACCCGAGCCACTGCCTGTTCACCCCGCTATCATCCAGAAGGCGAGGTCAGTACAGGTGCATCAAAGCTGGGACCGAGAGACTGAAAAACAGCTTCTATCTCAAGGCCATCAGACTGTTAAACAGCCACCACTAACATTGAGTGGCTGCTGCCAACACACTGACTCAATTCCAGCCACTTTAATATTGGGAATTGATGGGAAATGATGTAAAATATATCACTAGCCACTTTAAACAATGCTACCTAATATAATGTTTACATACCCTACATTATTCATCTCATATGTATACGTATATACTGTACTCTATATCATCTACTGCATCCTTATGTAATACATGTATCACAAGCCACTTTAACTATGCCACTTTGTTTACATACTCATCTCATATGTATATACTACACTCAATACCATCTACTGTATCTTGCCTATGCCGCTCTGTACCATCACTCATTCATATATCTTTATGTACATATTCTTTATCCCCTTACACTTGTGTCTATAAGGTAGTAGTTTTGGAATTGTTAGCTAGATTACTTGTTGGTTATTACTGCATTGTCGGAACTAGAAGCACAAGCATTTCGCGACACTCGCACTAACATCTGCTAACCATGTGTATGTGACAAATAAAATTGGATTTGATTTGTTTTTGGCTATGGGGAGCATTCAGCCAGGTAGGGTTGGGCAGGCTCGGTGCTCGAGACCTGCAGTGCACCTCCATGGTCCGGTCTATCCGGTGCCGCCTCCACGGTCCGGTCTATCCGGTGCCGCCTCCACGCACCAGCCCTCCGGTGGCAGCCCCCCGTACCAGGCTGTCTCTCCGTCTCGTCCCAACAGGTGCTCCCGCCTGTCCAGTGTTGCCAGAGTCTCCCGTCTGTCCGGAGCTGCCAGGGTCTCCCGTCTGTCCGGAGCTGCCAGGGTCTCCCGTCTGTCCGGAGCTGCCAGGGTCTCCCGTCTGTCCGGAGCTGCCAGGGTCTCCCGTCTGTCCTGACTTGCCAGAGTCGCCCGTCTGTCCTGACTTGCCAGAGTCGCCCACCAGTCAGGAGCTGCCAGAGCCGCCGGTCAGCCAGGAGCTGCCAGAGCCGCCGGTCAGCCAGGAGCTGCCAGAGCCGTCAGTCAGCCAGGAGCTGCCAGAGCCGTCAGTCAGCCAGGAGCTGCCAGAGCCATCATGCCAGAGCCGTCAGTCAGCCAGGAGCTGCCAGAGCCGTCCGTCACACCGGAGCTGCCGGAGTCTCCCGTCTGTCCGGTGCTGCCGGAATCTCCCGTCCATTCGGGACCCGGGGCTAGGGTCCCGTCATTTTTAAGAGGCCTCGGAGGCGGAAAAAGAGGCGGAGAACAACTATGGTGAAGTTGGGTCCACGTCCCGCGCCAGTGCTGCCACCGCGGACAGACTCCCACCCAGACCCTCCCCTATAGGTTCAGGTTGTGCGGCCGGAGTCCGCACCTTTTGGGGGGGGGTACTGTCACGTTCTAACCGTAGTTCCTTTGTTTTGTCTTTGTTTTAGTATGGTCAGGGGGTGAGTTGGGGTGGGCAGTCTATGTTTGTTTTTCTATGTTGTATTTTGCGTTTGGCCTGGTATGGTTCTCAATCAGAGGCAGATGTCGTTAGTTGTCTCTGATTGAGAATCATACTTAGGTAGCCTTTTCCCAACAGTGTTTGGTGGGTGATTATTTTCTGTTTTGTGTTTCATCACTACACAGGACTGTTTTGTTTGTTCGTTCTTCCTAGTTGTTATTTTGTTTAGTGTTCAGTTTTGATTATATTAAAAATCATGAACACTTACCACGCTGCACCTTGGTCCTCACCTTCTTCCACCGACGACAGCCGTTACAGATGGTAGAATACTGAACAGGTGTTAGGAGATTGTAGAATACTGAACAGGTTTTAGGAGATTGTAGAATACTGATGTTACTACTGAATTCTAATGTAATTAAATAGAAAATACGCTTACAATAATATAATTAAAGCTTACAGTAAATGCATATGCATGAATATCTGACATAACGCAATCTGTCACTTTACATTGATTTTGTTATGTACTGTATGTGTGAGGGAATCAGGAGATGGTTTATGTAGCATGTAGCATATGTGTCCTACTGTATTTCCAGTGCTTGCTGAACTAGTGCTTGAGAACTCTGGAAGCTTTGGACACAGCGCTTCCACCCTCAGACTGAGCAGAGGTACGATATTTGGCAATCAAAATTGAGAGGTAAACTTAATTAAACTTAACACGGCAGAAAAATTGCATGAATAGCCCCCAATATCTAATTTCCTGTCTGTCCGTAGAAAAGTACATTTTAGCTGATAGTTCAGACAAGTCTGGCTGTCTCAGTGAGTTCCTCATCTGATGTCTAGGGTCTTGGCTTTCAAACTCAGACAGGATGATTATAGGCAATGCACTGTCATTATCTCAATACAAAGAGATTAGAATAGTTTTAGGTTTCTTACTTAATTTGAATATCATCAGCACTATTTTTAAAATTCCCTAATCTGCCTTACCTGCTTCACCTTTCACGGTACTGTCACGTCATCATTGCCTGTTGCACAGAAGAAACTTGTATATGTATGTGTTGGCCTAGAGTGTGCTTGTATTCCCAGTGAAATGCATTACTCCCTAACCTGCCATGTACGTAAAGAAGAACAGCAGCACAGTGTGGAAAGAGAGAAAGAGAGAGAGGAGAAAGAGTGTTGCTAGGGAGATGGGGATAAACAAAGAGATGTACGATGTCAACATGGAACAGGTTAGAGGTAGCATTCTCTTTTGTGCTTGTGAAGGTTATTTAGTTTAATACCCACCAATTAGTGCTACACTGGGTACTTTCCATAGCTTTGGTCAAAATGTATGCACATATACATTTACGCTGTCATTAAAGTGCACTATGGAATAGGCTGCCATTTGAGACACATACGCTATACATGCCCAGGGGTTATAAAGGTTCAAACCTACAGATATCTGTTCTTTTGCATTGGATGCGTCTCAATCTGCGTCTCAAACTCTCTGAACAGTTTGGGCTGCACACTAATATGACCCATTTGTGGAACGATGAGACTCTCACGAATATGTTTTGACTCTAGGATGCCCACAGGCCTCACAAGACTCATCTGAAGGTCCCCCGGTGCAAGTTTAAAAAATGAATGGAAGTATATAGGAGATAGTTTAGTACCAAAAATAAGGGGTTAAATACATGTACAAAATCAAATAAAAGACATGTTTCTTTCTTTTATCTCTCAAACATACAGACAGACACTTCAAAATAAACTTCCTTTAGATTTGTTTGGGGGACTATGTGTTGTTCCATGTAATGAATGTTTTATTGAATGAGTTTGTATGGGCTAATAGCAGTAAGGCCAAAAATAATTTTTGATGTATTTTTTAAAATCTTAAAGGGGTCTTAAAATGCCTAATTAAATAGTCCCTCCCCCGGCTTAGACACAGCTTAGACTGTGGTTAAACCCTGCTTCCCGTACACAGAGAAACATATAATTTGCAGTCATGTCTTGTGATAAATCAAATAATCTACAGGTAACTGCCAAAATACTTGAATAAATGAGGGATCCAAAGTATATTGAAAGTAGGTGCCTCCACACAAATGTGGTTCCTGAGTTAATTAAGCAAATCAATTGTTTTATTTTATTTTTATTTAACCTTTATTCAACTAGGCAAGTCAGTTAAGAAAAAAATCTTATTTACAATGACGGCCTACCAAAAGGCAAAAGGCCTCCTGCTGGGATGGGGGCTGTGATTACAAATACAAATAAATAAAATAAAAATAGGTGACAAAACACACATCACTACAAGAGAGACAACACAACACTACATGAAGAGAGACCTAAAACAACAACATAGCATGGCAGCAACACAGTAAGAGTGTCCATGATGAACTAAACCTCGAAATTTGATGTTTATGGACACACGTTGGATTTAGCAGTGAGCCTGTGAGAGCTTGTTGCAGGAGGTGTGTGTGTGTGTGTGTGTGTGTGTGTGTGTGTGTGTGTGTGTGTGTGTGTGTGTGTGTGTGCGTGCGTGCGTGTGTGCGTGCGTGCGTGCGTGCGTGCGTGCGTGCGTGCGTGCGTGCGTGCGTGCATGGTGTGTGGGTGTTTGGGTGTGGTTGATCAAATGGATACAGCCATTTTGATCAAATGATTACAGGCATGCAGTGCTTGATCAAATGGAGAGATGTGTTTCTCAGTGAAACTACACTGAACGAAAATATAAACCCAACATGTTAAGTGGTGTCATGTTTCATGAGCTGAAATAAAAGATTCCAGAAATGTACCATATGCACAAAAAACTAATTTCTTTCAAATTTTGTGAACAAATTTGTTTACCACCCTGTTATTGAGCATTTATCATTTGCCAAGACAATCCATCGACTTGACAGGTGTGGCATATCAAGAAACTGATTAAACAGCATGACCATTACACAGGGGGGACAATAAAAGGCCACTCTAAAATGTGCAGTTTTATCACACAACACAATGTGGAATTGGTATGCTGACTGCTGGAATTTCCACCAGAGCTGTTGCCAAATAATTTAATATAAATGTTTCCACCAACGTCATTTTAGAGAATTTGGCAGTACCTCCAACCAGCCTCACAACCGCAGAACCACATGTAACCACGCCAGCCTTGGACCTCCACATCCGGCTTCTTCACCTGCGGGATCATCTCAGACCAGCCACCCGGACAGCTGATGAAACTGTGGGTTTTCACAACCAAATAATTTCTGCACAAACAGTCAGAAACCATCTCAGGGAAGCTAATCCTCACCAGGGTCTTAACCTGACTACAGTTTGGTGTCGTAACCAACTTCAGTGTGCAAATGCTCACCTTCGATGGCCACTGGCACGCTGGAGAAGTGTGCTCTTCACGGATGAATCCCAGTTTCAACTGTACCGAGCAGATGGCAGAAAATGGAAGCTGAAAATGTCCCATTTTTTCCATGGCCTGCAAACTCACCAGACATGTCATCCATTAAGCACGTTTGGGATGCTCTGGATCGACATGTACGACAACATGTTACAGTTCCTGCCAATATCCAGCAACCACAGCCATTGAAGAGGAGTGGGACAACATTCCACAGGCCACAATCAACAGCCTGATCAACTCTATGCAAAGGAGATGTGTAACACTATATGAGGCAAATCTGAAATCCATAGATTAGGGCCTAATGAATTTATTTCAATTGACTGATTTACTTATATGAACTGTTGCATGTTACGTTTATAATTTTGTTCAGTATACTAATGCTTTTTATTCCCTGTTTGTTCTCCTGTGAGATGGCCCGGGGCTCATTAGGCTTAGTAACATTCTCCCAGCAGGGTGTTCTGTGGCAGAGAAAGATAAAGCTTGTGTGGGTGTGTTAATGAAATGTTGACATTACAACCTACCTGAATATACAAAAGAAAGAGAGTGACAAGAGCGAGAAAGAGAGAGAGAGAGCATAAGAGAGAGGGAGAAAGAGAGAGCACGGGGAGAGAATGCGTGAGAGAGAGCGAGAGAGAGAGCGAGACAGAGAGAATGAGTGAGAGAGAGAGAGAGCAAGAGAAAGAGAGGAGCAAGAGAGAGAGAGAGAGAGAGAGAGGGCAAGTAACCTAGCTGTAAAACGATTCTCTTACAACAGTATCATCCCAGTTTTATGGCTATTTAATTGCCATTTAGAGGTACTCTAACTCTACTAGGGTATCTTGTGTCGTGCGTACATTAAGTAACATACTGTATATATTGTGGGCACCTCTGCCTCCCACGGTTGCTGTCAACACGATGCACAGTGTAGCCTAGTGATGGACAGGAGAACACTAGGAGTGGAAGTTCGGTTATAACAAGCTTCAACTGCCTACATCCATTCCACCTGAAATAGCCGTTTACAAAGGTTAGCTGTTACTGTTTTTTTGTTATTACTCTGTATCTCATTCTCCCTTTGCAGGTGATATTAAAAAGACTGTTTAAAAGACTCCAAGGGAAATGTTTCACTATCAACTAACAGTAAAAGTAGCGGGTCCAACAAAAACACTCCTGTATTCTACTGTACTGGATGTTATTTAGTAAACACAAGTGAGCATTCGTATTACTCATCCACACGAATGTCATCATCAAACTTTAAGCTCATCCACACTGAGTACATCATCAAACATCAAGCAAATCCACACTGAGGACATCATCAAACTTTAAGCTCATCCACACTGAGGACATCATCAAGCACATCCACACTAAGTACATCATCAAACTTTAAGCTCATCCACACTAAGTACATCATCAAACTTTAAGCTCATCCACACTAACGTCATCATCAAACTTTAAGCTCATCCACACTGAGGACATCATCAAACATCAAGCACATCCACACTCATCATCAGACTTTAAGCTCATCCACACGGAGGACATAATTGTAACGGCGTTCGTCTGTTGTAAGAAGAGAGTCGGACCGAAATGCAGAGTGTAGGTTACTCATGACTTAAATGAAAGATATGACGGTACATGAAATAACTGAAATACGAAAACAACAAACGAAACGTGAAACTAATTACAGCCTATCTGGTGACTACAACACAGAGACAGGTACAAACACCCACAAAATACAAAGCGAACTCAGGCTACCTAAATACGGTTCCCAATCAGAGACAACGATAAGCACCTGACTCTAATTGAGAATCGCCTCAGGCAGCCAAGCTTATACCACACCCCTAATCAGCCACAATCCCAAATAATACAAACCCCAATACGAAACACAACATATAAACCCATGTCACGCCCTGGCCTACCCAAACATATAACAAAAACACAAAATACAATGACCAAGGCGTGACAATAATCAAACATCAAGCACATCCACAATAACATCATCATCAAACTTGAAGTTCATCCACACTGAGGACATCATCAAACATCAAGCACATCCACACTACTGACAACGTCAAACTTTAAGCTCATCCACACTAATGTCATCATCAAACTTTAAGCTCATCCACACTAACGTCATCATCAAACATCAAGCACATCCACACGAAGGACATCATCAAACATCAAGCTCATCCACACTAAGGACATCATCAAACATCAAGCTCATCCACACTAAGGACATCATCAAACATCAAGCACATCCACACTAAGGATATTATTAAGCATGAAGCTCATCCACACTAAGGACATCCTCAAACATCAATCTCCTCCACACTAAGGACATCATCAACCATCAAGTTCATCCACACTGAGGACATCATCAAACATCAAGCTCATCCACACTAAGGACATCCTCAAACATCAAGCTCATCCACACTAAGGACTTTATTAAGCATCAAGATCATCCATACTAAGGACTTTATTAAGCATCAAGCTCATCCACACTAAGGACATCATCAAACATCAAGCTCATCCACACTAAGGACTTTATTAAGCATCAAGCTCATCCACACTAAGGACATCCTCAAACATCAATCTCATCCACACTGAGGACATCATCAAGCATCAAGCTCATCCACACTAAGGACATCATCAAACATCAAGCTCATCCACACTAAGGACATCCTCAAACATCAATCGCATCCACACTAAAGACATCATCAAACATCAAGCTCATCCACACTAAGGACATCATCACACATCAAGCTCATCCACACTAAGGACTTTATTAAGCATCAAGCCCATCCACACTAAGGACATTATTAAGTATCAAGCTCATCCACACTAAGGACATCATCAAACATCAAGCTCATCCACACTAAGGACATTATTAAGCATCAAGCTCATCCACACTAAGGACATCCTCAAACATCAATCTCATCCACACTAAGGACATTATTAAGCATCAAGCTCATCCACACTAAGGACTTTATTAAGCATCAAGCTCATCCACACTAAGGACATCCTCAAACATCAATCTCATCCACACTAAGGACTTTATTAAGCATCAAGCTCTTCCACACTAAGGACATCCTCAAACATCAATCTCATCCACACTAAGGACATCATCAAGCATCAAGCTCATCCACACTAAGGACATCATCAAACATCAAGCTCATCCACACTAAGGACATCCTCAAACATCAATCGCATCCACACTAAGGACATCATCAAACATCAAGCTCATCCACACTAAGGACATCATCACACATCAAGCTCATCCACACTAAGGACTTTATTAACCTCTTGCTCCTACCCGACACGCAGGCGTCCCATCTAGACATCTGGAAATGCAAATGCGCTACGCTAAATGCTAATAGCACTCGTTAAAACTCAAACGTTCATTAAAATACACATGCAGGGTACTGAATTAAAGCTACACTCGTTGTGAATCCAGGCAACAAGTCAGATTTTTAAAATGCTTTTCGGCGAAAGCATGAGAAGCTATTATCTGATAGCATGTAACACCCTAAAAGACCCGCAGGGGACGTAAACAAAATAATTAGCATAGTCGGCGCTACACAAAACGCACAAATAAAATATAAAACATTCATTACCTTTGACCATCTTCTTTGTTGGCACTCCTAGATGTCCCATAAACATCACTATTGGGTATTTTTTCCGATTAAATCGGTCCATATATAGCCTAGATATCGATCTATGAAGACTGTGATCAAGGAAAAAATTAGCGTTTTATAACGTAACGTCACTTTTTTAAATAAAAAAAGTCGACGATAAACTTTCACAAAACACTTCGAAATACTTTTGTAATGCAACTTTAGGTATTAGTAAACGTTAATAAGCGATCAAATTGATCACGAGGCGATGTATATTCTATAGCTGTACGTCTGGAAATAATGTCCGGGTAAATCTCAACCAAAATATCCGGTCGGAGACCGGAAGAACTGCGCTGCCTTGTGTTTGTTTGACCAAGAAACAAATCGTAGGCAAATGACAAGACTGTTGACATCGTGTGGAAGCTGTAGGTATTGCAACCTCGGCCCCATTTAATGTGGTTCACGTTTAACAATTGGTTAAAGTGGCGCATTTTCCCATTTTCAGTGATCAGATTTTCCTGCACTTTTCGATGAAACGCACGTTCTGTTATAGTCACAGCCGTGATTTAACCAGTTTTATAAACGTCTGAGTGTTTTCTATCCACACATACTAATCATATGCATATACTATATTCCTGGCATGAGTAGCAGGGCGCTGAAATGTTGCGTGATTTTTAACAGAATGTTCGAAAAAGTAGGGGATAGGATTAACAGGTTAAGCATCAAGCCCATCCACACTAAGGACATTATTAAGTATCAAGCTCATCCACACTAAGGACATCATCAAACATCATGCTCATCCACACTAAGGACATTATTAAGCATCAAGCTCATCCACACTAAGGACATTATTAAGCATCAAGCTCATCCACACTAAGGACATCATCAAACATGAAGCTCATCCACACTAAGGACATCATCATACATCATGCTCATCCACACTAAGGACATTATTAAGCATCAAGCTCATCCACATGAAGGACATTATTAAGCATCAAGCTCATCCACACTAGGGACATTATTAAGCATCAAGCTCATCCACATTAAGGACATCATCAAACATCAAGCTCATCCACACTTAGGACATTATTAAGTATCAAGCTCATCCACACTAAGGACATCATCAAACATAAATCTCATCCACACTAAGGACATTATTAAGCATAGAGCTCATCCACACTAAGGACTTTATTAAGCATCAAGCTCATCCACACTAAGGACACCATCAAGCATCAAGCTCATCCACACTAAGGACACCATCAAGCATCAAGCTCATCCACACTAAGGACATCATCAAACATCAAGCTCATCCACACTAAGGACATCATCAAGCATCAAGCTCATCCACACTAAGGACATCATCAAACATCAAGCTCATCCACACTAAGGACTTCATAAAAAACCAAGGGTCCATTATGGGCTTGCTTGAAGTGGTGTGCTGCCTCACAGCCAGAGTTCTGATACGTGGTTACTTGCAGGACAGAGCCAGTTGGCAAAAAGTCATCAATGTAAGGGAAGTTCGTATTTTTTTTACCCGACTTTGAACCTAAATCCAATGACATGGTGACATTTTTTGTTGGTTTCACATTAGTTGACAACTAAACCAAATGTAAATGAAAACTAAACGTTAAACTGATGTCTCTGCCCAGTGGGTAGGCTGTGAGTTCTCTCACAGAAAGCATCGACACACATAGCCGCTTTTCAGAACCTCAAAGTCTATCTACCGGTAAGCCTGAGTGTATGAACCCACTGCACCCAGAGATAGAGGAGAGGAAAGTCTGGAAATCCATCCCAGTCTGGCAATCCATCCCATAATTGGCCTGACTCACCCCTTGTCCGCTTGCATAGAGTATGTGAACTGAATCTATCTGCACTACTGTAGATATGATAAAAGGGACTCTCCTTGTGAATCAGGACTATTAGTCCATGCACTCTTGGTGAAAGAGGTGAAAGAGGTCTAAAACCATAGTACTTTTCAGAAGAGGTGCTTTGACAGGTGGAAGTTTGATAATTAGATTGGTTACGCATTTACATTTTAGTCATTGAGTAGACGCTCTTATTCAGAGCTACTTACAGGAGCAATTATGGTTAAGTGCCTTGCTCAAGGAATCAAGGGCACATCGTCAGATTTTTCACCGAGTCGGCTCGGTCAGGGCTCAACTTTTTTAGCCACTTGTCCTTTGGACAAGTAGGACAGATTTTTTACACAAATTTTACATCATTGTATGATGCAAGGAACCACTTAACAAAATAAACAGTTTTTTTTTCCATAGAGATTAAGACAAAAATGGAGGCTACTGTCACGATCATCATTGTAATCATACTCAGACCAAAGCGCAGCGTGGAATCGGTTCGACATCTTTTTATTTAAGGAGAACCGAACAACAAAACAATAAAGAATAAACGATACGTGACGTTCTGTAGAGCTCACAGGCATAAACACAAAAACAAGATCCCACAAAAACCCATTGGGAAAAGGCTGCCTAAATATGATCCCCAATCAGAGACAACGATAGACAGCTGCCTCTGATTGGGAACCATACCAGGCCAACATAGAAATACAAAAACTAGAGTACCCACCCTAGTCATAACCCGACCTAACCAAATTAGAGAATAAAAGGCTCTCTAAGGTCAGGGCGTGACAGTACCCCCCCAAAGGTGCGGACTCCGGCCGCATAACCTGACTCTATAGGGGTGGGTCCGGGTGGGCATCTAGCCTCGGTGGCGGCTCCGGTGCGGGACGTAGACCCCGCTCCACTCGCAGATCCGTCAGTGTCGGTGGCGGCTCTGGTGCGGGGATCGCCGCCGGAAGCTCCGGACCGTGGATCGACGCCGGAGGAACCGGACAGTGGATAGTCGCCGGAAGCTCCGGACTGTGGATCATCGCCGGGGACTACGGACCGTGGATCGTCACCGGAGGAACCGGACCGTGTATCGTTGCCGGGGACTCCGGACCGTGCATCATTGCTGGAGGTACCCGGACCGTGGATCGTCGCCAGAGAGACCGGACCGTGGATCGTTGCCGGGGACTCCAGACCGTGGATCATCGCCGTACGAACCGGACCGTGGATCACCGCCGGAGACTCCGGACCATGGATCGTCGCCAGAAGAACCAGACCGTGGATCATCGCTGGAGGCTCTGGACTGGGAACCTTCGCAGGAGCCTCTGGACTAGGAACCCTCGCAGGAGGCTCTGGACTGGGAACCCCCGCAGGAGGCTCTGGAATGGGAACCCCCGCAGGAGGCTCTGGAATGGGAACCCCCGCAGGAGGCTCTGGACTAGGAACCCCCGCAGGAGGCTCTGGACTAGGAACCCACGCAGGAGGTTCTGGACTAGGAACCCTCGCTGGAGGCTCTGGACTGTTTTTTTTTTTTTTTTGACACGCACTTCAGGGAGAGTGCGAGGAGCAGGCACAGGACGTACCTGACTGGAAAGGCGCACTTGAGGGAGAGTGCGAGGATCAGGCACAGGACGTACCGGACTGGGGACATGCACTTCAGGGAGAGTGCGAGGAGGGGGCACAGGACGTACTGGGCTGTAGAGGCACACCAGAGACCTGGTGCATAGAACCGGCACAAATTGTACCGGAACAATGGCACACTTCGCACAGCGAGTGCGGGGAGCTGGCACAGGACTTACTGGGCTGTGTATGCACACTGGAGATCTGGTGCGTAGAACCGGCACAAATTGTACCGGAACAATGACACACTTCGCACGGTCAGTGCGATGATGAACTGGTGTCACGCTCCTCAGCACGCCCACGCTGCAGTACTCTCATCGCCACCACCTCTCTCCGGAATCTTTTATTGAGTTCCTCCTCCTTCCACTCTGGCTCATTTCTCGGCTCCGCCGACCACCCCGTGCCCCCCCCCCCCCCAATTTTTCATTTGCGGGCTGTCTTTTGGGCTTTCTACCTGGCCGTGAACCCCGGCGTTGTTGCTGTCCTCCCTTCTCTTCTTGCGTCTCCCACCAAGGAGGGCGATCCAGTCCTGCCAGGATTTCCTCCCAAGTCTAGGATCCCTTCACATCCAAAATCTCCTCCCAAGTCCATGATACTTTCTCCACCTGAGCACGCTGCTTGGTCCTGTTGTGGTGGGATCTTCTGTCACGATTGGCGTTGTAATCATACTCAGACCAAAGCGCAGCGTGGAATCGGTTCGGTGAAATACGTAATAGATACGTTTCTTGCCTATTTCACTTGCTTTGGCAATGTAAACACATGTTTCCTATGCCAATAAAGCATGGGAAACAATAAAGCATGAGAGAGAGAGTGAAAGAAAGAAACAGTGACAGAGAGAGAGAGAGAGAGAGAGAGAGAGAGAGAGAGAGAGAGAGAGAGAGAGAGAGAGAGAGAGAGAGAAACAGGCAGAGAGAGAGAAATAAACAGTCAGAGGGAGAGAAATAAAGAAAGAAAGAGAAAGAGGAGAGTGAGAGAGAGAGAGAGAGAGAGAGAGAGAGAGAGAGAGAGAGAGAGAGAGAGGGAGGGAGGGAGGGAGGATATTATTGTCTTGATCATAGTCTTCATACTCTTCTAATACTGTAAGTATGAGTCTCAAATCAAACATTTTATAGAACAAAAATAGCTTTAATGAATATTCAATTACTACAGTCATTTCAACGTTGTTTACTGTGCTCCTTTGCTCCCAGTGTTAATGTATAATAATACATAATTTAATCAAATAAATCATAATATATAATATTAATAAATCATATTAATATAAATATTTAATAATCAGAAATAATAATAATAGTAATAATAATAATCATGTAATTACATGAAGGCCTTCTACCATCAATAAATAAACAGTGCATCTGGCAGATAAAAGGTTACACAGTGGTATCATTTTCACTATTTTGAAAATATTGAATTCATTATGGTGGTAGATGAAACATTGAGTTTTACTGAAGCTGCCCATAACATGAAGCAATCCTGTTATATTTCATCAAACCACAACATTAAATCAGGATTTTCAATGCCTCACCAGACAAAAGCACACATCTGGCATTTGTAAACAGCGACATTATTGACAACCATTATGTACAAAGTCAATCGACAGCTGATTCAGACATTTCAGTTCTCTGAATATAAACCCTACAGGTTTTTGTGTGCATGATACACAACCGGCTATCATTATCTGCCTGATAAAACAAAAACAATACAAAAACATTTTATTTGGCACTTTGAAAAATGCATAAAAACCTCACAGTAGCACACATTGTTTAAATCAGTCAAAGATTGAGACAAACACATTTTGTTGACAAACATTTCACATACCAAACAGAACAACCAACACCTCCTTTGCAAAAAAGCGACTGCAGCTAGAGGCTCATCATTGTCTGTAAAACAGCTTGGGCACATGATACCACTCATTTCTTATTTTTGTCCAGCGATGGAATACATCTGCATACTGGAGCAAAGTAGGCCTAAATTAGGACGAGCAATGTAACTCTTTTGCATTTGTATTTATTATGGATCCCCATTAGTTCCTGCCAAGGCAGCAGCTACTCTTCCTGGGGTTTATTATGGATCCCCATTAGTTCCTGCCAAGGCAGCAGCTACTCTTCCTGGGGTTTATTATGGATCCCCATTAGTTCCTGCCAAGGCAGCAGCTACTCTTCCTGGGGTCGTGCAAAATGTTTACATAATTAAAAAAACATTACTATACATTCACAGATTTCACAACACACTGTGGGTCCTCAGGCTCCTACTCCACCACCACCACCACCACCACCACATATCTACAGTACTAAATCCATGTGTGTGTGTGTTTGTCTGTATGCATGTGTCTGTGACTATGTGAGTGTTGCGTCACAGTCCCCACTGTTCCACAATGTGTTCCATATTGAATAAAAAAATCTGTTTTTTCAATCTTCTTTTACTGCTGGCGTTACTTGATGTGGAATAGAGTTCCATGTCGTTATGGTTCTATGTAGTACTGTGCACCTCCCATATTCTGTTCTGGACTTGGGGACTGTGAAGAGACCTCTTGTGGCATGTCTTGTGGGGTATGCATGGGTGTCCGAGCTGTGTGCCAGTAGTTTAGATAGACAGCTTGGTATATGCAACATGTCAATATCTCTCATAGTGATGAAGTCAATCTCTCCTCCACCTTGACCCAGGAGAGATTGACATGCAGATTATTAATATTAGCTCTCTGTGTACATCCAAGGGGCAACCATGCCACTCTGTTCTGAGCAAATTGCAATTTTTTGTGGTACCTGACCACACGACTGAACAGTAGTCAAGGTGTATCAAAACTAGGGCTTGTAGGACCTGCCTTGTTGATAGTGTTGGTAAGAAGGTAGAAACTAGAACCTGTAGGACCTGTCTTGTTGATAGTGTTGTTAAGAAGGTAGAAACTAGAACCTGTAGGACTTGCCTTGTTGATAGTGTTGGTAAGAAGGTAGAAACGAGAACCTGTAGGACCTGCCTTGTTGATAGTGTTGGTAAGAAGGTAGAAACTAGAACCTGTAGGACCCGTCTTGTTGATAGTGTTGGTAAGAAGGTAGAGCAGTGCTTAATTATGGACATACTTCTCCCCATCTTAGCTACTGTTAAATTAATATGTTTTGACCGTGACAGTTTACAATCCAGGGTTACTCTAAGCAGTTTAGTCATCTCAACATGCTCAATTTCCACATGATTTATTACAAGATTTAGTTGAGGTTTACGGTTTAGTGAATGTTTTGTACCAAATACAATGCTTTTAGTTTTAGAAATATTTAGCTAACTTATTCCTTGCCACCCACTCTGAAACTAACTGCAACTCTTTGTAAAGTGTCGCAGTCATTTCAGTCACTGTAGTAGTGTTGGCCATTACTGAGATGTGGCTAAGGAAGAGTGTTTGGAATACTGATGTTAACCTTTCTGGCTATAACCTTTTTTAGGCAAGACAGATCTTCCAAAGGTGGGGGAGTGACAATCTTTACTAAGGATCACCTTCAGTGCTCAGTTGTCTTCACCAAGTCTGTCCCCAAACAATTTGAACTTTCAAATAGTTATTTGTTGACTGTTGCTGGGTGCTATCGTCCTCCATCAGCACCAGCCTGTACCCTACTGTACCCAACAAATACTCAAACTGAACAGTTTTATCTCCATCTCTTCATTCAAAGACTCAATCATGGACACTCCTAATGACAGTTGTGGCTGCTTTGTGTGATGTATTGTTGTCCCTACCTTCTTGCCCTTGCTGTGCTGTTGTCTTTGCCCAATAATGTGTGTGCCATGTTTTGTGCTGCTACCATGTTGTGTTGCTACCATGTTGTGTTTCTACCAATCTGTGTTGTCATGTGTTGCTGCCTTGCTATGTTGTTGTCTTAGGTGTCTCTTTATGTAGTGCTGTCTCTCCTGTCGTGATGTGTGTTTTGTCCTATATTTATATATTTCTTTATTTTTCTTTTTTAATCCCAGCTCCCGTCCCCGCGGGAGGCCTTTTGCCTTTTGGTAAGGCCATCATTGTAAATACGAATTTGTTATTAACTGACTTGCCTAGTTAAATAAATATTAGATCAAAAAAAAAAAAATAGATAACGTGTAAAGTATTGAATCATCCGCATAAATAGACACTCTGGCTTTACTCAGTGGCATGTCGTTAGTAAAAATTGAAAAATGCTAGGGGCCCGAAACATCTACCCTGGGGAATTTCTGATTCTACCTGGATTATGTTTGAGAGGCTTCCATTAAATAACACCCTCTGTGTTAGATAAGTAATTCTTTATCCACATTTTAGCAGGGGGAATTAAGCCATAACCTGCTATAAGCCTTCTATAGACCACCCTCTGCCCCCAGCTGTGCTCTGGCCACCATATGTGAACTGATTGCCCCCCATCTATCTTCAGAGCTCGGTGACCTTAACTGGAACATGCTTAACACCCCAGCCATCCTACAATCTAAGCTTGATGCCCACAATCTCACACAAATTATCAATGAACCTACCAGGTACCACCCCAAAGCCTTAAACACGGGCACCCTCATGGATATCATCCTAACCAACTTGCCCTCTAAATACACCTCTGCTGTTTTCAACCAAGATCTCAGCGATCTCTGCCTCATTGCCTGCATCCGTAATGGGTCAGCGGTCAAGCGACCTCCACTCATCACTGTCAAACGCTCCCTGAAACACTTCAGCGTGCAGGCCTTTCTAATCGACCTGGCCCGGGCATCCTGGAAGGATATTGACCTCACCCCGTCAGTAGAGGATGCCTGTTTTTTTTTAAATGCCTTCCTCACCATCTTAAATAAGCATGGCCCATTCAAAAAATTTAGAACCAGGAACAGATATAGCCCTTGGTTCACAAAAACATCCTACGGCGTTCTGCATTAGCATCGAACAGCCCCCGTGATATGCAACTTTTCAGGGAAGTTAGAAACCAATATACACAGGCAGTTAGAAAAGCCAAGGCTAGCTTTTTCAAGCAGAAATTTGCTTCCTGCAACACAAACTCAAAAAACTTCTGGGATACTGCAAAGTCCATGGAGAATAAGAACACCTCTTCCCAGCTGCCCACTGCATTGAGGATAGGAAACTCTGTCACCACCGATAAATCCACTATAATTGAGAATTTCAATAAGCATTTTTCTACAGCTGGCTATGCTTTCCACCTGGCTACCCCTACCCCAGCAACTGTACCACCCACAGCAACTCGCCCAAGCCTTCCCCATTTCTCCTTCTCCCCAATCCAGTCAGTTGATGTTCTGAAAGAGCTGCAAAATCTGGAACCCTACAAATCAGCCGGGCTAGACAATCTGGACCCTTTCTTTCTAAAAGTATCTGCCGAAAGTGTTGCAACCCCTATTCCTAGCCTGTTCAACCTCTCTTTTGTGTCATCTGAGATTCGCAAAGATCGGAAAGAAGCTGCGGTCACCCCCTCTTCAAAGGGGGGAACAATCTTGGCCCAAACTGCTACAGACCTATATCTATCCTACCCTGCCTTTCTAAGGTTTTTGAAAGCCAAGTCAACAAACAGATTACCGACCATTTCGAATCCCGCCACACCTTCTCTGCTATGCAATCTAGTTTCAGATCTGGTCATGGGTGCACCTCAGCCACGCTCAAGGTCCAAAACGATATCTTAACCTCCATCGATAAGAAACAATACTGTGCAGCCGTATTCATTGTCCTGGCCAAGGCTTTCGACTCTGTCAATCACCACATCCTCATCGGCAGACTCGATAGCCTTGGTTTCTGAAATTATTGCCTCGCCTGGTTCCACCTACTACTTCCCGGATAGAGTTCAGTGTGTCAAATCGGAGGGCCTGTAGTCCGGGCCTCTGGCAGTCTCTATGGGGGTGCCACAAGGTTCAATTCTTGGGCCGACTCTCTTCTCTGTATACATCAATGATGTCGCTCTTGCTGCTGGTGATTCTGTGATCCACCTCTACGCAGATGACACAATTCTGTATACTTCTGGCCCTTCTTTGGACACTGTGTTAACAACCCTCCAGACGAGCTTCAATGCCATTACAACCCTCCTTCCGTGGCCTCCAACTGCTCTTAAATACTAGTGAAACTAAATGCATGCTCTTCAACTGATCGCTGCCTGCACCTGCACGCTCGTCTAGCATCACTACTCTGGACGGTTCTGACTTAGAATATGTGGACAACTACAAATACCTAGGTGTCTGGCTAGACTGTAAACTCTCCTTCCATCAAACATCTCCAATCTGAAGTTAAATCTAGAATTGGCCTCCTATTTCGCAACAAAGCATCCTTCACTCATGCTGCCTAACATACCCTTGTAAAACTGACCATCCTACCGATCTTCGACTTCGGCGATGTCATTTACAAAATCGCCTCCAATACCCTACTCAATAAATTGGATGCAGTTGATCACAGTGCCATCCGTTTTGTCACCAAAGCCCCATATACTACACACCACTGCAACCTGTATGCTCTCGTTGCCTGGCCCTCGCTTCATACTCGTCGCCAAACCCACTGGCTCCAGGTCATCTACAAGACCCTGCTAGGTAAAGTCCCCCCTTATCTCAGCTCGCTGGTCCCCATAGCAGCACCCACCTGTAGCGTAGCACGCGCTCCAGCAGGTATATCTCTCTGGTCACCCCCAAAACCAATTCTTCCTTTGGCCGCCTCTCCTTCCAGTTCTCTGCTACCAATGACTGGAACGAACTACAAAAATCTCTGAAACTGGAAACACTTATCTTCCTCACTAGCTTTAAGCACCAGCTGTCAGAACAGCTCACAGATTACTGCACCTATACATAGCCCATCTATAATATTGCCCAAACAACTACCTCTTCCCCTACTGTATTTATTCATGTATTATTTATTTTGCTCCTTTGCACCCAATTATTTATATTTCTACTTTGCACATTCTTCCACTGCAAATCTACCATTCCAGTGTTTTACTTGCTATATTGTATTTACTTCGCCACCATGGCCTTTTTTTTGCATTTACCTCCCTTATCTCACC
The DNA here is from genome assembly GCF_021184085.1 of Oncorhynchus gorbuscha. NCBI lineage: Eukaryota > Metazoa > Chordata > Actinopteri > Salmoniformes > Salmonidae > Oncorhynchus > Oncorhynchus gorbuscha. The sequence goes on along the minus strand of NC_060187.1, from coordinate 18,193,224 downwards.
TCATTTGCTCACATCGTATATAGACTTATTTTTCTACTGTATTATTGACTGTATGTTTGTTTTACTCCATGTGTAACTCTGTGTTGTTGTATGTGTCGAACTGCTTTGCTTTATCTTGGCCAGGTCTCAATTGTAAATGAGAACTTGTTCTCAACTTGCCTACCTGGTTAAATAAAGGTGAAATCATTTTTTTTTTTAAATAACGTGTTTTTCCAGCTGCAGACTGAGTGTTCTGTTAGATAAGCAACTCTTTATCCACATTACAGCAGGGGGTGTAAAGCCATAACACGTACGTTTTTCCAGCAGCAGACTATGATCGATAATGTCAAAAGCCGCATTAAAGTCTAACAAGACAGTTCCCACAATAATTTTATCATCAATTTCTCTCAGCCAATCATCAGTCATTTGTGAAAGTGCTGTGCTTGTTGAGTTTCCTTCCTTATAAGCGTGCTGAAAGTCTGTTGTCAATTTGTTTACTGTGAAATAGCATTGTATCTGGTCAAACACCATTTTTTCCAGAAGTTTACTCAGGGTTGGTTAGAGGCTGATTGGTCGGATATTTGAGCTAGTAAAGGGTGCTTTACTATTCTTGGGTAGCGGAATGTCTTTTGCTTCCCTCTAGGCATGAAGGCACACGCTCTCTAGTAGGCTTAAATTGAACATATGGCAAATATGAGTGGCAATATCGTCTGCTATTATCCTCAGTAATTTTTCATCCAGATTGTCATTGTTGATAGTCAACAATATTTTTTTCACCTCTTCCACACTGACTTTACGGAATTCAAAAGTACAATTCTTGTCTTTCATAATTTGGACCGATATACTTGGATATGTAGTGTCGTCAGCATTTGTTGCTGGCATGTCATCCCTAAGTTTGCTTATCTTGCCAATGAAAAAGTCATTAAAGTAGTTTGCAATATCAGTGGGCTTTGTGATGCATGAGTCATCTGATTAAATGAATGATGGAGCCGCATTGGATTTTTTCCCCAAAATTTAATTTAAGGTGCCTCAAAGCTTTTAACTATCATTCTTTATATCATTTATCTTTGTTTCATAGTATGGTATAATATTTTTGGGCGGGGGGAGTGATTGTTCAATGTGCTTTTCCCTGTGTTTTGTGGATAAAAAATGTTTTACAGGCATGATGTTATGACATTACCACATGCAGAGTTATTCATAGCATGTTTCAATTTCAAGATGTTTGTGTCAACCCACACAGAGGCATATAGGGCCATGAAATGATGATGACTCACACTGCATCATTTAGACAGAACAGTTCATACTCATACTGATATGCACCAGAAAGCTGTTAAATGAACCAATCTCATGGCCTATAATGAAGTGTCGTGGAGGTACAGTACTGACTTGGATTATACAAATACAGATTAGATTTTTTAGCTTCCAAGGCAAATCAAGTTTTATACGTCATCATGCAAGGAGATTTGTTTTGATCTAAATCTAATCTAACCTTCCTTTACCCTCCCTTCCTTCCTTTACCCCCCTTCCTTTACCCTCCCTCCCTTCCTTTAACCCTTCCCTTCTTTCCTTTACCCTCCCTCCCTTCCTTTAACCCCCTCCCTTCCTTCCTTTACCCTCCCTCCCTTCCTTCCTTTACCCTCCCTTCCTTCCTTCCTTCCTTTACCCCCTCCCTTCCTTCCTTTACCCTCCCTCCATTCCTTTAAACCCCTCCCTTCCTTCCTTCCTTTACCCCCTTCCTTTACCCTCCCTTCCTTCCTTTACCCCCCTACCTCTACCCTCCCTTCCTTCCTTTACCCCCTACCTTTACCCTCCTTCTCTTCCTTTACCCTCCCTCCCTTCCTTTAACCCCCTCCCTTCTTTCCTTTACCCTCCTTCCCTTCCTTTAACCCCCTCCCTTCTTTCCTTTACCCTCCCTTCCTTCCTTCCTTCCTTTATCCTCCCTCCCTTCCTTCCTTTACCCTCCCTCCCTTCCTTTAACCCCCTCCCTTCCTTCCTTTAAACCCCTCCCTTCCTTCCTTTACCCCCTTCCTTTACCCTCCCTCCCTTCCCTTTACCCTCCCTCCCTTTACCCCCTTCCTTTACCCTCCCTCCCTTCCTTCCTTTAACCCTCCCTCACTTCCTTCCTTTACCCTCCTTCCCTTCCTTTACCCTCCCTCCCTTCCTTTACCCTCCTTCCCTTCCTTTACCCTCCTTCCCTTCCCTTATCCCTCCTCCCTTCCCTTATCCTCCCTCCCTTCCTTTACCCCCTCCCTTCCTTTATCCCCCCTTCCTTCACCCTCCCTCCCTTCCTTTACCCCCTCCCTTCCTTTATCCCCCTTCCTTCACCCTCCCTCCCTTCCTTTACCCTACCCTCCCTTCCTTTACCCTCCCTTCCTTCACCCTCCCTTCCTTTAAACCCCTCCCTCCCTTCCTTTACCTTCCCTCCCTTCCTTCCTTTACCCTCCCTTGCTTTAACCCCTCCCTCCTTTCCTTTACCCTCCTTCCCTTCCTTTACCCTCCCTCCCTTCCTTTACCCTCCTTCCCTTCCTTTACCCTCCTTCCCTTCCCGTATCCGCCCTCCCTTCATTTACCCCCCCTCCCTTCCCTTATCCTCCCTCCCTTCCTTTTTCCCTCCCTCCCTTCCTTTTTCCCTCCCTCGCTTCCTTTACCCTACCCTCCCTTCTATTGCCCTCCCCTCCCTTATTTTATCCACCCCCACTTCCTTAACCCTCCCCTACCCAACTTTACCCTCCACTCCCCACTTTTACACTCCCTAATCACCTTTACCTTCCCCTAATCACCTTTACCTTCCCCTAATCACCTTTAGCCTCCCCTTCCTTCACCCTCCCCTGCCCACCTTTGCCCTCCCCTAATCACCTTTACCCTCCCCTCCCCTCCTTTACCCTCCCCTCCCCTTCCTTTACCTTTCCCCTATAGCTTCACCAGAGCTGCAACAGCTCCTTCCCTTCCTTTACCCTCCTTCCCTTCCCTTATCCCCCCTCCCTTCATTTACCCCCCTCCCTTCCCTTATCCTCCCTCCGTTCCTTTACCCCCTCCCTTCCTTTATCCCCCTTCCTTCACCCTCCCTCCCTTCCTTTACCCCCTCCCTTCCTTTATCCCCCTTCCTTCACCCTCCCTCCCTCCCTTTACCCTACCCTCCCTTCCCTTCCTTTACCCTCCTTCCCTTCCCTTATCCCCCTTCCCTTCCTTACCCCCCTCCCTTCCCTTATCCTCCCTCCCTTCCTTTACCCCCTCCCTTCCTTTACCCCCCCTCCCTTCCCTTATCCTCCCTCCCTTCCTTTACCCCCTCCCTTCCTTTATCTCCCCTTCCTTCACCCTCCCTCCCTTCCTTTACCCTACCCTCCCTTCCTTTACCCCCTCGCTTCCTTTTTCCCTCCCTCCCTTTTTCCCTCCCTCCCTTCCTTTACCCTACCCTCCCTTCTATTGCCCTCCCTCCCTTATTTTATCCACCCTCACTTCCTTAAACCTCCCCTCCCCACCTTTACCCTCCCCTCCCCACCCCTACCCAACTTTACCCTCCACTCCCCACTTTTACACTCCCCTACTCACCTTCACCCTCCCCTACTCACCTTTGCCCTCCCCTAATCACCTTTACCCTCCCCTCCCCTTCCTTTACCCTCCCCTCTCTTCCTTTACCCGCCCCTCTCTTCCTTTACCCGCCCCTCTCTTCCTTTACCATCCCCTCTCTTCCTTTACCCTTCCCCTATAGCTTCACCATAGCTGCAACAGTTGGACAGCCACAAATGATTACCGACAAGAGAGTGGGGGGGTGAGAGAGTTAAAGGCCCAGTGCAGTCCCTTTTCTTGTATTTTATATATATTTCCACACAGATTAGAATAATACTGTGAAATTGTGGAAATTATGATAATGCCCTTTAATTGTAAGAGCTGTTTGAAAAGACCGCCTGAAATGTTTTGGCCTTCCTGGTGACATCACCAGGCGGAAAATTAGTAAACAGCACAATAAGAAAGAGAGTTCCAAACCTCTCTGCCAATGAGTTTTCAGTGTTCCCTTCACTCAGGCAACTCCTAGACAGTCCTAGCAAAATTCTTGCTTGAGAAATTGCTCTTTGCTAAGAAGCTATTTTTGCATATTTTTGGCCATTTGAATTGAAAACAGTCACAGTAAGATACTTAATTATTACCCATAAATAATTTGATATTGAGATATAAAAGGCTGCATTGGACCTTTAAAGAGGAGACAAAAATAGAGAGAAAAAGAGAGAGAAAGAGAGTCCTGGTAGTAGATGCATTGTCAGTCTGGTTTAATGCTCCTATCTTCTCCTCCTCTTACACAGCCATCCCTCTCTCCTCCCAGTCTATACTGGTTTGAGAGTCCTAGGCCAGTCTATGAGGACCCCTCCACATTGATGGTGGTGACGGTGGCCATGAAGCACCTCTGGAAGAGGCGGTCTGGATCTGGAGGCTGGTTGTCACAGTCCAGTTTACCACTCAAGAAGTGCTTCTTAAACCCTTGGGGACCCGTAGGGGGGCTACTGGGGTGACTCCGACTCGGCCCCTCTCGTGGACTGGGTTCAGCACCTGAAAATACAATGTTTTCACATTAGTATTAGTATTTTGTATTTTGTGTCTGATGAAGAATCATGTAATACATTACTATGAGATGGAGAGCTTTTCTCTCTATGGGTCCCCACTCTAAAATGTTACAAATATCTGCTGACTGAAATCAAGTCTTAGTTATTTTCCTTATACTCCAGAACCAGTAGCTTCCTATTCATAAAAAATATGGTTTCTGAGTAGCCATGCTGGAAAGCATACAATTGGATAGCTAACTGAAATCCTTTCATATCTCAAGTGGAAAGGACAAGGAGGAATCCTAAATACGGGCTGTCTAAAAATATATTTTTCGCTATTCTTATTAGGGACATCTTGTACACCATCTTGTAAAATGAATCAGTCTACTTTCACATTCACATGAACTGATTACACAGAGTGACAAATAATCGACTCCTACAGGCATGTCCAACATCTAATTAAATTCTAATTCTATGTGCTTTCTTTTCACTATAAAAACATTAAACTCCATGATCTCGGTAGCCAGTTAGCCAATGGATTTGGTTCACTTTACCAATCAGACAAAGGCAATCACAATGGGAGTTATTGGTTGACGTTGCTAGACTGGTCAAACTGTGTATATTGAGAGTGAGTGTCCATGAGTGAGATAGACTTTCATATGGAAACGACTACCCTGAGTCCTTACTTTGAGAATGCTACAGAATTTAAATCTCAAATAACCCTTTTTGATTTTCAGAACGACACTTTCATTTTGGTTAATGATGCTTTCATTTTGAGAGTCGAGTTGTGTAGTTAACGAAAGACACTCTGAATGCTGCATGAATCTACATTACAATTACGAGCAGACAGCCGCCCCTTTCAGCATCAGCTCAGTTTCATCCCCCACCTTGAAACTGATCGCAGAGGATTAACATCAGTAGTACACTCCACTGTGGATTGGCTGTGTTTTCTTCTGTTTTCCCATCAAATTTCAAGGGCTACGCAGCATTCCTTGTTTTTCTCAGCATGGCAGCAGTGGGTATATTTTGTTATTGCTCTGGCCTGGCAGGCACACAAAGAAACACTCACAAATATACACACACACAGTTTGAAAAAGTATTCACCCAGTTCAGTTGATGCATATAAAAAATGGTTTATTTGTCACGTGCACAGGATACAGCAGGTGAAACGCTTACTAGCAAGCTCTTTCCCAACAATGCAGTATATCTAAGGTAAGAATAAGATAAAATACAAACACATGAGAAATAAAAACCAATTAGAATGTACGCTTCACACAGGGTCATGTTTCAAATGTGCTGCACAAATTGAAGGCTCCAGGGATACAAAATGTGAAAAATGTGCACTTGAATACTTTTTCAAGGAATGTTCAAATATTTTTGAATAAGAGAAGGATTAGAAGGATCCTCCCCAGTTCTTGCCAGCGTACCATGGGCTTTAGACTCGTTAAGTAACTCAGGCAGGGTGTTGTGAGACCATGTACCTCCAGGGTGAAGGAAGGTACAGGCGTGGATTGGAGGCAACCACGCACACACGCATGTGCAAGCGCACAGAAACGCACACGCAAACACAGACAATTATCTCAGCAGGTGTGAGAAGAAATTAACTGTGAACTTTTCTATTAACAGACGCTTTCTGGCTTCCTGCAGGCTTCCTCTATGGCTATCCAGTCAGGGAAATCGAGAGCGGGAGGGGTTTACCTCTTCATCAACAACAAATGTTGTGCTTAATCAAGCGCAGTGGAAGTCTAGAACCATTGTTCACCTGATGGTCAAATGCCGACGCTTCTACCTCTCCAGGGAGTTTTCAGCTGTTATTGTGACTGTTTTACACATTCCACCTGGCACTTAAAAAAGTGTACGAGGCTATAAACAAGCAGGTAAACTTGCACCCAGAAGCTGATTTCCTTGTTTCTCTTGATGTTAATTCCATGCCATTACTTTTGATACTTTTGATCTGTATATTTAAAACCAAATACTTTTAGACTTTTACTCAAGTAGTATTTTACTGGGTGACTTTCACTTTTACTTGAGCCATTTTCTATTTGGGTATCTTTACTTTTAGTCAAGAATGAGAATTGGCTTATTTTTCCACCACTGGTTACGAGTCATAACAGCATTCAAAATCCACATGATGGCTTAGTCATGATAATTAGTCTTCAACTTCTGATTGTCACGTTTGCCTTAGTTCCTTTGTCTTGTCTTTGTTTTAGTATGGTCAGGGCGTGAGTTGGGGTGGGCAGTCTGTTTGTTTTCCTATGTTGTATTTTGTGTTTGGCCTGGTATGGTTCTCAATCAGAGGCAGGTGTCGTTAGTTGTCTCTGATTGAGAATCATACTTAGCTAGCCTTTTTCAATAATAATAATAATAATAATATATGCCATTTAGCAGACGCTTTTATCCAAAGCGACTTACAGTCATGTGTGCATACATTCTACGTATGGGTGGTCCCGGGGATCGAACCCACTACCCTGGCATTACAAGCGCCATGCTCTACCAACTGAGCTACAGAAGGAAAATAATAGACTAGGGGGGAATAATAGACTAGGGGGAATAATAGACTATGGGGAATAATAGACTATGGGGAATAATAGACTATGGGGAATAATAGACTATGGGGAATACTAGACTAGGGGGAATACTAGACTATGGGGAATACTAGACTAGGGGGAATAATAGACAAGGGGGAATAATAGACTAGATAATATTAGACTAGGGGGAATAATAGACCAGGGGGAATAATAGACTAGGGGGAATACTAGACTAGGGGGAATACTAGACTATGGGGAATACTAGACTAGGGGAATAATAGACTAGGGGGAATACTAGACTAGGGGGAATAATAGACTATGGGGAATAATAGACTATGGGGAATACTAGACTAGGGGGAATAATAGACTATGGGGGAATAATAGACTATGGAGAATATTAGACTATGGGGAATAATAGACTATGGGGAATATTAGACTAGGGGGAATACTAGACTAGGGGGAATACTAGACTAGGGGGAATAATAGACTATGGGGAATAATATATTATGGGGAATACTAGACTAGGGGGAATAATAGACTATGGGGGAATAATAGACTATGGAGAATATTAGACTATGGGGAATACTAGACTAGGGGAATACTAGACTATGGGGAATACTAGACTAGGGGGAATACTAGACTATGGGGAATACTAGACTAGGGGGAATACTAGACTAGGGGGAATAATAGACTATGGGGAATAATAGACTATGGGGAATACTAGACTAGGGGAATAATAGACTATGGGGGAATAATAGACTATGGAGAATATTAGACTATGGGGAATAATAGACTATGGGGAATATTAGACTAGGGGGAATACTAGACTAGGGGGAATACTAGACTAGGGGGAATAATAGACTATGGGGAATAATAGACTATGGGGAATACTAGACTAGGGGGAATAATAGACTATGGGGGAATAATAGACTATGGAGAATATTAGACTATGGGGAATACTAGACTAGGGGGAATACTAGACTATGGGGAATACTAGACTAGGGGGAATACTAGACTATGGACTATAGACTATAGACTACTATAGACTATTTTTCCACCTGGAATTCGTGGGTGTTTATTTTCTGTTTTGAGGGTATTTCACTAGACAGGACTGTTTTGTTTGTTCGTTCTTCCTAGTTATTATTTTGTTTAGTGTTCAGTGTTGATTATATTAAAAATCATGAACACTTACCACGCTGCACCTTGGTCCTCACCTTCTTCCACCGACGACAGCCGTTACAGAATCACCCACCACCAAAGGACCAAGCAGCTTGGTAACGGGCAGCAGCAGCAGCGATCGCAGGACTCCTGGACATGGGAGGAGATTCTGGATGGCAAGGGATCCTGGGCACAGGCTGGAGAATATCGCCGCCCTAAGGCTGAGCTGGAGGCAGTGAAAGCCGAGAGGCGGTGGTATGAGGAGGCAGCACGGCAGCGGGGTTGGAAGCCCGAGAGGCAGCCCCAAAAATGTATTGAGGGGGGCACACGGGGAGTGTGGGGAAGTCAGGTAGGAGACCTGCGCCAACTTCCCATACTTACCGGAGAGAGAGAGGGACCAGGCAGGCACCGTGTTATGCGGTGGAGCGCACGGTGTCACCAGTACGCGTGCTTACCCGGTGCGCTACATCCCAGCTCCCCTTATCAGCTGGGCTAGAGTGGGCATCGAGCCAGGTGCCATGAAGCCGGCTCTGCGCATCTGGTCTCCAGTGCGTCTCCTCGGGCCGGGGCACCAGCCTTACATGGCACCAGCCTTACGCATGGTGTCCCCGGTTCGCCAGCACAGCCCAGTGCAGGCTATTCCACCTCGCCGCACTGGCCTGGCTACGGGGAGCATTCAGGCTCAGTGCTCAAGAGCTCCAGTGCGCCTTCACGGTCCGGTCTATCCGGTGCCACCTCCACACACCAGCCCTCCGGTGGCAGCCCCCCGCTCCAGGCTGTCTCTCCGGCTTCTTCCTACAGGTGCTCCCGCCTGTCCAGCGCTGCCAGAGCCTTCCTCCTCTCCAGCACTGCCAGAGTCTCCCGTCTGTCCCGAACTGCCAGAGTCTCCCATCTGTCCCGAGCTGACAGAGTCTCCCGTCTGTCCCGAGCTGACAGAGTCTCCCGTCTGTCCCGAGCTGCCAGAGTCTCCCGTCTGTCCCGAGCTGCCAGAGTCTCCCGTCTGTCCTGAGCTGCCAGAGTTTCCCGTCTGTCCCGAGCTGCCAGAGTCTCCCGTCTGTCCTGAGCTGCCAGAGTCTCCCGTCTGTCCCGAGCTGCCAGAGTCTCCCGTCTGTCCTGAGCTGCCAGAGCCTCCAGTCTGTCCTGAGCTGCTAGCCAGTCCTGAGCTGCCAGAGCTGCCCGCCAGTCCTGAGCTGCCAGAGCCGCCCGCCAGTCAGGAGATGCCAGAGCCGCCCGCCATTCAGGAGCTGCCAGAGCCGCCCGCCAGTCAGGAGCTGCCAGAGCCGCCCGCCAGTCAGGAGCTGCAAGAGCCGCCCGCCAGTCCTGAGCTGCAAGAGCTGCCCGCCAGTCCTGAGCTGCAAGAGCTGCCCGCCAGTCCTGAGCTGCCAGAGCCGGCCACCAGTCCTGAGCTGCCAGAGCTGCCCGCCAGTCAGGAGCTGCCAGAGCCGCCTGCCAGTCAGGAGATGCCAGAGCCGCCCGCCAGTCAGGAGCTGCCAGAGCCGCCAGGAGCTGCCAGAGCCGCCAGTCAGCCAGGGGCTGCCAGAGCTGCCAGAGCTGCCAGTCAGCCAGGAGCTGCCAGAGCCGCCAGTCAGCCAGGAACTGCCAGAATCGCCCTTCACTCCGGAGTCTCCCGTCCATCCGGTGCTGCCGTAATCTCCCGTCCATTCGGGACCCGTGGCTAGGGTACCCAGTCCGAGGTTGGCGGCGAGGGTCTCCGCTCTTAAGAGGCCATGGAGGCGAATAAAGAGGCAGAGAAAAACGATGGTGAAGTGGGGTCCACGTTCCGCGCCAGAGCCGCCACTGCGGACAGACGCACACCCAGACCCTCCCCTATAGGTTCAGGTTTTGCGGCCGGAGTCTGCAAATTTGGGGGGGGGGGGGTTACTGTCACGTTCTGACCTTAGTTCTTTTGTTTTGACTTTGCTTTAGTATGGTCACGGCGTGAGTTGGGGTGGGCAGTCTGTTTGTTTTTCTATGTTGGTTTTTGAGTTTGGCCTGGTATGGTTCTCAATCAGAGGCAGGTGTCGTTAGTTGTCTCTGATTGAGAATCATACTTAGGTAGCCTTTTTCCATCTGGGTTTCGTGGGTGTTAATTTTCTGTTTTGTGTGTATTTCACTAGACAGGACTGTTTCGTTTGTTCGTTCTTCCTAGTTATTATTTTTTTTAGTGTTCAGTGTTGATTATATAAAAAATCATGAACCTTAGCACGCTGCACCTTGGTCCTCACCTTCTTCCACCGACGACAGCCGTTACACTGATGCTGCTGATGGTCATTAGTAACCTACCAAACTTGGTACTCAGCACTCTATTGTCCCTCTAATCACTCTGACATTTATATTTGTATTTATTATGGATCCCCATTAGCTGCTGCCAAGGCAGTAGCTACTCTTCCTGAGGTCCAGCAAAGTTAAGGCAGTTATACAATTTTTAAAACATTCACAACACACTAAGTGTGTGCCCTCAGGCCCGTACTCCACTACCACATATCAAATCAAATCACCTTTTATTAGTCACATGCGCCAAATACAGGGAAATGCTTACTTACAAGCCCCTAACCAACAATGCAGTGAAAAAATATGAATATGATTAAGAAATAAAAGGAACAAGTAAAATAAAGAGCAGCAGTAAAATAACAATAGCGAGACTATATACAGGGGATACCAGTACAGAGTCAATGTGCGGGGGCACCGGTTAGTTGAGGTAATATGTACATGTAGATAGAGTTATTAAAGTGACTAAACACAAATAATAACAGAGAGTAGCAGCGGCGTAAAATAGGGGGGGGTGCATGCAAATAGTCTGGGTAGCCATTTGATGAGATGTTCAGGAGTCTTATGGCTTGGGGTTAGAAGCTGTTTAGAAGCTTCTTGGACCTAGACTTGGTGCTCCGGTACCGCTTACCATGCGGTAGCAGAGAGAACAGTCTATGACTAGGGGGCCTTCCTCTGACACCGCCTGGTATAAAGGTCCTGAATGGCAGAAAGCTTGGCCCCAGTGATGTACTGGGCCGTACGCACTACCCTCTGTAGTGCCTTGCGGCCAGAGGCCGAGCAGTTGCCATACCAGGCTGTGATGCAACCAGTCAGGATGCTCTCAATGGTGCAGCTGTAGAACTTTTAAGGATCTGAGGATTCATGCCAAATCTGTTCAGTCTCCTGAGGGGGAATAGGTTTTGTAGTGCCCTCTTCACGACTGTCTTGGTGTGCTTGGACTAGAGGTCGACCGATTATGGTTTTTCAATACCGATAACGGTTATTGGAGGACCAAAAAAAGCTGATACCGATTAATTGGGTGATTTTTATATATATATTTGTAATAATTACAATTACAACTATACTGAATTAAAACTTTTATTTTAACTTAATATAATACATAAATAAAATCTATTAAGTCTCAAATAAATAATGAAACATGTTCAATTTGGTTTAAGTAATGCAAAAACACAGTGCTAGAGAAGAAAGTAGAGAAAGTAGAGTAGAGAAGAAAGTAAAAGTAAATGTGCCATGTAAAAAAGCTAATGTTTAAGTTCCTTGCTCAGAACATGAGAACATATGAAAGCTGGTGGTTCAATATTCCCAGTTCTTCAATATTCCCAGTTAAGAAGTTTTAGGTTGAAGTTACTATAGGAATTATGACGCGTCAACTATTTCTCTCTATACCATTTGTATTTCATATACCTTTGACTATTGGATGTTCTTATAGGCACTTTAGTATTGCCAGCCTAATCTCGGGAGTTGATAGGCTTGAAGTCATAAACAGCGCTGTGCTTCAAGCATTGCTAAGAGCTGCTGGCAAAATGCAGTAAAGTGCTGTTTGAATGAATGCTTACGAGCAGGCTGCTGCCTACCACCGCTCAGTCAGACTGCTCTATCAAATATCAAATCCTAGACTTAATTATAATGTAAAAACACAGAAATACGAGCCTTTGGTCATTAATATGGTCAAATCGGGAAACTATCATTTCGAAAACAAAACATTTATTCTTTCAGTAAAATACAGAACCGTTCCGTATTTTATCGAAAGGGTGGCAACCCTAAGTCTAAATATTGCTGTTACATTGCACAACCTTCAATGTTATTTAATAATTATGTACAATTTTGGCAAATTAATTACGATCTTCACACGGTTCGCCAAACTGAGCCAAACTGTTGCATATACCCGGACTCTGCTTGCATTGAACGCAAGCGAAGTGACACCATTTCCCTCGTTAATATTACCTGCTAACATGAATTTCTTTTAACTAAATATGCAGGTTTAAAAAATATACATCTGTGTATTGATTTTAAGAAAGGCATTGATGTTTATGCGTTGGTTCATTTGTGAAACGATTGTGCTATTTTCACGAATGATCTTTTGTTAAATCATCACCCGTTTGGCGAAGTTGAAGTAGGCTGTGATTCGATGATAAATTAACAGGCACTGCATTGATTGTATGCAATGCAGGACAAGCTAGTTAACCTAGTATTATCATCAACCATGTGTAGTTAACTAGTGATTATGTGAAGATTGATTGTTTTTTCTAAGATAAAATTACTATTACTAGTCTGTTCAACCCCTCTTTCGTATCGTCTGAGATTCCTAAAGATTGGAAAGCGGCTGCGGCCATTCCCCTCTTCAAAGGGGGAGACACTCTAGACCCAAACTGTTACACACCTATATCCATCCTACCCTACCTTTCTAGTCTTTGAAAGCCAAGTGAACAAACAGATCACCAACCATTTCGAATCCCACCGTACCTTCTCCACTATGCAATCTGGTTCCCGAGCTGGTCATGGGTGCACCTCTGCCACGCTCAAGGTCCTAAATGTATCATAATCATCATTGATAAAAGACAATACTGTGCAGCCGTGTTCATCGACCTGGCCAAGGCTTTCAACACTGTCAATCACCGCATTCTTATCGGCAGACTCAACAGACCTTGGTTTCTCTAATGACTGCCTCGCCTGGTTCACTAACTACTTCTCAGATAGAGTTCAGTGTGTCAAATCAAAGGGCCTCTTTTCCGGACCTCTGGCAGTCTCTATGGGGGTTCCACAGAGTTCAATTCTCGTGCCGACTCTTTTCTCTGTATATATCAATGATGGCGCTCTTGCTGCGGGTGATTCACGCCATTTCCGGTCACAACTTGCAGACTTGTTTACGTGTTGCTGTGCGTTTTGTTGCCAACCTTACTTTGCTACCTGACAACTTTACGGTATTTACTTTTTAATTACCGTTTATATTTTTGTTTTTTCCCTCAACTTTTTCACTCAGGACACTTTGTCTGGACATGGTTCGTCAGGACCTCCAACAGCCGAAGCTAAGTAGTAGCATTAACATGATGCCTTCTAATTGCAGTCGCTGTACTCATAATATACAGGAAAACGATCGCCTTACGGTGAGGATAGCTGTGCTGCAAGCCCAGCTTCAGACACAATCGTTAGGCAAGGGTAATTTCAGTGTAGGAAAGGATGAAACAGCGTCTGTGCCACCAGTAAGTACAAATAGTAACGTTAGTATAAATCCCCTCACACGGTCCCCGCAGCCGGACAATTTTCTCACGGTTTCTGGAAGGAAATGCTGTAGGAATGCTAAACCGGTGTCGCTCATTCAGCCGACAGAAACTTTCAACCGGTTTTCCCCATTAAGCAGCGAGTCGGAGTCAGAGGCCGAGCCTTCTCTTGTCTCTACTCCTCCTGTTACGGGGTCTGAGATGCCGTAGCTTCCAACCAATAGCTCTGACAAATTGAAAACTCTAGTCATTGGCGACTCCATTACCCGCAGTATTAGACTTAAAACGAATCATCCAGCGATCATACACTGTTTACCAGGGGGCAGGGCTACCAACAATAAGGCTAATCTGAAGATGGTGCTGGCTAAAGCTAAAACTGGCAAGTATAGAGATATTGTTATCCACGTCGGCGCAACATAGCGATCACCAAGCGCAACATAGCTTCAGCGTGTAAATCAGCTAGAAAGATGTGTCGGCATCAAGTAATTGTCTCTGGCCCCCTCCCAGTTAGGGGGAGTGATGAGCTTTACAGCAGAGTCTCACAACTCAATCGCTGGTTGAAAACTGTTTTCTGCCCCTCCCAAAAGATAGAATTTGTAGATAATTGGCCCTCTTTCTGGGACTCACCCACAAACAGGACCAAGCCTGACCTGCTGAGGAGTGACGGACTCCATCCTAGCTGGAGGGTTGCTCTCATCTTATCTACCAACATAGACAGGGCTCTAACTCCTCTAGCTCCACAATGAAATAGGGTGCAGGCCAGGCAGCAGGCTGTTAGCCAGCCTGCCAGCATACTGAAGTCTGCCACTAGCACAGTGAGTGTTGTCAGCTCAGCTATCCCCATTGAGACCGTGTCTGTGCCTCGACCTAGGTTGGGCAAAACTAAACATGGCAGTGTTCGCCTTAGCAATCTCACTAGGATAAAGACCTCCTCCATTCCTGTCATTATTGAAAGAGATCATGATACCTCACATCTCAAAATAGGGTTACTTAATGTTAGATCCCTTACTTCAAAGGCAATTATAGTCAATTAACTAATCACTGATCATAATCTTGATGTGATTGGCCTGACTGAAACATGGCTTAAGCCTGATGAATTTACTGTGTTAAATGAGGCCTCACCTCCTGGCTATACTAGTGACCATATCCCCCGTGCATCCCGCAAAGGCGGAGGTGTTGCTAACATTTACGATAGCAAATTTCAATTTACAAAAGAAAATGATGTTTTCGCCTTTTGAGCTTCTAGTCATGAAATCTATGCAGCCTACTCAAGCACTTTGTATAGCTACTGTTTACAGGCCCCCTGGGCCATATACAGCGTTCCTCATTGAGTTCCCTGAATTCCTATCGGACCTTGTAGTCATAGCAGATAATATTCTAATCTTTGGTGACTTTAATATTCACATGGAAAAGTCCACAGACCCACTCCAAAAGGCTTTCAGAGCCATCATCGATTCAGTGGGTTTTGTCCAACATGTCTCTGGACCCACTCACTGTCACAGTCATACTCTGGACCTAGTTTTGTCCCATGGTATAAATGTTGTGTATCTTAATGTTTTTCCTCATAATCCTGGACTATCGGACCACCATTTTATTACGTTTGCAATTGCAACAAATAATCTGCTCAGACCCCAACCAAGGAACATCAAAAGTCGTGCTATAAATCACAGACAACACAAAGATTCCTTTGTGAGGACAAAAATCCGTTAACCACCTAACTGAAGAACTCAATTTAACCTTGCGCAATACCCTAGACGCAGTTGCACCCCTAAAAACTAAAAACATTTATCATAAGAAACTAGCTCCCTGGTACACAGAAAATACCCGAGCTCTGAAGCAAGCTTCCAGAAAATTGGAACGGAAATGGCGCCACACCAAACTGGAAGTGTTCCGACTAGCTTGGAAAGACAGTACCGTGCAGTACCAAAGAGCCCTTACTGCTGCTCGATCATCCTATTTTTCTAACTTAATTGAGGAAAATAAGAACAATCCGAAAATCCTTTTTGATACTGTCGCAAAGCTAACTAAAAAGCAGCATTCTCCAAGAGAGGATGGCTTTCACTTCAGCAGTGATAAATTCATGAACTTCTTTGAGGAAAAGATCATGATTATTAGAAAGCAAATTACGGACTCATCTTTAAATCTGCGTATTCCTTCAAAGCTCAGTTGTCCTGAGTCTACACAACTTTGCCAGGACCTAGGATCAAGAGAGACGCTCAAGTGTTTTAGTACTATATCTCTTGACATAATGATGAAAATAATCATGGCCTCTAAACCTTCAAGTTGCATACTGGACGCTATTCCAACTAAACTACTGAAAGAGCTGCTTCCTGTGCTTGGCCCTCCTATGTTGAACATAATAAACGGCTCTCTATCCACCAGATGTGTACCAAACTCACTAAAAGTGGCAGTAATAAAGCCTCTCTTGAAAAAGCCAAACCTTGACACAGAAAATATAAAAAACTATCGGCCTATATCGAATCTTCCATTCCTCTCAAAAATGTTAGAAAAAGCTGTTGCGCAGCAACTCACTGCCTTCCTGAAGACAAAAACAATGTATACAAAATGCTTCAGTCTGGTTTTAGACCCCATCATAGCACTGAGACTGCACTTGTGAAGGTGGTAAATGACCTTTTAATGGCATCAGACCGAGGCTCTGCATCTGTCCTCGTGCTCCTAGACCTTAGTGCTGCTTTTGATACCATCAATCACCACATTCTTTTGGAGAGATTGGAAACCCAAATTGGTCTACACGGACAAGTTCTGGCCTGGTTTAGATCTTATCTGTCGGAAAGATATCAGTTTGTCTCTGTGAAAAGTTTGTCCTCTGACAAATAAACTGTAAATTTCGGTGTTCCTCAAGGTTCCGTTTTAGGACCACTATTGTTTTCACTATATATTTTACCTCTTGGGGATGTCATTCAAAAACATAATGTTAACTTTCACTGCTATGCGGATGACACGCAGCTGTACATTTCAATGAAACATGGTGAAGCCCCAAAATTGACCTCGCTAGAAGCATGTGTTTCAGACATAAGGAAGTTGATGGCTGCAAACGTTCTACTTTTAAACTTGGACAAAACAGAGATGCTTGTTCTAGATCCCAAGAAACAAAGAGATCTTCTGTTGAATCTGACAATTAATCTTAATGGTTGTACAGTCGTCTCAAATAAAACTGTGAAGGACCTCGGCGTTACTCTGGACCCCGATCTCTCTTTTGAAGAACATATCAAGACCATTTCAAGGACAGCTTTTTTTCAATCTATGTAACATTGTAAAAATCAGAAACTTTCTGTCCAGAAATGATGCAGAAAAATTAATCCATGCTTTTGTCACTTTTAGGTTAGACTACTGCAATGCTCTACTTTCCGGCTACCTGGATAAAGCACAAAATAAACTTCAGTTAGTGCTAAATACAGCTGCTAGAATCCTGACTAGAACCCCAAAATTTGATCATATTACTCCAGTGCTAGCCTCCCTACACTGGCTTCCTGTCAAGGCAAGGGCTGATTTCAACGTTTTACTGCTAACCTACAAAGCATTACATGGGCTTGCTCCTACCTATCTCTCTGATTTGGTCCTGCCGTACATACACGTACACTACGGTCACAAGACACAGGCCTCCTAATTGTCCCTAGAATTTCTAAGCAAACAGCTGGAGGCAGGGCTTTCTCCTATAGAGCTCCATTTTTATGGAATGGTCTGCCTACCCATGTAAGAGACGCAAACTCGGTCTCAACCTTTAAGGCTTTTCTGAAGACTCATCTCTTCAGTGGGTCATATGATTGAGTGTAGTCTGGCCCAGGAGTGGGAAGGTGAACGGAAAGGCTCTGGAGCAACGAACCGCCCTTGCTGTCTCTGCCTGGCCGGTTCCCCTCTTTCCACTGGGATTCTCTGCCTCTAACCCTATTACAGGGGCTGAATCATTGGCTTACTGGGGCTCTTTCATACCCCCCCCCCCCCCTCACACCCTTGGGTTGTGCCATGGCGGAGATCTTTGTGGGCTATACACGGCCTTGTTTCAGGATGGTAAGTTGGTGGTTGAAGATATCCCTCTAGTGGTGTGGGGGCTGTGCTTTGGCAAAGTGGGTGGGGTTATATCCTTCCTGTTTGGCCCTGTCCGGGGGTGTCCTCGGATGGGGCCACAGTGTCTCCTGACCCCTCCTGTCTCAGCCTCCAGTATTTATGCTGCAGTAGTTTATGTGTCGGGGGGCTAGGGTCAGTTTGTTATATCTGGAGTACTTCTCCTGTCCTATTCGGTGTCCTGTGTGAATTTAAGTGTGCTCTCTGTAATTCTCTCTTTCTCTTTCTTTCTCTCAGAGGACCTGAGCCCTAGGACCATGCCTCAGAACTACCTGACATGATGACTCCTTGCTGTCCCCAGTCCACCTGGTCGTGCTGCTGCTCCAGTTTCAACTGTTCTGCCTTATTATTATTTGACCATGCTGGTTATTTATGAACATTTGAACATCTTGGCCATGTTCTGTTATAATCTCCACCCGGCACAGCCAGAAGAGGACTGGCCACCCCACATAGCCTGGTTCCTCTCTAGGTTTCTTCCTAGGTTTTGGCCTTTCTTAGAAGTTTTTCCTAGCCACCGTGCTTCTACACCTGCATTGCTTGTTGTTTGGGGTTTTAGGCTGGGTTTCTGTACAGCACTTTGAGATATCAGCTGATGTACTATATAAATACATTTGATTTGATTCTCTGATCCATCTCTACGCAGATGACACCATTCTGTATATATCTGGCCCCTCTTTGGACACGGTGTTAACAAACCTCCAAACGAGATTCAATGCCATACAACTCTCCTTCCGTGGCCTCCGACTGCTCTTAAATACTAGTAAAATTAAATGCATGCTCTTCAACCTATCGCTGCCCACACCCGCCCGCCCGACTAGCATCACTACTCTGGATGGTTTTGACTTAGAATCTGTGGACAACTACAAATACCTAGGTGTCTGGTTAGACTGTAAACTCTCCTTCCAGACTCACATTAAGCATCTCCAATCCAAAGTTACATCTAGAATTGGCTTCCTATTTCACAACAAAGCCTCCTTCACTCATGCTGCCAAACTTACCCTTGTAAAACGGACTATCCTGCCAATCCTTGACTTCAGCAATGCCATTTACAAATTAGCCTCCAACACTCTACTCAGCAAATTGGATGCAGTCTATCACAGTGCCATCCGTTTTGTCACTAAAGCCCCATATACTACCCAACACTACGACCTGTATGCTCTCATTGG
This sequence comes from Oncorhynchus gorbuscha, assembly GCF_021184085.1. Classification (NCBI taxonomy): domain Eukaryota; kingdom Metazoa; phylum Chordata; class Actinopteri; order Salmoniformes; family Salmonidae; genus Oncorhynchus; species Oncorhynchus gorbuscha. The sequence continues at coordinate 18,174,286 of NC_060187.1, read as the reverse complement.
CTGGTCCTCTCTACATATTCGTAGCCAAACCCACTGGCTCCAGGTAATCTATAAGTCTTTGCTAGGTATAGCTCCGCCTTATCTCAGCTCACTGGTCACCATAGCAATACCCACCCATAGCATGCGCTCCAGCAGGTATACTTCACTGGTCATCCCCAAAGCTATCACCTCTTTTGGCCGCTTTTCCTTCCACTTCTCTGCTGCCAATGACTGGAACGAATTGCAAAAATCCCTGAAGTTGTAGAATAATACCTCCCTCAATAACTTTAAGCGTCAGCTGTCTGAGCAGCTTACAGATCGCTGCAGCTGTACACAGCCCATCTGTAAATAGCCCATCCATCCAACCAACTACCTACCTCATTCCCATATTTGTTTTTATTTTTCTGCTCTTTTGCACATCAATATTTCTACTGCACATATATCACTCCAGTGTAAATTGTAATTACTTTGCTACCATTGGTCTATTTATTGCCTTACCTTTTTGTTAACAACACTGTCATCTCAGATTTTCAAAATATGCTTTTGAACCATAGCTAAACAAGCATTTGTGTAAGAGTATTGATAGCCTAGCATAGCATTTAACCTTAGCATTCAGCATGCAACATTTTCACAAAAACAAGAAAAGCATTCAAATAAAACCATTTATCTTTGAAGAACTTCAGATGTTTTCAATGAGGAGACTCTCAGTTAGATAGCAAATGTTCAGTTTTTCCAAAAATATTATTTGTGTAGGACAAATCGCTCCGTTTTGTTCATCACGTTTGGGTAAGAAAAAAAACTAAAATTAAGTCATTACAACGTGAACTTTTTTGCAAATTAACTCCATAATATCGACAGAAACATGGCAAACGTTGTTTAGAATCAATCCTCAAGGTGTTTTTCACATATCTATCGATGATAAATCATTCGTGGCAGTTTGGTTTCTCCTCTGAAGAAAATGGAACGCGCATGGTCCTGGAGATTACGCAATAATTTTGACGGAGGACACCGGGCGGACACCTGGTAAATGTAGTCTCTTATGGTCAATCTTCCAATGATATGCCTACAAATACGTCACAATGCTGCAGACACCTTGGGGAAACGACAGAAAGTGCAGGCTCATTCCTGGCGCATTCACAGCCATATAAGGAGACATTGGAACACAGGGCATTCAAAATCTGGACCATTTCCTGTATGAAATTTCATCTTGGTTTCGCCTGTAGCATTAGTTCTGGGGCACTCACAGATAATATCTTTGCAGTTTTGGAAACGTCAGAGTTTTTTCTTTCCAAAGCTGTCAATTACATGCATAGTCGAGCATCTTTTCGTGACAAAATATCTTGTTTAAAACGGGAACGTTTATTATCCAAAAATTAAAAGAGCGCCCCCTATCTCGAAGAAGTTAACGGTAAATTACAGTGAGTCTGGCAGTAATTGACAATCACCGGGTGACAAAATTTAATGACCGCCACATTCCTACTCCTTCGTCCCCCATTCGGCAAATCAGATCATGACTATGTACTCCTGTTTCCTGTTTTACAAGAAGAAGTTCAAACACAAAGTACCAGTGACTTGCTTTGTTGAGAATTGGTCATCAGAATCAGAGATTATGCTACAGGACTGCTTTGCTAGCGGTGACTGAACTATGTTCCGAAACTCCCCCAATAACATCAACGAGCTAACCACCTCTGTCACCGGCTTTATTAGGAAATGCATCGCAACGTTGTCCCCACAGTGAAAGTTCACTGCTTCCCCAATCAAAAGCCCTGAAATAACACAGAGATTGTCGCTAAACTAAAGGACAGGGTTACCGCACACAGGGGTATCGCTGACAAGTACAAAAAAATCCTGCTACGACCTCCACAGAGTCATCAAACGAGCAAAAGGACAATATAGGAAAGGTGGAATCATATTACATAGATGCCGACACCTGCCGCATGTGACAGGGACTACAGTCCATTACGGATTACAGGGGAAGACCCAACCGTGATCTGCCCTACAATGCCTCTCTACCAGACAAAACTTGTTAAAAGACTCCAGCCACCCAAGCCATAGACTGTTCTCTCTGCTTCCGCAAGGCAAGTGGTACCGGTGCATCAAGTCTGATACCAACAGTCTCCTGAACAGTTTCAATCCCCAAGCCATAAATTTGCTAAATTGCTAACAAAATGGTTACACGGACTATCTGAGTTTACCCTTGTATTTTTTCTCTATGCACACTCACAGGACTCTACACACTCACACACACTGACACTTCAACACACACACTCACTTAATTTGCTCACACACACATTTTATACTGACTCTCTCACTCTCACTCTCTCTCACAATGAACTTTTATTCTAAGAAGGCTACTTATATTAAGTACAATCTTGGTATCTAGGATGATAATGGATTTTAAGGCATGGAGGTTATTCTGCCAGATAAGTGGAAAGTCATTGAGCCACTGTAGGAGCCCTTTGCTAGAGCATTCATAATCAGCCCCTGTTTTCAATGTTATTTGTTCCTACTGTACTAAGGAATGGGCATCTTACTGCATCCTATACACCAGATGCCCCAAGACTTTCTGGCATGTCAAATTAAAATGATTTCCATAGAGATGAGCTTAACTTCTGTTCATATCTTATGTTTCCATCATATACTGTAGCATTAAAGCACCTTGAGGGTGGGATAAACGCAATTCAAATCAAATGCATTTTTATAGCCATCAAATGAACATATGATACTATATTGAATTCTATAGGCTCTTTTGGCATGGGTCCTATTCATTGGGGCACAACGTAGCAAAGCGTTTTTTAACAGAAAACGAAAACAGGTAGTCCCTCCCTGTTTCTGTTTTCTTCCGTTTGGTGCTTAGTGAATACGACTCTTGCCTTGTAATAATGGGTCAAACAATTGGTGACATACCTGGTGCTATGAGGGGCAGTCCGTTGTCAAGGCCTCTGGGTTTGGTCGCGATGAACAGATAGCACAGGACACAGATAGTGATGATGAACGCTAGCAGGACCACAGCTGCTATGGATAGGCCAACCAGCGCTCCCAGACTGTCAGACAGAGTGGGTGAGAAGAGGGGAGGAATAGAGAGAGGGAGTGTGAGTGAGAGAGCGATAGAGAGAAAGCAAGAGCGAGAGCGAGAGAGAATTTCATGGAACGAATGAAAGAGAAAAGGGAATATAAAGTACAGCAGACAAATGAAAGAGAGAATAGGAGAGGAAGAAAACAAGAGATATTTAAGTTCTTCTATGCACTTTCAAAGATATAAACATTTCTTTTGACGTTTGAAAATGTTATCATACGTTTTATAAGTTGTGCAGCAGTAACCGAGAGACTGTTGAGTGTGATCAAAGGCAAAACATAATTTCCACTTTGACAACGTTCCACTTCAGAAAATGCACATATCATCAAATTCAAATGAAATTCTTCCCCTGTATGCAGTGATGACACATGCATTCCACTGAAATGAGAAGAAAGGTCCTTTGATGAAAAAAGAACTTTTATGATATCTACAATCACTGCCTCTAAGTATTTTCATTTGAAATTATATCAGACTATTTGCATTTACTTTTAATTTCTGCTTTGACTGACTGGTGTTTCATTCCCAATCAGAAACTAGAACATTCTTATTTTGTTTTACCCAAAATGCAAAGCACCTAAGAAAACAACTTCAATCAAACTAATTGACTGTTAAATCAATCAAATCAATTAAGTCTCACCTCAAATTTAAAGCACAAGAGAGTGGAGGGAATAGTTATCCTGTATCAGTGCCTAGTCAGGCGGAATATTATCAATCAATTACAAGTGCATTTAATATGCATTCTGAAAGAGCCTATAGTGGTTTATGAAGACAGATCACTGTTACCACAAGATGCCAGTGCCACAACTTAACAATAATGACGAATGAGTCTGAAAGCGACACAGAGCAGCTTTTTGAAAAGGCATTAGGATCAGCAACAGATTATTTTGAGATCTATATTATGTTTGGCACGTGCACACACACACACACACACACACACACACACACACACACACACACACACACACACACACACACACACACACACACACACACACACACACACACACACACACACACACACACACACACACACACACACACACACACACACACACACACACCCTAAGCCTGATGTATAATTTTCAACTTCCTGTTATTAACCAAGGCATCAAAGGAACACTCCCGAACCTGCATCACTCTCTGCCATGGGATTAAAATCATAAACTTTTCTGTTCAGTTCTGTAAGGACTTCTTTCACTTCATTCACAGCAGCAACCCTTATTCATGTGATCTCTCTATGATCAGTCATTCACTGTGGGATCCTCAGAATGCCCTTTCAAGATGGCTTTCTTTCTCCACAGGGCAACAAGAAGCCCTTTCAAGATGACTTTCTCCATAGGTCGACGGAAAGCCCTTTCAAAATGACTTTCTTTCTCCACAGCTTGCCCTTGTGATCTATTTATAGAACTAGATCAGAAGGAGAGGGGATGCTGTTGACAGGAACCTTCCCCATTGCTGGTTGCCTTAAAGCAGCTCATAGGGAGCCTCACAGGGAGCTTCACAGGGAGCCTCACAGGGAGCTTCACAGGGAGCCTCACAGGGAGCCTCACAGGGAGCCTCACAGGGAGCCTCGTAAGTAGCTTTAAAGCAGCTCATAGGGAGCCTCACAGGGAGCTTCACAGGGAGCCTCACAGGGAGCCTCACAGGGAGCCTCACAGGGAGCCTCGTAAGTAGCTTTAAAGCAGCTCACAGGGAGCCTCGCACGGTGCCTCGCAGGGAGCCTCGCACGGTGCCTCGCAGGGAGCCTCGCAACGGTGCCTCGCAGGGAGCCTCGCAACGGTGCCTCACAGGGAGCCTCGCAACGGTGCCTCACAGGGAGCCTCGCACGGTGCCTCACAGGGAGCCTCGCACGGTGCCTCACAGGGAGCCTCGCACGGTGCCTCACAGGGAGCCTCACAGGGAGCCTCACAGGGAGCCTCGCACGGTGCCTCACAGGGAGCCTCGCACGGTGCCTCGCAATAATTCTTGCATTTAGCCTTAAAGCAGTTCACAGGGAGCCTTAAAGCAGCTCACATGGAGCCTTAAAGCAGTTCACTCGTAGGGAGCCTCACAGGGAGCCTTAAAGCAGTTCACTCGTAGGGAGCCTCACAGGGAGCCTTAAAGCAGCTCACTCGTAGGGAGCTTCACAGGGAGCCTCATAGGGAGCCTCGCAGTCTTTTCATTAAAAACATTGAAGTACAATTATACAATATCACAAACACTACAGGTTAGCCAGGCGTTTTGTTTCCATGTGAACGAAAGAGATCGTAAGACAGCTACTGCTCAAACACAATATCGCTACAGGATACTACTGTATTTGTAGGAGAAAACAGAACCCCTCTCATAATGTTGGGTGGTTTGAAGGACTGACTCCATGGAAATGTTAAAAGCCTGTATAACTGAATAATGCATTAAAGGGGCAATCCGCGGTTGCTACATTCATTTTTAGACTGTTAAATGAATGATATATGTATAGCCATTGATTTTTGTTTTACTCCAATGTTTGTAAACAAAGTCAATGATAAACACTTTTCTAGCTTCAAAACATGCTTAAAACTATCATTTTCATCTCATGGATGGTCAGTCCTTGCATCCATGGCTCTGTCTAGAGTTTCTCAAGCTACATCCCTCAACTGTTTATTGTTTGAACTGCAGATTGGTGCTTTAAGGTGGCTTTTATACATGATGACTACCTGTCTGACAGACTCAACAGCTGGCTACATCATCTTCACATCGTGAAGAAGACGTTATAGTACAGTAGTACAATGTGCCTTCTGACAGCTTCTAAATGACTCATATAATAGCTTTTGTATCACTGGATAAACGTCCAATTAAGTGTTCATGGGAAGTGTTTATGGCAAGCTACTGTCATTAGAACACTCATGTCATATGTCAAAGCATTTTGCAGACCTATCTGTGACATCAAGTTGAAATTCAATTAAAAAAAGACCCAAATACAAAATTCCCTTCAAGTTTAGCACTTTGGTAGGCTATTATCTGACATTTCAATGCATTTTTGTAGAAACTCAAATCTGGATCCTCACAATATCAAGAGCATCTAATTTTCCACAGCTTCTACTAATTTGCTTATTGAAGTCTTCACCTCTCCTACACTGCAATGCTGCAAAGGTCACTCATTCTTAAATCCACTGGCTGCATCATCATTAGATTTGTTTTATATGAGTATGTTCATGTGGGGACTTGACAGCATTTATTTTCACTTATAGGTTTACATAATGCAACAAGCACCTTCCTGTGATGTATTGATCATGATGGAGCCATTGATGCATGGCTTCTAGCATTGTAGTTGCTTTTTACCAATACACAAAACATATTTTCACCAATACACCACTACACCTATCACATTTGGGAGTTGCCAGAGAGAAATTCACTGTATAAAAGAAAGAGTGCAGTGCAAAGTGTTATAGGCATTCCTTATAAGTTAGCAAAGTTACATTATTATTCTTACCTCAACCACCACATGTATCCATACTCGTATGGGAAAAAACTGTTAGGGTCATCACAACAGTATTTCATGTCATTGAAGCCACAGCAGAAAAGAGCTCCTGCATCGTTGTCCGGTTTAGGGCACGTGAACTCGTTTACGAGCACTTTCTCTGCGTTGTAGTAGCTCGTGCAGTCCGCGCTCATGCTGACCCCAAACGCGCAGACACGCCAACTATACAATCTGTTAGATCAGTTGAAGTTTCAATCCGTCCATATTATTGTCAATCCAAACAGCAGAGTGATCTGTGTCTTGCTGCTTGACTTGCAAGGTATTTAAGTAAGTCCCCATTACTGAGCCCACCTCTCTCTCTCGCTCTCTCCTCGCCCCACTGTAACGCAATCTCCAAAGAAAACACTTCACCTCTCTCTGTGTGTGCGCGCGCTCGTGTGCATCTGTTCAGAATTGCCTTCATTTGGCCTTCCCTAACAGAGTATAGATGTCCTTGGTGCTAATTTGTATCCACGTCTGGTGTACCAGGATGCATGAGTTTATTGTCAGTTTTGCCCACTGGTTGGCATGTTAATGGTTACATTCTATTGGAAATAGAAATAGTTGAATTGCTGTTTGCAATGTAAAGCATATATTATCATGGATGTCTTTGGTGTGTGATTAGTGGGATGTTGAATGGTACTCCTGTGTTTCTCTGACAGTAAGATAGGCCTACAGTATCAAGCACAAAACCCCCTCTTAGGGAGGCTGCGAATTTTCGCAGCTTTTTGTTAAAAATCGCGCAACATTTCAAAGTCCTGCTACTCATGCCAGGAATATAGTATATGCATATAATAAGTATGTGTGTATAGAAAACACTCTGAAGTCTCTAAAACTGGTTAAATCGTGTCTGTGGCTATAACATAACGTGTTTAGGAGTAAAAATCCCTCGATAAACTGTTCACCAAAAACAAAAACAAAATATCAATCCGCCAGTCTAAGGCGACAGAAAATAAATGAGGATGCCCTGTAAACGCCTACAGCTTCCACAGGATTATTTTTTATTTTTTTATTTTACCTTTATTTAACCAGGCAAGTAAGTTAAGAACACATTCTTATTTTCAATGACGGCCTGGGAACAGTGGGTTAACTGCCTGTTCAGGGGCAGAATGACAGATTTGTACCTTGTCAGCTCGGGGGTTTGAACTCGCAACCTTCCGGTTACTAGTCCAACGCTCTAACCACTAGGCTACCCTGCCGCCCCCATGTCACCAGTACTGGCATTTCCAGTCTGCTTTATTCTTGGTTAGATGACGTTTTGGCCCTTCCTGTTTTAGGCTCACCACAGGATGTTGTGAAATTGAAAACAATGGACGATGATTTCAAGACTTGCTGCTATCGAATACAGATCGCCCCGTGATCAATTTGATAGATTATTAACGTTTATTAATACCTAAAGTTGGTTTAGAAAAGTAGTTTGAAGTGATTTGAAATAGTTTATAGGCAACTTTTGTAATTTTAAAAAGTGACCTTGCGTCTTGTAAAATGGAATATTCCTGGATCAGACCGGTCTAAGGGAAACGACATTTTGGCTATACAATGACGGATTTAATCGGGAAAAAGACCCAATTGTGATGTTTATGGGATATATAGGAGTGCCAAGAAAGAAGCTCGTCAAAGATAATGAATGTTTTATATTTTATTTCTGCGTTTTGGGTAGCGCCGGCTACCGCAAAATCTGTTGTTTTGTTGACGGTCTGGTATTCTGGGGGGTGCATGCTATCAGATAATAGCTTCTCATGCTTTCGCCGAAAAGCATTTTACAAATCTGACTTGGTGGCTAGATTCACAATGAGGGTAGCTTTAATTCAGTACCTTTCATGTGTGTTTTAATGAAAGTTTGAGTTTTATCGAAAACTATAGGTGGCGCTCTGAAATTTCCGCTGATTTGGTCCCGCCAGCGGAACCTAATCCCTAACAAGTTTTAAGCCATAGCCCCACCCATCTCTTTAGGCATTCATATGTGAGGCTATGTGCTAAACAGTAGTAGTGAGTACAGTAGTGTACTAAATCAAAGATTTCAAGACTAAAGGCGGGTTTATGCTACCTCTATCGACATTTCTGTGTACAGTTGTCACAGTGACATCATGACCATTCTATTGTCGTTCGACATCACACTTGTCATTGTAGTTATGAAAAAGTATAAACACAAAAATGACATGCTGCATGACATCAGCAGCCTGGTGGTCCAAAATAGCATAACTGGTGTATCTGTTTAAAATTGGATTTAGTATATATCAATCTAGCAAACCAGGCAACTAATAGCAACTTTCTAAAGAATGTATTGGCTAGCTAGTTGGCTAGCTAACGTTACGTTAGCAGGCTAACCAGATCAAATAATGACCATATCATAGCTGACATCTTTAACTTAACTCACAACAAGATCATTATTTACAAGTTAATGGCAAACTAATTACAGAAAATAGCTTACGGTTGTGAGTGTGATGAAATAAAAGCTTGACATTCTACTGGTGAATTTTAGAACATGGACACTGTCTCGTTGGCCTAACGTTATATTCTAATTTGACTTTGGTGCAGGTCATGTTCTTCACATTACCGTCTCTGGTAAACACACACTATATCAAATGAAATAAAAGTTCATTTGTCACATGCACAGGATACAGAAGGTGTAAACTGTACAGTGAAATGGTTACATGCATAGTGGAGTCTTTTGTTTAGACATGTAGACACGTTTGAAGATATAATCCAGAGACAGGTGTTTTATACAACAGCTTTCTGTGTGTTCTCTTTTCAACTCCCTCCGCATATTTGCAATCAAACGCCTGGACTTTCTCCATCTCCTTGGCTATCACATTCTGCTTCCACTGGCAGTCCACTGATTTCAAAACTTGGTTCTCCAGAAAGTGGAGAACATTAGCAACACCTTTGCAGTTCTTCATGGTATCTTTAAAAAAACATGTTAGAAAGGCTTACCTAGAAAGGCTTACCTTTCAATAAATGTAAAACTAAGAACAGATATAGCACTTGGTTCACTCCAGACCTGACTGCCATCGACCTAAAACATGAATTTTATGAGAATTTCAATAAGCATTTCTCTACGACTGGCCATGCATTCCTCCTGGCTACCCCATCCCCGGCCATCAGCTCCACACCCAGCTCCACAGCTAATTGTCCAAGCCTCCCCAGCTTCTCATTCACCCAAATTCAGATAGCAGATGTTCTGAAAGAGCTGCAAAACCTGGACCTGTACAAATCAGCTGGCCTAGACAATCTGGACCCTCTCTTTCTAAAATTATCCACAGCCATTGTTGCACCCCCAATTCCTAGTCTGTTGAACCTGTCTTTCGTATCGTCCGAGATCCCTAAAGATTGAATAGCTGCCGCGGTCATGCCCCTCTTCAAAGGGGGTGACACTCTAGACCCAAACTGTTATAGACCTATATCCATCCTGCCCTGCCTTTCTAAGGTCTTCGAAAGCCAAGTTAGTAAACAGATCACCGACCATTTCGAATCCCACCGTACCTTCTCCGCTGTGCAATCCGGTTTTCGAAGCTGGTCACGGGCGATATCATAACCGCCATTGATAAAAGACAGTACTGTGCAGCCGTCTTCATTGACCTGGCCAAGGCTTTCGACTCTGTCAATCACCGCATTCTTATCGGCAGACTCAACAGCCTTGGTTTCTCAAATGACTGCCTCGCCTGGTTCACAAACTACTTCTCAGACAAAGTTCCGTGTGTCAAATCGGAGGGCCTGTTGTCCGGACCTCTGGCAGTCTCTATGAGGGTGACACAGGGTTAAATTCTCGGGCCGACTCTTTTCTCTGTATATATCAACGATGTTGCTCTTGCTCCAGGTGATTCCCTGATCCACCTCTACGCAGACGGCACCATTCTGTATACATCTGGCCCTTCTTTGGACACTGTGTTAGCTAACCTCCAAACCAGCTTCAATGCCATACAACACTACTTCTGTGGCCTCCAACTGCTCTGAAAAACCAAATGCATGCTCTTCAATCGATTCGCTGCCTGCACCCGCCCGGCTAGCGTCACTGCTCTGGACGGTTCTGACTTAGAATATGTGGACAACTACAAATACCTACGTGTCTGGCTAGATTGTAAACCCTCCTTCCAGTCTCACATTAAACATCTCCAATCCAAAATTACATCTAGAATCGGCTTCCTATTTCGCAACAAAGCCTCCTTCACTCACGCCGCCAAACATACCATCGTAAAACTGACTATCCTACCAAACCTCGACTTTGGCAATGTCATTTACAAAATAGCTTCCAATACTCTACTCAGCAAACCGGATGCAGTCTATCACAGTGCCATCCGTTTTGTCACCAAAGCCCCTTATACCACCCACCACTGCGACCTGTATGCTCTAGTCGGCTGGCCCTCGCTACATATTTGTCGCAAGACCCACTGGCTCCAGGTCATCTATAAGTCTATGCTAGTTATAGCTCCACCTTATCTCAGCTCACTGGTCACGATAACAACACCCGCCCTGCGCTCCAGCAGGTATATCTCACTGGTCATCCCCAAAGCCAACACCTCCTTTGGCCGCCTTTCCTTCCAGTTCTCTGCTGCCAATGACTGGAACGAATTGCAAAAATTGCTGAAGCTGGAGACTTATATTTCCCCCACTAACTTCAAACATCAGCTATCTGAGCAGCTAACCGATCGCTGCAGCTTTACATAACCCATCTGTAAATAGCCCACCCACCTACCTACCTCATCCCCATATTGTTTTTATTTACTTTTCTGCTTTTTTGCACACCAGTATTTCTACTTGCACATCACCATTTGCTCATCTATCACTCCAGTGTTAATTTGATAAATTTGAATTACTTCGCTACTATGACCTATTTACCTCCTCACGCCATTTGCACACACTGTATATAGACTTGCTTTTTTTCTATTGTGTTATTGACTGTGCTTTTTTATTCCATGTGTAACACTGTGGTGTTGTTTGTGTTGCAGTGCTTTGCTTAATCATGGCCAGGTCACAGTTGTAAATGAGAACTTGTTCTCAACTAGCCTACCTGGTTAAATAAAGGTGAAATAAAAAAATAAAAAGAAGAAAATATATACTGAACAGCTCATGTTATAGACAGAAACGCACTACATGGCAGACCAATCCAAACTCATCTCTCGACATGTCTAGCCCATCCATTACATCAGACAATCATGGCTAGAGGGAAGGTTCCTGTCTTTTTACAATAGTATGGTTCCAGTAGGCTACATCTGTCAAGAGTGAGGCAGTTAACAAATACATCATTTGCTCTCCTAAACTAGTTTTGTCCAAAAGTGCCAACAGTCGTTGAAAGGATAGAGTGTTTTGAATGTTGTTCACATTTCTAACACCTAACATTGAGTTTCACAACAGTTACTCTCTCAAATAAAACAATGCAACAGCTATAGCTTGGAAAAGATCTCTACAAGAATCATTTTTGTACCAGTAACTTCTTGGCGTAGTCTTGCTTGGAGTGGATTTACAGTGGTTTAAATGGAAACATAAAATCAGATTTTTTATTTGTCAACAACTTTTGACCAATCCCTTAGTTTGTCTCAAACTAAGATAAGACATGTACCATTGGCCTACATGGTGTAATTTGGCCCTACTGTTCATGAGAAGAAGATTTTGTAAGTATTTTTTGCCTATTTTAGCATATTAGCGTATGTGCTAATATGCATCTACTGGTATAGTGTAGCCATCTTTGAATGCATAAACGTTATTTTCTCAAACTCTTTATAAACTATTGTGATGAATCCAAAGACCACATTTGGAGTGAATCTGACTTTTAGACCATGAGAAAAATATTTTTTTATGATTATTTTAAGCTTTAGCGTTACATAGCCAAAAAGGTGAATTATTAATAATTTCCTTATTTGTTTTAAAATATCAATACTAAACATGGTTCATCATGGTCGGCTTTGATGATCCTAAAAAGTTTGAAGTTGATAGGCCATTGTTGAGTCAATTTATGAAGGATTTAAATTGCCAGGTAAAAGTTTAGATGTGTTCCATGGACCTGGATATGGAATTTGGTGTTATTTGAAATCTATCCTGATGGTCTTTATGGGTCCTTGAGGCAAATTTGTTCATCATGGGCACAGACGTCAGTTCAATGTCAATTTAAAAATATATTTTTATTGAACCTTTATTTACATTTGGTTTTCGTTGTCAACTAACTTGAATTCAACATGAAAAAAAGAAGAAGGATTTAGGTTAAAAGTTGGGCGAAAAAAAGACAAAATTATGACTTTTCCACATTGGTTCAGCGCCCTCACATAGATTGTTTTAGTTGAAATGACGTGGAAACAATGCTGATTCAACCAAGGCTCTTCAGAGAGTGATACGTGCAGCTGAACACAGCATTGGGTGCACACTGCCTGCCCTGCAGGACACCTACAACACTAGGTGTTGCAGGTAGGCCAAAAAAGATCATCAGGGACCCCGCCATCCAAGCAATGCCCTGTTCTCTCCGTTTCAATCACTCAGGCGCGGGCAGTTCAGGAGCATCATGGCGAATACTGAAAGACTGGCCGATAGTTTCTACCCTCAGACAACCAGGCTGCTGAAGAAAAAAATATTAAAAGAATACAGAGAACCACAATAGGTTTCAGCTTCGCTGTGAACCCCTAATTAGGGTGAGGTGGGGTGGTTTTCTGTGGGCCCTTACTGGTACCCCCTTTGCAGGGGCTGGCCACTAACGACTGTGTAGACATCAGAGAGCCCCCCCTCTAGCTTTCATCTATCTAACTCTCGCTCTACAGATCTCTCTCTCCCGATCTCCCAATCTCTCTCTCTCTCGACCTTTCTCACATGCTAGTTCTCCGTCTTTCTCTCTGTCTCTCTACATATAGGCTATACTGTATGTCTCTCCTCTCTCTCCTTCTAACATTTTCTCTTTTTCTCTTCCCATTTAGCTTTCTTATTATATCTCTCTTTTTATCTCTCATGTTCCTATCGCTCTCATTCATTTGTATTAATCTAACTAGGATAGTCCACTCAGTAACATCTGCCACAGCTTTCCAGGGAGTCAAAATGTTTTGCATTTTGTATTTAATTTCATTGCTAAATTGTGATGGACAACATGGTCACACAAACAGAAAGCATGTGTCCTTGCAAGGCAAATGAATTCTTCCAATAATGTGCATTATGTGTGTTTTTAAATCTGTCTGACCTTTTGTTCTGTTTGATAAATGAGCAATCCCTACAAATACATTTTAATTGGCCTAACAGTAATTGGCATGAACCTCTGCAGCAGCAACGGGCCCAGTGTCAACCTCCCTAATCATAGACTGTGTGATCATAGGGAGTAAATGAACAAATAACAAAAATTGTACCTCCACACTGGTATATATGCTTCTGATGTGTGATACAATAGGACAACATTTCAAACCCAAATTGGGTCTTCGTCAGGAATAGTACGCCTGTGAATATATAGTCCATTAAGACAGAATGTTAGAGACCAGGGAATGCCAGAGTCATGTGTTTTTCTCTACAACTGGGTGCCAACTATTTAAATACTTTGAACTGCTCAAAAGGTTTCAGCGCACTCATACCTTTCCCAAGGCAAGATAATAGATTATGTTAAAAATATGTAACCACAAATAAAACCAATAAACACTGGAAATTGTATATGTCATTTTTGTAACAGTGTTGAGTGTTTTCAATGGTTGTGTAAGTCAGTGGAGGCTGCTGAGGGGAGGACGGCTCATAATAATAGTTGGAACTGAGCAAATGGAATGGCATCAACCACAAGGAAACAATATGTTTGATATATTTGATACTATTACACTTATTCTGCTCCGGCCATTACCACAAGCCCATCCTCCCCAATTAAGGTGCCACCAACCTCCTGTTGATGTAAGTAAGCTACACCAAAGCCATGTCTTGGTTGTACCATTCACTGTTATTCACTGTAATTCACTGCTATTCACACAAACATGTCTCTCATTTAGTGAGAGGGGGAAACAAACAAATGTATAAGTCAACTTTGGCTAAGTTTCCTTTCACGGTTACCCTACCAGCCAAAGGCAGTTAGAGAGTGAGAGTTTGAGTTATCAGAATAGCTTGCCACTTCCTGGTGCTGTAGCCAACTGAAGAAGACTGAGAGGTACTAGATGTATCTGACATCCACTTGACTCGTGAGACCCGGCCCTGCAGGTGATGATGTAATTGGCTCTGAGGCAGAGCTGAAAAATTATCACATTTACTCAGAGTGGAACAGGAGCAGCCATTTGTGCATCCCAAATAGCACACTATTCCCTATTTAGTGCACTACCTTTACCAGAGCCCTTACTTTGCAAATGATTACATGAATAGGTGATTACCAAGTCATTTTTGTTGTTGTTGTTATCCAAGTTTTTCCTTCACATTATACAATACATCTAAAACAGGATCACATTACAAATAATAACTGACATGACATCACTAACACACTTTTGTACAAACAAACATACAATAAAACTATTTACATATTGTCAAGAGTCAATTATTTAAATACACTAAATGAAATTTACAGGAAGGGAGCATAATTTACAATAAAAAATATTCTATATTATTCCCAGAAAAGAAAATTTCGTCCCCCCCTCTCCCTTATCGTGTAGGACCATTGATTGTTCTATATGAACAATATCTTGAAAATATAACAACCATCTTTGAGGTGAGAGGATTGCAGGTGTAATCAGCACTAAGGGAAATGTTGCTGCTGTTAACCTTGCATAAAATATTATTTTCTGAACTAGTTGCATTAAAAATTAAGAGTCATCATTCAACAAAAATAAAGGTGAATCTTTGTTCACAGGGAAATACATAATTTTTGTAAGGAAATCTGAAACATGTGACCAGATCATTCCCAAAACATGTGCATTAGTGTTCTAACAGCATCTATCACTTACGGTGCATTGTGAAAGTATTTAGAACCCTTGACTTTTTCCACATTTTGTTACATTAGAGTATTATTTTTATTTAACCTTTATTCCATTAAGAACAAGTTCTTAATTACAATGACGGCCTACCCCGACCCTAACCTGGATAACGCTGGGCCAATTGTTTGCCACCCTAATGGGACTCCCAATCATGGCCAGTTGTGATACAGCCTGGAATTGAACATGGTCTGTAGTGACACCTCTAGCACTGAGATGCAGTGCCTTAGACCACTGCGCCACTCAGGAGCCCTATTCTAGAATCATATAATATGAATAATGAATATGGAGGAAGACAATTAATTTCTCACCACAATTGATTGTAACTGATGTTCATTAATCCTGTTATACATCAGGGATAACTGTTAATCCAAGGACAGTACACAGTACAATACCTCTAACTACAAGATCTCCTCCAACTAATCCTTCTCCACACTAGATTATTGAGCTTCAGAGTATTTTCACTGCAGTTATAGCACACGTCCCTATATTAAGTATTTTATCCCTTTGGCAAATTTTCGCAATACTGCAAATGCTTTTTGTTCAAACTGTCTTCCCTTTCCACATATCTTTTATACCAGAGGAGAGAGAACTGTTTACTCAGGGTGGCTATGCTGACAGATTAAGCTTAATAAGCACCAAGTGTTTTTAAGGAGATTTGAAGGATATTTTAATTGATTGTCATCTCTTCCTTCAAAAAGTGTGTCTGTGTCTCCTGGAGATTGTAGCATTGTTGGCAGTGATCAGGAAGCTGTCTCCATTTCTACCTTGTGTTGGGTAGCCACTGGCACTTTAATACAATTATACCTTTTCCCGCGACTGCGTAAATAAATGACATTTCTCTTCTGATTGCCAATACTTCTTCATCTGCCATTTCTTATAAATATTCTGCACAAAACTAATTTCCCAGGGAAATGCAGGCTTGAGAGGATACCTTTGGATTGCCTTGAGTTTGATTAAACGTAAAGGGCTTGAGAGAGAGGGTACCACTATGTGGGAGCACACCCCTTTGGATTGCCTTGAGTTTGATTAAACATAAAGGGCTTGAGAGAGAGGGTACCACTATGTGGGAGCACACCCCATTGGATTGCCTTGAGTTTGATTAAACTTAAAGGGCTTGAGAGAGAGGGTACCACTATGTGGGAGCACACCCCTTTGGTTTGCCTTGAGTTTGATTAAACATAAAGGGCTTGAGAGAGAGGGTACCACTATGTGGGAGCACACCCCTTTGGATTGCCTTGAGTTTGATTAAACATAAAGGGCTTGAGAGAGAGGATTAAACTTAAAGGGCTTGAGAGAGAGGGTACAACTATGTGGGAGCACACCCCTTTGGATTGCCTTGAGTTTGATTAAACATAAAGGGCTTGAGAGAGAGGGTACAACTATGTGGGAGCACACCCCTTTGGATTGCCTTGAGTTTGATTAAACATAAAGGGCTTGAGAGAGAGGGTACAACTATGTGGGAGCACACCCCTTTGGTCTATCTTGACTTTGATTAATGAACTGAAATAGACCTACGAGATGGCAACACATGATCTGAGGATGAACGCTCTCTGAGAATGTCATGTCTGATTATTTTCGGTCCTTAGTTTGAGGAACTACCCTTATCTCCATGGTAATAGTGTGTCAGCTCACTCTCAGAAATCAAAGCAACTCCATGACCCTAGGTAATGGACATGAGTCTCTCCCTCTGACTTCTGTTTGAACTTCCTCTAGAGGCCTACCCATGGCCCAATCCTTATTTTAACAAAAAAAATCATCTATTTTTAAAAGTTCAGTGTCTTTGCTATTTAAAATCTATAGCAGGACTTCAGCAGAGTTACTGATCCATGTCAATGCAAATTGCAAACTAGAGTATTTTGAAGTATTGGAGAATATTCCAATGTAGAACCCTATGGTAGGTGCACAGTTTAATTCCACACCCATTGACTTTGTTCCTTCACAATTGGTTGGCCAGCATCAGAGAGAATCTTCAGATCCAGCGCTTTCTATAATCAATCTCCAAAGTTCACCCTTGCATGCATGCGGGTGACAAAAACCAAAAGGAAAAGCGCCTTGAGTTTAATTCTGGGACAGCTGGTGAGCATCAATCCGGATCAGATCAGAGATAACCCTTTCTCTCAGAGAATGAAAGCGCAGCACCAATATATCTGAGTGAAGGTGCCAGATTATCTTCCTATTGTTATTCTCTCCTGTTATTCTCTCATTCACCTCCTCTCCATCCCTCCTATCCTATCCTCCCTTCCTCTCATTCCTTCCTCTCCCCTCACCTCCCATGACCTCGCCTCAATATTTACCTCTATGTCATGATTTCCTATCCTCCCCCACCTTTTAAGCTTGATCCACCAAACCTCCCCTCTACACTCAACTCCCCTCCCCTTTCTTCCTCTCTTCTCCTCTCCTCTCCTCCCTTCCTCCCCCTCTCCTTTCCTCTCTTGTCCTCTCTATCCTCACTTCCCCTTTCCTCCTCTCTCTCCTCTCTCCTCTCCACTCCTCTACTCTTTCCTTCCCTCCTCTCACCCCTCCCTTCACCTGGTGGGTTCACTATGAAACTGGTGCCAGGCTCCTCACACCAAAGGAATTCCCCTATATGCAGCTAATGAGGCACAGCATAGTCAAGTCTAAGGCCAGAGAAGCAAGCTACATTCATTAAAAAAGTTGAAGTATGTTGAATGTAGTGAATGGGTGCTTCTTCAGCTTGTCACTTATTCAGTGCCGTGAAAAAGTATTGCCCCTTTTCTGGTTCCCCTTTCTGATTTCTCTATTTAATGTTTTCAGATCTTCAACTGAAACCTAATATTAGGTAAAGGGAACCTGAGTTTTCAAATAACCCCCCAAAATGTATATTTACTTAATTTATTTCATTAACAAAGGTATGCGACACCCAATTCCCTGTGTGAAAAGTCATTGCCCCCATACGCTCAATAACTGGTTGTGCCAACGGAAGCTGCAATGACAACAACCAAATGCTTCCTGTAGTTGTGGATCAGTCTCTCACAATTTTGGTCCACTCTTGCATGCAGAACTGCTTTAACTCAGTGACATTTTTTGGTG
The DNA here is from genome assembly GCF_021184085.1 of Oncorhynchus gorbuscha. Taxonomy (NCBI): domain Eukaryota; kingdom Metazoa; phylum Chordata; class Actinopteri; order Salmoniformes; family Salmonidae; genus Oncorhynchus; species Oncorhynchus gorbuscha. Next base: position 18,155,802 of record NC_060187.1, on the reverse strand, counting down.
TTCAAGAATGAACTGCTCGATTCAAGTCCTGCCACAACATCTCAACTGGGATTAGGTCTGGACTTTGACTAGGCCATTCCAAAACTTAAAATTAGTTGCTTTTTGACCATTTTCATGTAGACTTGATTATGTGTTTTGGATCATTGTCTTGCTGCATGACTCAGACGCACTTCAGCTTCAGCTTCAGCTCACAGACAGATGGCCTGACATTGTTCTGTAGAATTTTCTGATTCAGAGCAGAATTCATGGTTACTTCTATTAACGCAAGTCATCCAGGTCCTGAGGCAGCAAAGCATCCCCACACCATCACACTACCACTACCATGCTTGACCTTTGGTATGAGGTTCTTACTGTGGAATGCAGTGTTTGGTTTTCGCCAGACATAATGGGACACATCTGGTCCAAAAAGCTTAGTCAAGTTTGACAAAAATCACCTGGAAGAACCTGAGTTCTTCAGTGCCATTTACACGACACACACGTCCTACGTGGAAACATACTGTACATTTGCCAAGCAATAATAGAACCCTCAAGGGACCAAAAGGACCTCTAAATAATTTTAGATAAATTAATCGATTGCATGACAAGATGATGTAGTTTGGCCCTGAGTGCCAATCCTCCTCTGGATATAATAGAGAAAGACAATGAGTCCACTTTGAGCACTGTACCTTCCAGGCTCCACTGTCCTCTCCAGGCTCCACTGTCCTCTCCAGGCTCCACTGTCCTCTCCAGGCTCCACTGTCCTCTCCAGGCTCCTCTGTCCTCTTTCCTCTCCAGGCTCCACTATCTTCTCCAGGCTCCTCTGTTCTTTCCAGGCTCCACTGTACTACTCCACTGTCCTCTCCAGGATCCACTGTCCTCTCCAGGCTCCACTGTCCTCTCCAGGCTCCACTGTCCTCTCCAGGCTCCACTGTCCTCTCCAGGCTCCACTGTCCTCTCCAGGCTCCACTGTCCTCTCCAGGCTCCACTGTCCTCTCCAGGCTCCACTGTCTTCTCCAGGCTCCTCTGTTCTCTCCAGGCTCCACTGTACTCATCCACTGTCCTCTCCAGGCTCCACTGTCCTCTCCAGGCTCCACTGTCCTCTCCAGGCTCCACTGTCCTCTCCAGGCTCCACTATCTTCTCCAGGCTCCTCTGTTCTCTCCAGGCTCCACTGTACTCCACTGTCCTCTCCAGGCTCCTCTGTCCTCTCCAGGCTCCTCTGTCCTCTCCAGCCTCCTCTGTCCTCTTCAGCCTCCTCTGTCCTCTTTCAGCCTCCTCTGTCCTCTCCAGGCTCCACTGTCCTCTCCAGGCTCCACTGTCCTCTCCAGGCTCCACTGTCCTCCTCCACTGTCTTCTCCAGGCTCCACTGTCCTCCTCTACTGTCCTCTCCAGGCTCCTCTGTTCTCTCCAGGCTCCACTGTACTCCTCCACTGTCCTCTCCAGGCTCCACTGTCCTCTCCAGGCTCCAATCACCTCTCCAGGCTCCACCATCTTCTCCAGGCTCCACTGTAATCTCCAGGCTCCCCTGTCGTCTCCAGGCCCCACTGTCGTCTCCAGGCCCCACTGTCGTCTCCACGCTCCACTCACCTCTCCAGGCTCCACTATCTTCTCCAGGCTCCACTGTAATCTCCAGGCTCCACTGTTCTCTCCAGGCTCCACTGTTCTCTCCAGGCTCCACTGTTCTCTCCAGGCTCCACTGTCCTCTCCAGGCTCCACTGTCCTCTCCAGGCTCCACTGTCCTCTCCAGGCTCCACTGTCCTCCACTGTCCTCTCCAGGCTCCACTGTCCTCCTCCACTGTCCTCTCCAGGCTCCACTGTCCTCTCCAGGCTCCACTGTCCACTCCAGGCTCCACTGTCCACTCCAGGCTCCACTGTCCACTCCAGGCTCCACTGTCCTCTCCAGGCTCCACTGTCCTCCCCAGGCTCCGCTGTCCTCCCCAGGCTCCACTGTCCTCTCCAGGCTCCACTGTCCTCTCCAGGCTCCACTGTCCTCTCCAGGCTCCACTATCTTCTCCAGGCTCCTCTGTTCTCTCCAGGATCCACTGTACTCCTCCACTGTCCTCTCCAGGCTCCACTGTCCTCTCCAGGCTCCACTGTCTTCTCCAGGCTCCTCTGTTCTCTCCAGGCTCCACTGTACTCCTCCACTGTCCTCTCCAGGCTCCACTGTCCTCTCCAGGCTCCACTGTCCTCTCCAGGCTCCACTGTCCTCTCCAGGCTCCACTGTTCTCTCTAGGCTCCACTGTACTCCTCCACTGTCCTCTCCAGGCTCCACTGTCCTCTCCAGGCTCCACTGTCCTCTCCAGGCTCCACTGTCCTCTCCAGGCTCCACTGTCCTCCTCCACTGTCCTCTCCAGGCTCCACTGTCCTCCTCCACTGTCCTCTCCAGGCTCCACTGTCCCCTCCAGGCTCCACTGTCCTCCTCCAGGCTCCACTGTCCTCCTCCAGGCTCCACTGTCCTCTCCAGGCTCCACTGTCCTCTCCAGGCTCCACTGTCCTCTCCAGGCTCCACTGTCCTCCTCCACTGTCTTCTCCAGGCTCCACTGTCTTCTCCAGGCTCCACTGTCCTCTCCAGGCTCCACTGTCCTCTCCAGGCTCCACGGTCCTCTCCAGCCTCCACTGTCCTCTCCAGGCTCCACTGTCCTCTCCAGGCTCCACTGTCCTCTCCAGGCTCCACTGTCCTCTCCAGGCTCCACTGTCCTCTCCAGGCTCCTCTGTCCTCTCCAGGCTCCTCTGTCCTCTCCAGGCTCCTCTGTCCTCTCCAGGCTCCTCTGTCCTCTCCAGGCTCCTCTGTCCTCTCCAGTCTCCTCTGTCCTCTTTCCTCTCCAGGCTCCACTATCTTCTCCAGGCTCCACTATCTTCTCCAGGCTCCTCTGTTCTTTCCAGGCTCCACTGTACTCCTCCACTGTCCTCTCCAGGCTCCACTGTCCTCTCCAGGATCCACTGTCCTCTCCAGGATCCACTGTCCTCTCCAGGATCCACTGTCCTCTCCAGGATCCACTGTCCTCTCCAGGCTCCACTGTCCTCTCCAGGCTCCACTGTCCTCTCCAGGCTCCACTGTCCTCTCCAGGCTCCACTGTCCTCCTCCACTGTCCTCTCCAGGCTCCTCTGTTCTCTCCAGGCTCCACTGTCCTCTCCAGGCTCCACTGTCCTCTCCAGGCTCCACTGTCCTCTCCAGGCTCCTCTGTCCTCTCCAGGCTCCTCTGTCCTCTCCAGGCTCCTCTGTCCTCTCCAGGCTCCTCTGTCCTCTCCAGGCTCCTCTGTTCTCTCCAGGCTCCATTGTCTTCTACAGGCTACACCGTACAATCCAGGATTCTGAAGATGTTCTCAATCATATCATCTCTATGGATATACACATTTTAAATAGCCTACACTATCTTATGTCCTCAGTGAAAATAGTACCTTTTGTAACAGGGGATTTCCTGAAAGTGATAAACAACAGATTGTCTCTAGCTCCGTCTAAAGTTTATATGCCTCTTATTGTCGAATCTCTCTCTCTCTCTCTCTCTGCTTAATTCATTGAACGGTCTGTTGACCATTAGTGTGATAGTTAGATAAATCAGAACACTATATTATCAGATCAGAAATTCCTTTGTATCTTTACAGGCTCACAACAACACAGAATGACCAAGTATCCCTTGTTGACAATATGTTGCAGCCAAGCCAACAGAATCCTGAACCACGGGATTGTCTGCTCCATGTATCACATAGTGTGATGCAATAAATGATTACAAACAAGGTGAAGTTCAGGGTAAGGTCACTAAGCTAAAACCTCCCAACCTTTTACATCCCGATGACACCAAGCATCCACTCCACTAAATCTCACCACCACTCTGAATCACATAATCCATAATCAAATAACACAAATTAATCAGACTTCTCAAATGGGACAAACACATGTTCGTTGGAAGGTCGTGATGTCTTAGATCCATTGTGAATGAAATATGGCTTGAGCAGATAGACATGCTTTCATTCATTAAAAACGGTTCTATGTTCTGGAAGGCTGTCTAATCCCCTATAATCTCAGCCTGATGAAAACAGATAGATGGGAAATATTGGCAAAAGAGAGCGATTAGCAACCATGAAGTCCGGGGGATCCCATGTGATCTCTCTCACACACACACACACACACACACACACACACACACACACACACACACACACACACACACACACACACACACACACACACACACACACACACACACACACACACACACACACACACACACACACACACACACACACACACACCCTGCCCAAACATGGAACATGCAGACGCTCTTTTGTTCATTCCTTTTTGCATAAAAAACAAAAGACTACCAGGCAGATGCCCTGGTTGACCAGTCAGGGATGTGAGTGACCAAGGTTGTTCTCTCCCATGGTGTTGGATTGGCACAGTAAACCCATACATGCATTGCAGTTGCATGCCCATTGGATTATTTGCCCTAAAGCACATGACTTCCAGTGCAATCCACCATGTTATCATCATTATGTTTTTCTCTCTTTTCACTGAAACAACTTCTGTCCCAGATTCTAATCTGTCCCTCTAGTCTCTATCCCAAATCAAATGTTGCCACTTTCATCAATCTCCGCTCTGACGTCAAAAAAGAGACCAGAGCGTTATCTAAAAAAGAGATTTGAAGAGATTACTGGAGTTATTGAGATGAAGTTTGATCATCTAGGTCCTTCTCTCCTTATCTCTCGTTCTCTCCCCTCACACTCTCAAAAACATTTTATCCAAAGTCCCATAAATCTGGTTTGAACAGTCTTGTTGAAAACATGTTGTACAATTTACAACACTAATCTCTATTTGGAGCGTCTCCAAATCTTCATGATGCTATAAATGGAGCGAAGAAAAAAATGGAAGGGACAAAAAGAAAGCAAAATAAAGTGATGTCAATTAGTGTCATCTCTCTCCCCCAGCCGGGGACATGAGAAATGTTGTCTCACCACGACAGTAGTGACAGACGTGGGAGGACAAACCGTCCTGAATAAATAGCACAAGTTTTGGGTCAGAGAAAGATTAAAATCTCTGGTAAAAAGTGAAAACATGCACACAGAAACAACAGATACAAAGCTTAACTTGTATTAATACACTACTCCGCGTGTATGTCTTTGAGCTGATGGACGGATAGATACGGTAGGTATGTAGGTATGTAGGCCGGTCCGTTGATAGATAAACCCTGACCCGGAAAATTTCCAAAAGTATCTGCGTATATCGAATCTCTCATTCCTCAAAAAAAAAATCTCTGTTGTGCAGCAATTTACGGCCTTCCTGAAGACAAATAATGTATATGAAATGCTGCAGTTTGGTTTTAGACCCCATCATAGTAATGAAACCCGCACTTGTGAAGGTGGCAAATGACCTTTTTATGGTGTTTTCCCAAGGCATCTGTTATTGTGCTCCTAGACTTTAGTGCCACTTTTGACACCATCGATCACCACATTCTTTTGGAGAGATTGGAAACCCTAATTGGTCTACATGAAAGATTTATTTCCTGGTTTAGATCTTATCTGTTGGAAATATATTAGTTAATCTCTGTGGATGGTTTGTCCTCTGACAAATCAATGGTAAGTTTTGGTGTTCCTCAAGATTCCATTTTAGGACCACTATGGTTTTCACAATATATTCTACCTCTGGTGATGTCATTCGGAAACACAATGTCAATTTTCACCGCTATGTGGATGACACAGAGCTGTACATTTTGATTAAGCATGGTGAAACACCAAAACTACCTACCCTGGAAGCCTGTTTTTCAGACATAAGGAAGTGGATAGTGGCAAATGTTTTACTTTTAAACTCGGACAAAACCGAGATGTTAGTTCTAGGTCCCAAGAAACAAATAGATCTGCTGTTTGATCTGACAATTAATATTGATGGTTGTACAGTCGTCTCTGATAAAACTGTGAAGGACCTCTGTGTTACTCTGGACCCTGAGCTCTCTTTTGACAAATATATTAAGACTATTTCAAGGGCAGCTGTCACCTAGTGAGTTGTTTTTTAAAATTATATGAGCAAAAAAATATTCAATTTTATTTGGAAAGGCAAGCCAGACAAAATTAAAACGGGCCTATGTATATAATGAATATGAATTTGGAGGGCAGAAATGATTACATTCTAAAGCACGAGACCTCTCCCTAAAGGTTTCAGTCATACGAAAGTTATACTTAAATCAGAACTGGTTATTTAACAGATTAGTAAGAATGTCTCACCCCATGTTTAAGATAGGCCCTTTTCCCTTTATTCAGATTAAAACCTCTCACTTTCAGTTATTTGAAAATTAAATGATCTCCAAAATATTGATATTTTTAAAAGAAGCAATAGGAAGCTGGTTGTAATGTAGGAAGCTGGTCGCACATGCAGCAAACAAAAAAATATATGGTCTGCTCTACTCAAAACTAATGCCAACTAATTGCAGCATTACCGCAAAAATGGAAGAGGCAAGCGGGAGGGGTAGAAAGTAAGGAACTTGTCTGTCGGCCCTGCATTAAAGACCAACATTGCCTAAAGACAATTGTGATAAATAAAAAAGTGTACCAGTTTTATTTAAGGACCAAAAATGGAAAGCTGTGCCATATAGATTGCAAAATAACTGGGAATAGATTTTTGATGTACCGATTTCATGGTGCATGGTTCATGAACTGATACACAAAAAGACACTGGATTCAAAACGTACAGTTTTTCAAATAAAATTATCATACAAAATTCTGGCAACCAAGAATATTAAATATGGGGAATCCAACCATCCCAGCTCTGCAGATGTTGCTGCAAAGAGAAAGAATCATTAGATCATTTGTTTTGGTGCTGTCCATACGTAACTTGTATTTGGGCGCAAGTTCAAGAATGGCTGACAAATTGCAACACTTACCTGAAGCTAACTCTGTAAATAGTACTGGTGGGTGATTAAAAAGTAATAGTCAAATTATCCATAATATAATAACACTCTTAGAAAAAAATGTTATCTTTAATTTACAATATGTAGAATCTATGGGAATAGAAAGGTTCAGAACTTTTGTGAAACATCACAGGACAGTTGAAAAATATATGGCAAATGTAATAATAGTGAAGACATAAAAACTATGAAATAACACATATGGAATCATGTAGTAACCAAAACAGTGTTAAACAAATCAAAATATCAACAAAACAACTGTTTTTTTTGCATGAATCAGGCCTTTTGCATTAATCAGGCCTTCATGGTTGAATTTCTGCAAAGAAACCACTACTAAATGACACCAATAATAAAAATACTTTCTTGGGTCAATAAAAACAAGCAATGGACATTAGACTAGTGGAAATCTGTCCTTTGGTCTGATGAGTCCAAATGTGAGATTTTTGGATCCAACTGCCGTGTCTCCGAGAGGCAGAGTATGTGAATGGATAATCTCAGCATGTGTGGTTCCTACCGTGAAGCATGGAGGAGGAGAAGTGATGGTGCGAGGTTGCTTTGCTGGTGACACCCTCTGTGATTTATTTAGAATTCAAGGCACACTTAACCAGCATGGCTACCACAGCATTCTGCAGTGATACACCATCCCATCTGGTTTGCACAGTTGGACTATCATTTGTTTTCAACAGGACAATGACCCAACACACCTCCAGGCTGTGTAAGAAATATTTGACCAAGAAGGAGAGTGATGGAGTGCTGCATCAGATGACCTGGTCTCCACAATCACCAGACATCAACCCAAATGAGATGGTTGGGATAAGTTGGACCGCAGAGTGAAGGAAAAGCAACAACAAGTGCTCAGCATATGTCGGAACTCTTTCAAGACCGTTGGAAAATCATTCCAGGTGACTACCTCCTGAAGCTGGTTGATAGAATGCCAAGAGTGTGCAAAACTGTCATCAAGGCAAACAAATCTCAAATATAAAATCTCAAATATAAAATCTATTTTGATTTGTTTAACACTTTTTTTTGGTTACTACATGATTCCATGTGTTTAAAAAAAATTGTTTTGATGTCTTCTACAAATGTAGAAAATAATAAAAATATAGAAAAACTCGAGTGAGTAGTTCAAATCAAATGAAATTGTATCTGTCACTTGCGCCAAATACAATAGGTTTAGATCTACAGTGTAATGCTTACTTACAACAATACAGTTTCAAATAACAATAATAAAATACCCACCAAAAATAAAAGAACCAAATAATTAAAGAGCAGCAGTAAAAGAACAGTAGCGAGGCTATACAGAGTGGGTACCGGTACAGTGTAAATGTGCGGGGGCACCGGTTAGTCGAGGTAATTGAGCTAATATGTACACGTCGGTAGAGTTATTGAAGTGACTATGCATAGATAATAAGACAGAGAAGCAGCAGAGGGGGGAAGGGGAATGTAAATAGTCTGGGTAGCCATTTGATTTGATGTTCAGGAGTCTTATGGCTGGTAGAAACTGTTTAGAAGCCTCTTGGACCTAGACTTGGCGCTCCAGTACCACTTGCCATGCGGTAGCAGAGAGAACAGTCTATGACTAGGATGGCTGGAGTCTGACAATTTTTAGGGCCTTACTCTGACACTGCCCTGTGTAGAGGTCCTGGATGGGAGGAAGCTCGTACTGGGCCGTACGCACCACCCTCTGTAGTGCCTTGCGGTCAGAGGCCATACCAGGCAGTGATGCAACCAGCCAGCTGTATAACCTTTTGAGGATCTGAGGACCCATACCAAATCTTTTCAGTCTCCTGAGGGGGAATAAGTTCTCATGCCCTCTTCACGACTGTCTTAGTGTGCTTGGACCATGTTAGTTTGTTGGTGATGTGGACACCAAGCAACTTGAAACTCTCCACCTGCTCCACTGCAGCCCCATCGATGAGAATGGGGGAGTGATCCTTCTTTTCCTTTAGTCCACAATCATCTCCTTTGTCTTGATCACGTTGAGGGAGAGGTTGTTGTCCTGGCACCACACAGCCAGGTCTCTGACCTCCTCCATATAGGCTGTCTCGTCGTTGTCAGTGATCAGGCCTACAACTGTTGTGTCATCTGCGAACTTAATGACGGTGTTGGAGTCATGCCTGGCCGTGCAGTCATGAGTGAACAGGGAGTACAGGAGGGGACTGAGTACACACCCCTGACGGGACCCTGTGTTGAGGATCAGCAGTGCGGGTGTGTTGTTACCTACCCTTACCACTTGGGGGAGAGGCGGGGGAGGGTGGGTGCTCGTCAGGAAGTCCAGGATCCAGTTGCTGAGGTTGGTGTTTAGTCCACAGTCCTTAGCTTAGTGATGAGCTTTGAGGGCACTATGGTGTTGAACGCCTAGCTGTAGTCAATGAATTGCATTCTCACATAGGTGTTCCTTTTCTCCAGATGTGAAAGGGCAGTGTGTAGTGCATTAGAGATAGCATCATCTGTGGATCTGTTAGGGCGGTATGCAAATTGGAGTGGGTCTAGAGTTTCTGGGATAATGGCGTTGATGTGAGAAATGACCAGCCTTTCAAATCACTTCATGGCTACAGACGTCAGTAGTCATTTTGGCAGGTTACTTTAGTGTTCTTGGGCGCAGGGACTATGGTGGTCTGCTTGAAACATGTTGGTATTATAGACTCAGACAGGGACAGGTTGAAAATGTCAGTGAAGACACTTGCCAGTTGGTCAGCACATGCTCGTAGTACACGTCCTGGTAATCCGTCTGGCCCTCCGGCATTGTGAATGTTGACCTGTTTTAAAGGTCTTACTCAAATCACCTGCGGAGAGACTGATCACACAGTCGTGCGGAAGAGCTGATGTTCTCATGCATGCCTCAGTGTTACTTGCCTCGAAGCGAGCATAGAAGTAATTTAGCTTGTCTGGTAGGCTCGCGTCACTGCACAGCTCTCGGCTGTGCTTCCCTTTGTAGTCTGTAACAGTTTGCACCCCTGACACATCCTACAAGCATCGGAGCCGGTGTAGTATGATTCAATCTTTATCCTGTATTAACGCTTTTCCTGTTCGGAGGGCATAGCGGGATTTTTTATGAGCTTCCGTGTTAGAGTCCTACTCCTTGAAAGCGGCAGCTCTACCCTTTAGCTCAGTGCGAATGTTGCCTGAAATCCATGGCTTCTTGTTCGGGTATGTATGGTCAGTGTGGGGACGACATCATCGGACGGACTTATTGATGAAGCCAGTGACTGATGCGGTGTTCTCAATGCCATCAGAGGAATCTCAGAACATATTCCAGTCTGTGCTAGCAAAACAATCCTGTAGCTTAGCAACTGCTTCATCTGACCATTTTTTTTTTATAGACCGAGTCACTGGTGTTTCCTGCTTTAATTTGTGCTTGTAAGCAGAAATCAGAAGGATAGAATTATGTTCAGATTTGCCAAGGGGACGAGGGAGACCTTTGTATGAGTCTCTGTGTGGAGTGAAGGTTTGAAGGTTTGTTTGTTCCCCCTTTTATTGCACATTTAACATGCTGGTAGAAATATGGTTAAACGATTTAAGTTTCCCTGAGAAAATCAGTTGTGTCCAAACTTTTGACTGGTACTGTATACATTTACCCAAATATATACAGTACGGGGGATTGTAAATGATGCAGACAATTACATTGATGGAAGCCACAATCTATTTGCAATTATAAAGCTGATCTACCCCCCACTTTTTTTAAATGATATATATTTATTTATTTGAAAGGCAGCATTTTTCCATCTTTGTAACATAGTAAAAATCAGAAACCTGTCAAATTATGCAGAAAAGCTCATCCATGCTTTTGTCACTTCTAGATTAGACTCCCCGGACAAAGCACTAAATAAACTTCAGTTTGTGCTAAATATGGCTTTTAAAATCTTGACTATAACCAAATAATTTGAACATATTACTCCAGTGCTAGACTTTATACACTGGCTTGATGTCAAGGTTTTACTGCTAACCTACAAAGCATTACATGGACTTGCTCCTACCTATCCGTCTGATTTTTATGGAATGGTCTGCCAATATCTGTGAGAGACGCAGACTCAGTTTCAACCTTTAAGTCTTTACAGAAGACTTCTCTTCAGTGGGTCCTATGCTTAAGTGTAGTCTGGCACAGGGCTGTGAAGGTGAATGGCAAGGCACTGGAATGACGAACCACCCTTGATGTCTCTGCATGGTCAGCTACCCTTTCCTCACCGAGATGCTCTGCTTCTGACCCTATTGCAGGGGTTGAGTCACTGGCGTACTATCAATCAAACAAATATATTTATAAAGCCCTTCTTACATCAGCCGATGTCACAAAGTGCAATACAGAAACCCAGCCTAAAACCTCAAACCTGCTGCTCTGTCTTGTCCGTGTTTCAAAGTGAAAATGTTTTTACTTTTAAAGTACTCTCCCATGCCGTCCCTAGGAGGGGTGCGTCACGTTGTGCCAGGTTTTTTTTCCCTCTTTACTCGACTTGAGTGGGTTGAGTCATTGACATGATCTTCCTGTCCGGTTTTGCGCCCACTCAGCCTTGTGCATTGGGGGAGAACCTGCTGTTCATCTATGAACGTTTGAACATCTTGAAGAACGTTCTGGATTACTTGCTGTTCTGCATTTTAGGTTGGGTTTCTGTGTAAGCACTTTGACATTTGCTGATGTAGAAAGGGCTTTGTAAATAAATTTGAGCGATTGGATTTGCAAAAAGTCATCAACGTTAGGGCATTGTCTTAACCTGAATCCAACTACATGGTGAAATGCTTTGTTGATTTCACATTGAAATCACATTACAGTAGTTGACAACTCCAAAGCTAGACATTGAACTGACATCTGTGCCCAGTGGGGGGAGGCAGACATTTGAAATAGAAAGTGTCTAAATATAGCATAAAACTGAGTAGGGCTGGTGTAGGAGTATCTTTGGAGTCTTTCAATCTCATTTAAGGTCACACAAATAATATGCCTGGGATTATCATCAGAAAGAGCTGCTGAAAAGGTGAGAACTGCTAGGAGAGAAATATCCTGTCACAGAGGTGTTGAATCAATTGTTGCCCGGGAGAGAGAGTTTTGTATAAAGTAGAACATTTTGTGTGAACAATCTACCATATGATATTCTGGAACTAGCTGGCTTGTTTAAATCTTGCTACCAGTCACCCAAAACTCACGCACATCCAGACACACAACCCCACCATCAGGAAACTAGCTCTTGCTTGTTTAGAGTGTGTCAGTGTATTTATGACAGTTGTTGGTTGTGATTGTCCAACCAACTGATTCTCTCTCTGAGTCATAATCCCCCTTCCCGGGCTGCTCTCAGGAGCTTTCAACATCATGGTAGGCATACATTACAGGAAAACATTATGAATTACAAAGCCCTGCCACACGCCATGTCCCCACATATAATCATATCAGCTGGAGTAGGATGATGGACATGCTCACATGCAGAGGCTACAAAGGTTTTGACTGTCAAAAATGACTGTAGTTCTATCCAATCATAATGTCATGATCTGCAAATAAAAACGTAGTTCAGCTACAGAGTGGAGGTCTTGCTCTTCATTGTAATCAGATGGCTAATATCAATCCTATGCATGCAGGTCTCTCTTTGCTAAGAGTTGAGGAAAGACTGACTGTGCCACTTCTTGTTTTTACGAGAAACATTAATGTGTTGGAAATGCCAAATTGTTTACATAGTCAACTTACACACAGCACTGACACACACACTTACCCCACCTGTTAAGGTTTTCTTCCGGTGAAGGAGAGGCAGACCAAAACACAGCGTTGTTATTTTGATACATCTTTAATAAAGATGAATAGAACAATATACAAAACCAAGAAACATGAAAACCCCAAAACAGCCCTATCTGGTGTAACAAAGACAGGAACAATCACCCACAAAACACTCAAAGAATATGGCTGCCTAAATATGGTTCCCAATCAGAAACAACAATAAACACCTGCCTCTGATTGAGAACAACTCCAGGCAACCATAGACTTTTCTAGACAACTATACTACACCACAATCCCATAACCTACAAAAACATCCTAGACAAAACACACCACATAAATAACTCATGTCACACCCTGGCCTGACCAAAATAATAAAGAAAACACAAAATACTAAGACCAGGGCGTGACACCACCAGGCATGCCACCAGGGGTCTTTTCACAGTCCACAGGTCCATTACAAATTCAAGGAAACATACAGTATTATACAGAGCCGTAAGTTTACGGAACTCCCTTCCATCTTATATAGCGCAAGTGAACAGCAAACCTGGTTTCAAAAACAAATAAAGCAATACCTCACTGCACAACGCCTCTCCCCCATGTGACCTACTTGTTGTGTGTGTACTGACATGTTCATGTTTGTAACCCTTGTGTGGTGTTCGGGTCTGTGGGACCCATTTTCAAAGTTTACTAAAAGTAAAATGAGACAATGAATCATTTTTTTCAACTTTTCTCATTTTCTGTGAAGAGCATGTAAAACAACACATTTTCATTTGTCATTGAGTGCAATACATTACAATACATTATTTTCGATACATTGTAAAAAAAAAATCGGTAGGAGTGACATAACAAATAAATAGCTTTGCATGTGTGGCACGTTACCACAATCAATCAGTATGGCAAAAATCTTCTCTGCTCAGAGGGCCTTTTTTGCAGAGAGAGAAGCTAGTGTGGAAGGAGCGTCTTTTACTTTGGAAAATGAATAATTTTCCGAATATGAGGATCATGTCAATTCGAAGTCTGACAGTGAGTTGGAAGAAGAGGATGAGATTGACCTCCAGACAGCCCCAGGACCAGCCTATCAGCAACCAGCCCATCAGCAGGCTGCAGGAGGAGAAATATGGATGTCAAACAAATTTGAAATTGAATGGTCTTCTTGCCTAAGGAATGAGCCAACCCACATGGCTGCCAATGTGATAAGGATGCAACCAGGGCCGACGCAGATAGGCAGGAAGGACATAAAGGGCTGACGCGGATATGCAGAACATAAAGGGCCGACGCAGATATGCAGAACATAAAGGGATATGCAGAACATAAAGGGATATGCAGAACATAAAGGGCCGATGCGGATATGCAGGACATGAAGGGATATGCAGGACATAAAGGGATATGCAGGACATAAAGAGATATGCAGGACATAAAGGGATATGCAGGACATAAAGGGATATGCAGGACATAAAGGGATATGCAGGACATAAAGGGCCGACGCGGATATGCAGGACATAAAGGGATATGCAAGACATAAAGGGATATGCAGGACATAAAGGGATATGCAGAACATAAAGGGATATGCAGGACATAAAGGGATATGCAGAACATAAAGGGATATGCAGGACATAAAGGGATATGCAGAACATAAAGGGATATGCAGGACATAAAGAGCCGATGCGGATATGCAGGAAATAAAGGGATATGCAGGACATAAAGGGATATGCAGAACATAAAGGGGCGGTAGCGAAGCCTAGTGGTTAGAGCATTGGACTAGTAACCGGAAGGTTGCGAGTTCAAACCCCCGAGCTGACAAGGTACAAATCTGTCGTTCTGCCCCAGAGCAGGCAGTTAACCCACTGTTCCCAGGCCGTCATTGAAAATAAGAATGTGTTCTTAACTGACTTGCCTGGTTAAATAAAGGTTAAAAAAATAAAAAATATAAAAAGGGCCGACGCGGATATGCAGGACATAAAGGGATATGCAGGACATAAAGGGCCGACGCGGATATGCAGGACATAAAGGGATATGCAGGACATACAGGGATATGCAGACCATAAAAGGATATGCAGAACATAAAGAGATATGCAGGACATAAAGAGACATGCAGGACATAAAGTGATATGCAGGACATAAAGGGATATGCAGGACATAAAGTGATATGCAGGACATACAGGGATATGCAGACCATAAAAGGATATGCAGAACATAAAGAGATATGCAGGACATAAAGGGATATGCAGGACATAAAGGGATATGCAGGACATAAAGGGATATGCAGAACATAAAGGGATATGCAGAACATAAAGGGCCGACGCGGATATGCAGGACATAGAGGGATATGCAGAACATAAGGGATATGCAGAACATAAAGGGCCGACGCGGATATGCAGGACATAAAGGATATGCAGGACATAAAGGGATATGCAGGACATAAGGGGATATGCAGGACATAAAGGGATATGCAGAACATAAAGGGATATGCAGAACATAAAGGGCCGACATGGATATGCTGTCATGTTTTGTCATATATTGTCTTGCCCTTGTGCTTTCCCTTCTGTTCGTTTCCCCCTGCTGGTCTTATTAGGTTCGTTCCCTTTTTCTATCCCTCTCTCTCCCCCTCCCTCTCTCTCTTCTCTCTATCGTTCCGTTCCTGCTCCCAGCTGTTCCTCATTCTCCTACTCACTCATTTAGTCTTTTCACACCTGTCCCCTATTTTGTCCTCTGATTAGAGTCCCTATTTCTCCCCTTGTTTTCCGCTTTTGTCTTTGTCGGATCCTTGTATGATGTTCGCTGTGCTGTGTCCTTGTCTCGCCCTGTCGTGTCTTGTCTCCTTCAGATGCTGCGTGTGAGCAGGTGTCTTAGTCTGCTACGGTCGGTGCCTTCCCGAAGCAACCTGCAGTCAATGGTCGAGTCTCCAGTCTGTCCTCGTTACTACGAGTGGATTTAAGTTTTTTCCTGTTTTGTTTTCTTCTTTAGTGTTCCAGGATTATTACTTTTGCCATTTACTGGAATAAAGACTCTGTTTTCGCTAAGTCGCTTTTGGGTCCTCATTCACCAGCATAACAGAAGGATCCGACCAAGAATGGACCCAGCGACTACGGATTCTCGTAACACTGCCGTCGAGATCCAGGGAGCTATGCTCGGCAGACACGAGCAGGAATTGTCTGCTGCTCGTCATGCCGTTGAGACACTGGCCGCTCAGGTTTCCGACCTCTCTGGACAGTTTCAGAGTCTTCGTCTCGTGCCACCAGCTACTTCCTGGTCAGCCGAGTCTCCGGAACCTAGGGTTAATAACCCACCATGTTACTCCGGGCAGCCCACTGAGTGCCGCTCCTTTCTCACCCAGTGTGATATTGTGTTCTCTCTCCAACCCAACACATACTCAAGAGAGAGAGCTCGGATTGCTTACGTCATTTCACTCCTTACTGGCCGGGCTCGAGAGTGGGGCACAGCTATCTGGGAGGCAAGGGCTGATTGTTCTAACAATTACCTGAACTTTAAAGAGGAGATGATACGGGTTTTTGATCGTTCAGTTTTTGGTAGGGAGGCTTCTAGGGCCCTGGCTTCCCTATGTCAAGGTGATCGATCCATAACGGATTACTCTATAGAGTTTCGCACTCTTGCTGCCTCTAGTGACTGGAACGAGCCGGCGCTGCTCGCTCGTTTTCTGGAGGGACTCCACGCAGAGGTTAAGGATGAGATTCTCTCCCGGGAGGTTCCTTCCAGTGTGGACTCTTTGATTGCACTCGCCATCCGCATAGAACGACGGGTAGATCTTCGTCACCGAGCTCGTGGAAGAGAGCTCGCGTTAACGGTGTTCCCCCTCTCCGCATCGCAACCATCTCCTCCCTCCGGCTCAGAGACTGAGCCCATGCAGCTGGGAGGTATTCGCATCTCGACTAAGGAAAGGGAACGGAGGATCACCAACCGCCTGTGCCTCTATTGCGGTTTTGCTGGACATTTTGTCAATTCATGTCCAGTAAAAGCCAGAGCTCATCAGTAAGCGGAGGGCTACTGGTGAGCGCTACTACTCAGGTCTCTCCATCAAGATCCTGTACTACTATGTCGGTCCATCTACGCTGGACCGGTTCGGCTGCTTCATGCAGTGCCTTGATAGACTCTGGGGCTGAGGGTTGTTTTATGGACGAAGCATGGGCTCGGAAACATGACATTCCTCTCAGACAGTTAGGGAAGCCCACGCCCATGTTCGCCTTAGATGGTAGTCATCTCCCCAGTATCAGATATGAGACACTACCTTTAACCCTCACAGTATCTGGTAACCACAGTGAGACTATTTCCTTTTTGATTTTTCGTTCACCTTTTACACCCGTTGTTTTGGGTCATCCCTGGCTAGTATGTCATAATCCTTCTATTAATTGGTCTAGTAATTCTATCCTATCCTGGAACATTTCTTGTCATGTGAAGTGTTTAATGTCTGCTATCGCTCCTGTTTCTTCTGTCCCCTCTTCTCAGGAGGAACCTGGTGATTTGACAGGAGTGCCGGAGGAATATCATGATCTGCGCACGGTCTTCAGTCGGTCCAGAGCCAACTCCCTTCCTCCTCACCGGTCGTATGATTGTAGTATTGATCTCCTTCCGGGGACCACTCCCCCTCGGGGTAGACTATACTCTCTGTCGGCTCCCGAACGTAAGGCTCTCGAGGATTATTTGTCTGTTTCTCTTGACGCCGGCACCGTAGTGCCTTCTTCCTCTCCTGCCGGGCGGGGTTTTTTTTGTTAAGAAGAAAGACGGTACTCTGCGCCCCTGCGTGGATTATCGAGGGCTGAATGACATAACGGTTAAGAATCGTTATCCGCTTCCCCTTATGTCATCAGCCTTCGAGATTCTGCAGGGAGCCAGGTTCTTTACTAAGTTGGACCTTCGTAATGCTTACCATCTCGTGCGCATCAGAGAGGGGGACGAGTGGAAAATGGCGTTTAACACTCCGTTAGGGCATTTTGAGTACCGGGTTCTGCCGTTTGGTCTCGCCAATGCGCCAGCTGTTTTTCAGGCATTAGTTAATGATGTTCTGAGAGACATGCTGAACATCTTTGTTTTTGTCTATCTTGACGATATCCTGATTTTTTCACCGTCACTCGAGATTCATGTTCAGCACGTTCGACGTGTTCTACAGCGCCTTTTAGAGAATTGTCTCTACGTGAAGGCTGAGAAGTGCGCCTTTCATGTCTCCTCCGTCACTTTTCTCGGTTCTGTTATTTCCGCTGAAGGCATTCAGATGGATCCCGCTAAGGTCCAGGCTGTCAGTGATTGGCCCGTTCCAAGGTCACGTGTCGAGTTGCAGCGCTTTCTAGGTTTCGCTAATTTCTATCGGCGTTTCATTCGTAATTTCGGTCAAGTTGCTGCCCCTCTCACAGCTCTTACTTCTGTCAAGACGTGCTTTAAGTGGTCCGGTTCCGCCCAGGGAGCTTTTGATCTCCTCAAGAAGCGTTTTACGTCCGCTCCTATCCTCGTTACTCCTGACGTCACTAAACAATTCATTGTCGAGGTTGACGCTTCAGAGGTGGGCGTGGGAGCCATTCTATCCCAGCGCTTCCAGTCTGACGATAAGGTCCATCCTTGCGCTTATTTTTCTCATCGCCTGTCGCCATCGGAACGCAACTATGATGTGGGTAACCGCGAACTGCTCGCCATCCGCTTAGCCCTAGGCGAATGGCGACAGTGGTTGGAGGGGGCGACCGTTCCTTTTGTCGTTTGGACTGACCATAAGAACCTTGAGTACATCCGTTCTGCCAAACGACTTAATGCATGTCAAGCTCGTTGGGCGTTGTTTTTCGCTCGTTTCGAGTTTGTGATTTCTTATCGCCCGGGTAATAAGAACACCAAGCCTGATGCCTTATCCCGTCTCTTTAGTTCTTCTGTGGCTTCTACCGATCCCGAGGGGATTCTTCCTTATGGGCGTGTTGTCGGGTTGACAGTCTGGGGAATTGAGAGACAGGTTAAGCAAGCACTCACTCACACTGCGTCGCCGCGCGCTTGTCCTAGTAACCTTCTTTTCGTTCCTGTTTCTACTCGTCTGGCTGTTCTTCAGTGGGCTCACTCTGCCAAGTTAGCTGGCCATCCCGGCGTTCGAGGTACACTTGCTTCTATTCGCCAGCGCTTTTGGTGGCCTACTCAGGAGCGTGACACGCGCCGTTTCGTGGCTGCTTGTTCGGACTGCGCGCAGACTAAGTCAGGTAACTCTCCTCCTGCCGGTCGTCTCAGACCGCTTCCCATTCCTTCTCGACCATGGTCTCACATCGCCTTAGACTTCATTACCGGTCTGCCTTCGTCTGCGGGGAAGACTGTGATTCTTACGGTTGTCGATAGGTTCTCTAAGGCGGCACATTTCATTCCCCTCGCTAAGCTTCCTTCCGCTAAGGAGACGGCACAAATCATCATCGAGAATGTGTTCAGAATTCATGGCCTCCCGTTAGACGCCGTTTCAGACAGAGGTCCGCAATTCACGTCACAGTTTTGGAGGGAGTTCTGTCGTTTGATTGGTGCTTCCGTCAGTCTCTCTTCCGGTTTTCATCCCCAGTCTAACGGTCAAGCAGAAAGGGCCAATCAGACGATTGGTCGCATACTACGCAGCCTTTCTTTTAGAAACCCTGCGTCTTGGGCAGAACAGCTGCCCTGGGCAGAATACGCTCACAACTCGCTTCCTTCGTCTGCTACGGGGCTATCTCCGTTTCAGAGTAGTCTGGGTTACCAGCCTCCTCTGTTCTCGTCCCAGCTTGCCGAGTCCAGCGTTCCCTCCGCTCAGGCGTTTGTCCAACGTTGTGAGCGCACCTGGAGGAGGGTGAGGTCTGCACTTTGCCGTTACAGGGCGCAGACTGTGAGAGCCGCCAATAAACGTAGGATTAAGAGTCCTAGGTATTGTCGCGGCCAGAGAGTGTGGCTTTCCACTCGTAACCTTCCCCTTACGACTCCGCGGTTCATTGGTCCGTTCCGTGTCTCCCAGGTCGTCAATCCTGTCGCTGTGCGACTGCTTCTTCCGCGACATCTTCGTCGCGTCCATCCTGTCTTCCATGTCTCCTGTGTCAAGCCCTTTCTTCGCACCCCCGTTCGTCTCCCCCCCCCCCCGTCCTTGTCGAGGGCGCACCTATTTACAAGGTACGTAGGATCATGGACATGCGTTCTCGGGGACGTGGTCACCAGTACTTAGTGGATTGGGAGGGTTACGGTCCTGAGGAGAGGAGATGGGTTCCATCTCGGGACGTGCTGGACCGTTCGCTGATTGATGATTTCCTCCGTTGCCGCCAGGATTCCTCCTCGAGTGCGCCAGGAGGCGCTCGGTGAGTGGGGGGGGTACTGTCATGTTTTGTCATATATTGTCTTGCCCTTGTGCTTTCCCTTCTGTTCGTTTCCCCCTGCTGGTCTTATTAGGTTCGTTCCCTTTTTCTATCCCTCTCTCTCCCCCTCCCTCTCTCTCTTCTCTCTATCGTTCCGTTCCTGCTCCCAGCTGTTCTTCATTCTCCTACTCACTCATTTAGTCTTTTCACACCTGTCCCCTATTTTGTCCTCTGATTAGAGTCCCTATTTCTCCCCTTGTTTTCCGCTTCTGTCTTTGTCGGATCCTTGTATGATGTTCGCTGTGCTGTGTCCTTGTCTCGCCCTGTCGTGTCTTGTCTCCTTCAGATGCTGCGTGTGAGCAGGTGTCTTAGTCTGCTACGGTCGGTGCCTTCCCGAAGCAACCTGCAGTCAATGGTCGAGTCTCCAGTCTGTCCTCGTTACTAGAAGTGGATTTAAGTTTTTTCCTGTTTTGTTTTCTTCTTTAGTGTTCCAGGATTATTACTTTTGCCATTTACTGGAATAAAGACTCTGTTTTCGCTAAGTCGCTTTTGGGTCCTCATTCACCAGCGTAACATATGCAGAACATAAAGGGATATGCAGGACATAAAGGCATATGCAGAACATAAAGGGATATGCAGGACATAAAGAGCCGATGCGGATATGCAGGAAATAAAGGGATATGCAGGACATAAAGGGATATGCAGAACATAAAGAGATATGCAGGACATAAAGGGATATGCAGGACATAAAGGGATATGCAGAACATAAAGGGATATGCAGGACATAAAGGGATATGCAGAATATAAAGGGATATGCAGAACATAAAGGGATATGCAGGACATAAAGGGATATGCAGAACATAAAGGGATATGCAGGACATAAAGGGCCGACGCGGATATGCAGGACATGAAGGGATATGCAGGACATAAAGGGATATGCAGGACATAAAGGGATATGCAGGACATAAAGGGATATGCAGGACATAAAAGGATATGCAGAACATAAAGGGATATGCAGGACATAAAGGGATATGCAGGACATAAAGGGATATGCAGGACATAAAGGGATATGCAGGACATAAAGGGATATGCAGGACATAAAGGGCCGACGCGGATATGCAGGAAATAAAGGGAAATGCAGGACATAAAGGGATAAGCAGAACATAAAGGGATATGCAGGACATAAAAGGGTAAGCAGGACATAAAGGGATATGCAGGACATAAAGGGATATGCAGGACATAAAGGGATATGCAGGACATAAAGGGATATGCAGGACATAAAGGGATATGCAGGACATAAAGGGATATGCAGGACATAAAGGGATATGCAGGACATAAAGAGATATGCAGGACATAAAGATATATGTTGGACATAAATTGATATGCAGGACATAAAGGGATATGCAGGGCATAAAGGGATATGCAGGACATAAAAGGCCGACGCGGATATGCAGGACATAAAGGGATATGTAGGACATAAAGGGATATGCAGAACATAAAGGGATATGCAGGACATAAAGGGATATGCAGGACATAAAGGGATATGCAGGACATAAAGAGATATGCAGGACATAAAGGGATATGTAGGACATAAAGGGATATGCAGAACATAAAGGGATATGCAGGACATAAAGGGATATGCAGGACATAAAAGGAAATATGCAGGACATAAAGAGATATGCAGGACATAAAGAGATATGCAGGACATAAAGGGATATGCAGGACTTAAAGAGATATGCAGGACATAAAGGGATATGCAGGACATAAAGAGATATGCAGGACATAACGGGATATGCAGGACATAAAGGGATATGCAGGACATAAAGGGATATGCAGGACATAAAGGGATATGCAGGACATAAAGGGATATGCAGAACATAAAGGGATATGCAGGACAGAAAGAGATATGCAGGACATAAAGGGATATGCAGGACATAAAGAGATATGCAAGACATAAAGGGATATGCAGAACATAAAGGGATATGCAGGACATAAAGGGATATGCAGGACATAAAGGGATATGCAGGACATAAAGGGCCGACGCGGATATGCAGGACATAAAGGGATATGCAGGACATAAAGGGATATGCAGAACATAAAGGGATATGCAGGACATAAAGGGATATGCAGGACATAAAGGGCCGACGCGGATATGCAGGAAATAAAGGGATATGCAGGACATAAAGGGATATGCAGGACATAAAGGGATATGCAGGACATAAAAGGATATGCAGAACATAAAGGGATATGCAGGACATAAAGGGATATGCAGGACATAAAGGGATATGCAGGACATAAAGGGATATGCAGGACAGAAAGAGATATGCAGGACATAAAGGGATATGCAGGACATAAAGAGATATGCAGGACATAAAGGGATATGCAGAACATAAAGGGATATGCAGGACATAAAGCGATATGCAGGACATAAAGGGCCGACGCGGATATGCAGGACATAAAGGGATATGCAGGACATAAAGGGATATGCAGGACATAAAGGGATATGCAGGACATAAAGGGATATGCTGGACATAAAGGGATATGCAGAACATAAAGGGATATGCAGGACATAAAGGGATATGCATGACATAAAGGGCCAAAGGGGATATGCAGGACATAAAATGATATGCAGGACATAATGGGATATGCAAAACATAAAGGGATGTGCAGGACATAAAGGGCCGAAGAGGATATGCAGGACATAAAGGGATGTGCAGGACATAAAGGGCCGAAGAGGATATGCAGGACATAAAGGGATGTGCAGGACATAAAGGGCCAAAGAGGATATGCAGGACATAAAGGGATGTGCAGGACATAAAGGGCCGAAGAGGATATGCAGGACATAAAGGGCCGACGCGGATATGCAGAACATAAAGACAAGTTACCTTAGTGCTCTTGGGCACAGGGACTATGGTGGTCTGCTTGAAGAATGTTGGTATTACAGACTCAATCAGGGACATGTTAAAAATGTCAGTGAAGACACCTGCCAATTGGTCAGCACATGCCCGGAGCACACATCCTGGTAATCCATCTGGCCCAGCGGCGCTTTGCCTGTTTGATGGTTCGTCTGAGGGTCTGAGATGTGGGTAAAATTCCTGAACTAAGTGTTTTCATCATCTGGATCTAGATTGCAGTTAGTAGTCACAAGAAGAAGTCCTGCGATGTGTGTGAACCCAAGAAGGACAGGAAGCCACAGTACACATGCATCAAGTGCAAGAAATACATTTGCTACACACACACAGTAAGACTCTGTCCCTCATGTTGTGTGTAGATTGGCCTTAATTTATGTTAAATGGGACCATTTCTCATTTCCATAAAATACTGTATATAAAATTTGTCCTTCCAATTTTTTCAGTTCAAAGCAATAAACATCAATAGTGATGAAACCTTGTTTTATTTATATTTGTTAAAGATAAACATGATTCATTCCACCCATGTCTTGATTATAATTGATTTTTGTTTACTAAAATGAATAGCGCTTTTATTGATAAATGTGATCTAGCAAAGGTAAATGGCAAATATTAATGGTCTATGCTGTCTGTATTGATTGTAACTGATATAAGTAAACATCTAATTAATAAGTCTTTTTTAAACCCAATAATGTTGTGGGTCCATCAGACCTGCGGACATTGGGTGAATAACAAACGCATTAACACCACACACGGGTTCAACGTATGTACATTGTAAAGTCTTTTGTCTGTAATGTCTTTTTCGTTGTGTCAGACCACAGTAATACTAGCTGTCGCCATTGGCGTCGACTGGCATCGGCTAATGGGGATCCTAGTAAATCAGATCAAAACTTTCAGAAAGTGTTCATACCCCTTGACTTTTTTCCTTATTTTGTTGTTACAGCCTGAATTCAAAATGGATTAAAATTTACACACAATACCCCATAATGACAAAGTGAAAACATGTTTTTAGAAATGTTTTCTAACTTATTGAAAATGAAATACAGGAATGTCTCATTTACATAAGTATTCACAACCCTGAGTCAATACATGCTAGAATCACCTTTGGCAGCAATTACAGCTGTGAGTCTTTCTGGGTAAGTCTCTAAGAGCTTTGCACACCTGGATTGTGCAATATATATATTTTTTCTTCTTCTTCAAGCTCTGTCAAGTTGGTTGGTGATCAATGCTTTACAGACATTTTTCAAGTATTGCCATAGATTTCCAAATCGATTTAATTCAAAACTAACTGGGCCACTCAGGATCATTCAATTTCGTCTTGGTAAGCAACTGTATATTACACCTACTGAAAGTGGAATCTGTCTCCCAGTGTCTGTTGGAAAGCAGTCTGAAACAGGTTATCCTCTAGGAATCTGTCTCCCATTGTCTGTTGGAAAGCAGTCTGAAACAGGTTATCCTCTAGGAATCTGTCTCCCAGTGTCTGTTGGAAAGCAGTCTGAAACAGGTTATCCTCTAGGAATCTGTCTCCCATTGTCTGTTGGAAAGCAGTCTGAAACAGGTTATACTCTAGGAATCTGTCTCCCATTGTCTGTTGGAAAGCAGTCTGAAACAGGTTATCCTCTAGGAATCTGTCTCCCAGTGTCTGTTGGAAAGCAGTCTGAAACAGGTTATCCTCTAGGAATCTGTCTCCCATTGTCTGTTGGAAAGCAGTCTGAAACAGGTTATCCTCTAGGAATCTGTCTCCCATTGTCTGTTGGAAAGCAGTCTGAAACAGGTTATCCTCTAGGAATCTGTCTCCCAGTGTCTGTTGGAAAGCAGTCTGAAACAGGTTATCCTCTAGGAATCTGTCTCCCATTGTCTGTTGGAAAGCAGTCTGAAACAGGTTATCCTCTAGGAATCTGTCTCCCAGTGTCTGTTGGAAAGCAGTCTGAAACAGGTTATCCTCTAGGAATCTGTCTCCCATTGTCTGTTGGAAAGCAGTCTGAAACAGGTTATCCTCTAGGAATCTGTCTCCCAGTGTCTGTTGGAAAGCAGTCTGAAACAGGTTATCCTCTAGGAATCTGTCTCCCATTGTCTGTTGGAAAGCAGTCTGAAACAGGTTATCCTCTAGGAATCTGTCTCCCAGTGTCTGTTGGAAAGCAGTCTGAAACAGGTTATCATCTAGGAATCTGTCTCCCAGTGTCTGTTGGAAAGCAGTCTGAAACAGCTTATCCTCTAGGATTTTTCCTGTGCTTAGATCTATTCCATTTATTTTTATGTCCAAACATAACACTTCTGTATTCAGGACATAAAGTTAATTTCTATGCCACATTTTTTTTTAAACAGTTTTACCTTAGTTCCTTATTGCAAACAGGATGCATGTTTGGGAATATTTTTATTCACATCATCATGATGATACAAAGTTCTGAATGTGGTTTCATTTGGAAATGACTAACATTCTGGGCGGCGTGCTCAGGTTGACTTTCCCTTGGAATCGCCCAGATACTGTTAGGATTAGTTTAGTCAGTGGACTTTTTTTCCTTTCCCTCCATTAGCTTAATTCAACAGGCTGAAAGGACGCCATCTATGATCTCTCTGGGATAAACTTGCAGGTAACCTTCCTTGTCCAATTGTTGCTGGATCTTTAATCCAGCCTTCAGCTCCCTTTAAATACTGGGTGTCTCTGTAAGAGGATTTCTGATGTTAACCCTCAGAACAATACTGCCAGCTGTCACACTCTCATAGACCCCTGGCGGCATCACAGGCTGGGCTGAGGAGGGGCTGGATTGGCTGGTCACAGTGTGGGGATGGAGGGATAGAGGGGAGGGCTAGAAATCTGATGATTGGAGGGGAAAAGAGGGAGTGGATGCAGGCATGGGAGGCAGATAGGGAGGGATGGGAGGGCTGGGAATAGAGGTCTGGAGGGGAGGGCTGGGTCTCCTGATGGATGGGTGGGGCAGAACAGAAAGGGGATGGATGGAATAGACGGTTGGGTATGATGGGATGGGTGTAAGAGAAAGGGAGGGGATGCCTGGAAAGTGTGTTGATCTCCTTAGTCCAGCACAGCTCACCAGCCAGAAAGGAGAGAGGGACGCCCATGCGGACGGTCCAAAAGTATCTTTAAACCTGGAGCGTGAAAGGAGATCAAGAATTGCCTATCTCATCCGTTCCCATTCGTCTTTTCTGTCCTCTTCTCTCTATCTCTTTCGTTCTTGTTCCCTCTCTTTTCACCCTCATCCATCCTGGGTTGGGTCAGTGCTTTTCTATGGGTTGCTGCTGATACAGCGTGGACTGGGAAAGACTAGGGATTTGTGATGGTTGTGGCTCTGGATGCAGTGTGGGTGAGGGTGAAGGGGGTGTGCAAACAGAATGGACTCCTCATTCTGTCTGTATTGGCTGTGGTCATAGGATGCCTGCTGGGCTTCTTCCTAAGGACTAAAAGGCTCACAGAGCAGGTCAGTAAGCAGCCTCCTTCCTACATACTCCC
Source organism: Oncorhynchus gorbuscha (assembly GCF_021184085.1). Classification (NCBI taxonomy): domain Eukaryota; kingdom Metazoa; phylum Chordata; class Actinopteri; order Salmoniformes; family Salmonidae; genus Oncorhynchus; species Oncorhynchus gorbuscha. Next base: position 18,129,585 of record NC_060187.1, on the reverse strand, counting down.
TACTCCCCTATGTGATTCCTTGGTTGTATTCCATCAGCCACACCCCTCCCTCTGTCATCCCCTGGATCAACAATGATCTACCTATAAATCCTATACTCTACCCAATAAACATTTTCCTATACCCTACCTATAAACTATTTTCAATACCCTACCTACGAACCCCTTCCTATACCCTATCTCGAAACTATTTTCTATACCCTACCTATGAACCTCTTCCTATACCCTACCTAGAAACTCTTTTCTATACCCTACCTATGAACCCCTTCCTATACCCTACCTAGAAACCCTTTGCTATACCCTACCTATGAACCTCTTCCTATACCCTACCTATAAACTCTTTGCTATACCCTACATATGAACCCCTTCCTATACCCTACCTAGAAACCCTTTGCTATACCCTACCTAGAAACTCTTTTCTATACCCTACATATGAACCCCTTCCTATACCCTACCTATAAACTATTTTCTATACCCTACCTATGAACCTCTTCCTATACCCTACCTAGAAACTCTTTTCTATACCCTGCCTATGAACCCCTTCCTATACCCTACCTAGAAACTTTTCTCTATACCCTACCTATGAACCCCTTCCTATACCCTACCTAGAAACCCTTTGCTATACCCTACCTATGAACCTCTTCCTATACCCTACCTAAAAACTATTTTCTATACCCTACATATGAAACCCTTCCTATACGCTACCTATAAACTATTTTCTATACCCTACCTATGAACCTCTTCCTATACCCTACCTAGAAACTATTTTCTATACCCTACATATGAACCTCTTCCTATACCCTACCTAGAAACTATTTTCTATACCCTACATATGAACCTCTTCCTATACCCTACCTAGAAACTATTTTCTATACCCTACCTATGAACCTCTTCCTATACCCTACCTAGAAACTCTTTTCTATACCCTACCTATGAACCCCTTCCTATACCCTACCTAGAAACCCTTTGCTATACCCTACCTATGAACCTCTTCCTATACCCTACCTAAAAACTATTTTCTATACCCTACATATGAAACCCTTCCTATACGCTACCTATAAACTATTTTCTATACCCTACCTAGAAACTCTTTTCTATACCCTACCTATGAACCTCTTCCTATACCCTACCTAAAAACTATTTTCTATACCCTACATATGAAACCCTTCCTATACGCTACCTATAAACTATTTTCTATACCCTACCTATGAACCTCTTCCTATACCCTACCTAGAAACTATTTTCTATACCCTACATATGAACCTCTTCCTATACCCTACCTAGAAACTATTTTCTATACCCTACCTATGAACCTCTTCCTATACCCTACCTATAAACTATTTTCTATACCCTACCTATGAACCTCTTCCTATACCCTACCTAGAAACTATTTTCTATACCCTACATATGAACCTCTTCCTATACCCTACCTAGAAACTATTTTCTATACCCTACATATGAACCTCTTCCTATACCCTACCTAGAAACTATTTTCTATACCCTACCTATGAACCTCTTCCTATACCCTACCTAGAAACTCTTTTCTATACCCTACCTATGAACCCCTTCCTATACCCTACCTAGAAACCCTTTGCTATACCCTACCTATGAACCTCTTCCTATACCCTACCTAAAAACTATTTTCTATACCCTACATATGAAACCCTTCCTATACGCTACCTATAAACTATTTTCTATACCCTACCTAGAAACTCTTTTCTATACCCTACCTATGAACCTCTTCCTATACCCTACCTAAAAACTATTTTCTATACCCTACATATGAAACCCTTCCTATACGCTACCTATAAACTATTTTCTATACCCTACCTATGAACCTCTTCCTATACCCTACCTAGAAACTATTTTCTATACCCTACATATGAACCTCTTCCTATACCCTACCTAGAAACTATTTTCTATACCCTACATATGAACCTCTTCCTATACCCTACCTAGAAACTATTTTCTATACCCTACCTATGAACCTCTTCCTATACCCTACCTAGAAACTCTTTTCTATACCCTACCTATGAACCCCTTCCTATACCCTACCTAGAAACCCTTTGCTATACCCTACCTATGAACCTCTTCCTATACCCTACCTAAAAACTATTTTCTATACCCTACATATGAAACCCTTCCTATACGCTACCTATAAACTATTTTCTATACCCTACCTAGAAACTCTTTTCTATACCCTACCTATGAACCTCTTCCTATACCCTACCTAAAAACTATTTTCTATACCCTACATATGAAACCCTTCCTATACCCTACCTATGAACCTCTTCCTATACCCTACCTAGAAACTCTTTTCTATACCCTACCTAGAAACTATTTTCTATACCCTACATATGAACCCCTTCCTATAACATACCTATAAACCCTTTGCTATACCCTACATATGAACCTCTTCCTATACCCTACCTATAAACCCTTTGCTATACCCTACCTATAAACCCTTTGCTATACCCTACCTATGAACCTCTTCCTATACCCTACCTATAAACCCTTTGCTATACCCTACCTATGAACCTCTTCCTATACCCTACCTATAAACCCTTTGCTATACCCTAACTATAAACCCTTTGCTATACCCTACCTATGAACCTCTTCCTATACCCTACCTATAAACCCTTTGCTATACCCTACCTATGAACCTCTTCCTATACCCTACCTATAAACCCTTTGCTATACCCTACCTATAAACCCTTTGCTATACCCTACCTATGAACCTCTTCCTATACCCTACCTATAAACCCTTTGCTATACCCTACCTATGAACCTGTGGAAGTAATACTAAACCCATGATCTCCACATTCCCCCCGTGTGATGCCATGGTCCAACATGTGCTGTTATCTACAGTATAAAGCCTCTACTCTACCCTTCCCACAAACCTGTCAATGTACACCCAAATCACTGGTCCAAAAGGCCAAAATACTATTTGTTGTGAGCCCACCTCCTAACCTTGTGTGGTTGTGTTCCTCTATCCCAAAATAAGGTCCTATCTATGTAGACTCCCATCATTCCCCACCTTGGCCGCTATGTGCAAGAAGAGATCCACTGAATGTGTTCAAAAAGACAGTGATATGTTAATTATAATGCATTGTAGTAAGCACCACATGGCAGCTCAATAGCTTCATAGTACGACAAGGTGTAGGGTGAGGAGTGGGTTGCCAAATCCAGGTCTAACTTACATGTACAGCTTTATTGAAACACCTACTCTGACCTTTGATAAGCTGACTGGATCACTGACACCACCCCATCCATAACATTAACCTTTATTTATCCAGTCTAGTCTCATCTTGAGTTATCTTTTTCTACTGAGAATCTCTTTTTCAAGAGAGACCTGGTCCAATATTAGTCGGTATAAAAAGCTGGAGGTGGCCTTCCGTGCACTATTGTCTCCTGACAGAACCGTACGTTACATCTCAAAGCAGATGTGACACTTGCCCCCCACCCCTGATCACAGCTTCCCCATGGAGAAGGTCCAGTCTCATACGCATGAGGGCCGGCAGCTTTCTCTCCCACCTCAGTGTTTATCCCCCTCACCCCCTGTGAGTAAAGCTATATCATATTCTGGAATAGGGCTTAAATATAGCAGGATAGTCCTTCACTCTGACTATGGCGGATTATCATCCAATCAAACAAATGCTTTCCTCCTATCCCTCCGTCGTAACTACAATAACCAAAAGTACCTTTTTTATATTTATTTAACCTTTATTTATCCAGGCGAATCAATAAAGAACAAATTTGTATTTACAACGAAGGCCTGAAAACCTCTTAGCCTCTACATATTGAAAGACAAGTTGGAGATTGGAGATTGCTGGAGGCCTCTGACTGTGATTAGTAATTTTGTTGGTTGAGTTGGTGCTGGGGGCTGTTATTTTTTGCTTGATTCTGAATGTAGCTAGCTACCTACAGTTATTATGTGTAATCAGTGGACTATACTATCTGCAATGTACATTAGCCAAAAGTGCCTCTTAGCCCCTCCATTTTGAAAGACATGTTGGAAATATAGAGTGAAGAAGGCCTCTATGATGTCTGATAAATTACAGTGAGCTTTAGGCTGGAAATGTTGGTTGACTTGAGTTGAGGGCTGGGAGCGGTTTGCATTAGTTTTGAAAGTAGATACCTAGATATAATTATTATGTGTAATAAGTGTTTTTTTCAGTGTCTCTAGATGTACATTTCTGACATGTTGGAGATAGATGAAGGCTCCTGAGGTTTCACGTAAATTAAAGTGGGCTTTTAGACCTTTTGGTTGTTGAGTTGGCGGCTGGCGGAGATACAGTGACATGACTGTGAACAGGTTAGATGGGTTGAGTAAGTTGTACTTATGTTGGTGGTTGAGTAGAGTTGGGGGCTAGAGATGGACATATAGACGGAGAGATGGAGAGGAGAAGGGCAATGAGAGGGACAGGCTAACATGTAACCATAAAGAGGTGAAATGGGCCCTGTCATTAGAGGGATGAAGAAATTAGAGTGGGCTTTGATTTAGTCATGCTGGTGCTTTATTTATTTAAAAGTATGGGGGCTGGAGGTGTGCCAAATCCTCTTCAATTTGCAGTGAAGGTTACACAGTCTCACACCACAAAGAGAAAAGGGGAGACAGAGAGAAAGAAAGAGAGAGAAAGAAATATATTTAAAAAGAGAACGAGAGAGAGAAAGTGGAGGAGAGACTTAATGTACTTTTGAGTATGAGGCTAAATAGACTGCTTATGGTTTATTATTATTCTGCCGTTCAATGCTGATGAAATCTCTTAGAGCCTGCTACATTGGCATTAGCGTCTTCACTGCACATAGTTATTGTAATATATCAATATGATCCTATTCATATTCTCTCCTACCCATAACCATAACCCTTACCCAACCCTAACCCTAACCTTAACCATTTTAAATGTACATTTCAATGGGGTATGGACGTCCCAAGAATTTGGGATTTGCAAGGACCGTTGTCTGAATGCCCAGCCTCCACTTCACATACATATAAATGAAGAGAGATTACAAAATAACCCTAATGAACCATATGCCCATTGTTTTTAATCAGTATCTGATTCAGTATATGATTCAATAAGATGGTTGTTCACACTCGGACCAAAATGCAGCGTGATGATGATTTATGATATATTTTAATGAAGGAAAAACTACACATGCAGAAACTACAAAAATAAATGAAATGTGAAAAACCGAAACAGCCCTATCTGGTGCAAACACAAAGACAGGAACAATCACCCACGACATACTCAAAGAATATGGCTGCCTAAATATGGTTCCCAATCAGAGACAACGATAATCACCTGACTCTGATTGAGAACCGCCTCAGGCAGCCATAGACTATGCTAGACACCCCACAAAAACCCCATGACAAAAACGCACCACAATAACCCATGTCACACCAAATGAAGACAAAACATACATTACTTCGACCAGGGCGTGACACACACCCTGTGCTGCTGCAGGTGATTTGAAAAAAAAACGAATCCCCTGGTTCAACGAGTGATGATCTACCTAAACTCAGCAACAACAAAAGAATATCCTCTCACTGTCAACTACGTTTATTTTCAGCAAACTTAACATGTGTAAATATTTGTATGAACATAACAAGATTCAACAACTGAGACATAAACTGAACAAGTTTCCCAGACATGTGACTAACAGAAATGGAATAATGTGTCGCTGAACAAAGGGGGTTAAAATCAAAAGTAACAGTCAGTATCTGGTGTGGCCACCAGCTGCATTAAGTACTGCAGTGCATCTCCTCCTCGTGAACTGCACCAGATTTGCCAGTTCTTGCTGTGAGATGTTACCCCACCCTTCCACCAAGGCACCTGCAAGTTCCCGGACAGTTCTGGGTGGTAATGGCCCTAGCCCTCACCCTCCGATCCAACAGGTCCCAGACGTGCTCAATGGGATTGAGATCCGGGCTCTTCGCTAGCCATGGCATTGACATTCCTGTCTTGCAGGAAATCACGCACAGAACGAGCAATATAGCTGGTGGCATTGTCATGCTGGAGGCTCATGTCAGGATGAGCCTGCAGGAAGGGTACCACATGAGAGAGGAGGATGTCTTCCCTGTAACGCACAGCATTGAGATTGCCTGCAATGACAACAAGTTCAGTCCGATGATGCTGTGACACACTACCCCAGACCATGACGGACCCTCCACCTCCAAATCGATCTCGCTCCAGAGTACAGGCCTCAGTGTAATGCTCATTCCTTTGACGATAAATGTGAATCCGACCATCACCCCTGGTGAGACAAAACTGTGACTTGTCAGTGAAGAGCACTTTTTGCCGGTCCTGTCTGGTCCAGCGACGGTGGGTTTGTGCCCATAGGCGACGTTGTTGCCGGTGATTTCTGGTGAGGACCTGCCTTACAACAGGCCTACAAGCCCTCAGTCAAGGATCTCAGCCTATTGGGAGACAGTCTGAGCACTGATGGAGCAGGCTATTGCTATTTTACTGCTGCTCTTTAATCATGTGTTATTTTGATCTCTTACGTTGTTCAGGTATCTTCTTAAAACTGCATTATTGGTTAGGGGCTGGTAAATAAGCATTTGACTGTAAGGTGTTGTATTCAGCGCATGTGACAAATAACATTTGATTTGATTTGGTTCCGAATAGTGATCTTAGACGTGATGTCGGGCGCAGTGGGAGAAATGGTTGAGGAGAGAAGAGGAGGGATCGGGCAGGCAGACAGCAGACTTGGCTCAGACCCAGTTTGTCTGGATATTTACACCAGGGGAACCAAAGGGTGCTGCTGCTGCCCATTCTGTCCAATCCTATCAGGCAGGATGGCCTGAGGTGTAGAGGGAGAGCACATGAGATCAGTGGAGTGAGTTGTGGGGGTTTCATACAGTAGCTATATCTGGGATGAATGTGACTATAACAAAATAACTTAATTGATGCAAAAGCTTTCCTCAACTATACACTCCTTTCAGTTCCATTAGAACCCTTTTTGGTTCCATGTACTATAGAACACTTTACGCAGAGGGTTCTACATGGAACCCAAAAGGGGTTTCCATGGAGCCTGAAAGTGTTCTCCAAAGGGTTATCCTATGGGGACAGTTGAAGAACCCTTTAAGGACTCAAGAGTATTCAAGTGTAAAAGTGATCGTTGCAATTGATCAGAGTCAGCATGGGGGAATTGACTGCCACTCACTGAGACACAGGCTCAGCAGTTTGGGACCATAGTTATGGAACTCTTATTAATAGACAATAATCTTGCATAGCCTACCATCACAATCAGTAACAGTTTATACATTTACATTTACATTTAAGTCATTTAGCAGACGCTCTTATCCAGAGCGACTTACATGGCCAACCTCATTAGCAGTGTTAGAGTACTTTCATGAACAGCAAAGTGAATGACTATTTTAACACTTCCCTTGACACCCAGCATCATAACATGTTATGACACGGTCATAACCATGTCTTAATATGTCATAACATAATATTATTTCTTATTGTTTATTTTATTGAACCTTTATTTAACTAGGCAAGTCAGTTAAGAACAAATTCTTATTTACAATGACGGCCTACCCCTGCCGAACCCAAACCCGGACGACGGTGGGCCAATGGTGCGCCGCACTATGGGACTCCCAATCACGGCCGGTTGTGATACAGCCTGGAATCGAACCAGGGTCTGTAGTGATGCCTCTAGCACTGAGATGCACTGCCTTAGAGCTCTACGCCACTAATATGGTCAAAACACTGTCATGACACATATATTTAAACCTGTTGTGACATCAAATCAAATCAAATCAAACATATATTGCATTACTTTATGGCTGGTTATGACATCTACATAAGAGTGTCAAAAACCCACATAACCTACCACACAAGGCAAGACATTCCATTCCGCTATAGCATACTTGTCAACAGTATGAATATGTTATGACATTTTTCTGAAATATACCATATTAAATGATGTCAGACATGCGCCTAACCCAATGCTCTGTTGCTGATGACATAATGCTTCTTGACAGTGTCATAAAGTCTATTTTCTTAGTCCAAGTAAAGTGACACAGCATGGTCATAATGCTTCTTGACAGTGTCATAAAGTCTATTTTCTTAGTCCAAGTAAAGTGACACAGCATGGTCATAATGCTTCTTGACAGTGTCATAAAGTGTATTTTCTTAGTCCAAGTAAAGTGACACAGGATGGTCATAATGCTTCTTGACAGTGTCATAAAGTCTATTTTCTTAGTCCAAGTAAAGTGACACAGCATGGTCATAATGCTTCTTGACAGTGTTATAAAGTCTATTTTCTTAGTCCAAGTAAAGTGACACAGGATGGTCATAATGCTTCTTGACAGTGTCATAAAGTCTATTTTCTTAGTCAAGTAAGTGACACAGCATGGTCATAATGCTTCTTGACAGTGTTATAAAGTCTATTTTCTTAGTCCAAGTAAAGTGACACAGGATGGTCATAATGCTTCTTGACAGTGTTATAAAGTCTATTTTCTTAGTCCAAGTAAAGTGACACAGGATGGTCATAATGCTTCTTGGCAGTGTTATAAAGTCTATTTTCTTAGTCCAAGTAAAGTGACACAGGATGGTCATAATGCTTCTTGACAGTGTTATAAAGTCTATTTTCTTAGTCCAAGTAAAGTGACACAAGATGGTCATAATGCTTCTTGGCAGTGTTATAAAGTCTATTTTCTTAGTCCAAGTAAAGTGACACAGGATGGTCATAATGCTTCTTGACAGTGTTATAAAGTCTATTTTCTTAGTCCAAGTAAAGTGACACAGGATGGTCATAATGCTTCTTGACAGTGTCATAAAGTGTATTTTCGTAGTCCAAGTAAAGTGACACCTGTTGTGACATATATTGCTATATTTTATGGCTGGTTATGACACCTACATAAGAGTGTATATATGGGTCATGACAGTGTTTTGACCATATTATGACAGGTTATGACAAATGCCAGCTGTTATGACATATGCTATGATCGTGTCATAATGTGTTATGTGACTAGGTGTCAAGTAAAGTGTTACCAACTATTTCTGGACCATGCGGTAATGGCTATGTGCTTGCTGTGCCAATGAATAGTGGCAGACTAGCAGGCGGTGCCAACAACTGTGTTTAGGGGTAGTGTAAATAAGGAGAGGTCTGTTGAAGTTTGTTCTTGTTTAGACCCCGACTGGCTTGGGTTTAAAAGCTGCTTTTGGGCTAAACAAGTTTTTTTTAAATTGTCCTTGAGCATCTGCCCTCACAACAGGGCCAGGTGCATGGAGTGAAGGTATCTGCTGGTTGTTAGTTCTCCTTGAGAGGTTATTGATAGAACAGGATAATAGACTGTAATGACTGTAGTAGAGTACCAGGGTTTACAGAGGTCTCCAACCCGGATGTTGTACGTGTCTCCTCTCTCTTCTTTATGGTCTTAAACTACATCAAAGTTCATTCCACAGGTGAAGAGAGTCTAAATAACTTTGTGTAAAAGCATGAAGAATACAATTCAGAATTCAACATGGTGTAAATGTAGTAATCAACAATATATCATGGCATAAAATATTTCCAGAATCTGAGAATTTACTGGAGTGAGGAAACCTAATAGTCATGACACGTCACATTTGTCAGATTTCAGCCAAGAACAGAGTGAAATACAACACAAATATGTTTAGCATCTTGCATGCAAACTGATCTGTAAGCAGAACTGTGTTCAATAACACACTGCTTAGCCATCACACACACTCTCCTCTCTACACTGAGTCTAAAGGGCTCTCCACAGTGATTTTACACTCTCCTCTCTACACTGAGTCTAAAGGGCTCTCCACAGTGATTTCACAGTCTACGTGAACAAAGCTTGGTTTGTGTCGTGTTGCAAAAAATTCAGTAGCACAAAAGTTTGTAGACCTACGTAGAGAGAGGTACCCACAGATGAAGGGTTAGTGTACTGAATCATCACGCTCTCACAGTCTCACGGCAGAATTAGACGTTCATCCATGTTTCTGAAACGTCAGATTTCAAAGTTGTTCCAAACATCTAATTTCAAAGCGTTTAAGGTTCAATTTAGGCACTAAGTCTGACTTTTTAAGGTTAGGGTTATATTAAGGATTTAACTCCAAATGGTTGAGGTAAGGGTTAAGGTTTAGGATAGGCTTAAAACAAAAATCTCAAAAACAACTTTCCATCGCTGGAATCAAACTTGCAACTTTTGGCACCAGAAGCAAATGTTTCCCTAACAACAAAAATCTCAAAAACAACTTTCTATTGATGGATTCGAACTTGCAACATTTCGCAACCTGTTTAACTTCCTCAGACATCTAATGTCGGCTAATGCAGACTGAATTATATCAGGGGTGACCTGGCTGGAATCCAAGGGGTTTGGATGCCCTGGGAAGCGATGGCAATGGGTTAGGGATGTTGTTTTTCAAGCTGTTCTGGCTCTCCTTGTTGTGTCACTTGGCT